>NC_057710.1:8929432-8980594 GCF_004010195.1 Chiloscyllium plagiosum
CTCTTCCTACCTATGTCGTTGGGGCCAATGTGCACCACGACTTCTGTCTGCACACCCTCCCCCTTAAGGATTCTGAAGACACGGTCCGAGACGTCTCGGACCCTGGCACCCGGGAGGCAACAAACCATCCGAGAATCTCGCCCATGTCCACAGAACCGCCTGTCCGTCCCTCTAACTAGAGAGTCTCCTATAACTAGCGCTCTCCTCCTCTCCCCCTTTCCCTTCTGAGTCTCAGAGCCAGACCTTCTTCATTGTCCACTACACCACCTACTTTGGTGTCATCTGCAAACTTACTTACCATGCTGCCTATATTCATATCCAAATCATTTATATAAATGATAAAAAGCATTGGACCTAGCAGTGATCCTTGCTGCATATTGCCGGTCATAAGCCTCCAGTCTGAAAAACAACCTTTCACCACCACCCTCTGTCTCCTACCTTAAAGCCAATTTTGTATCCAAATGGGTAGCTCTCCCTGGATTCCATGTGGTCTAACATTGCTAGCCAGGCTACCATGCAGAACCTTATCAAATGCCTAACTGAAGTCCATATAGACAACCTTTCACTGCAAATGGTGAAGTGCTCTGTGAACCAATCAACTGCTGTGTTTCCTATGTTTCAGCCAATTTGGCATGTTGATCATATTTGTTTGGCTAAAGATGACTTCAGGGCATTTTTTGAGAATGGGAAATAGACAAAGTCAGTGCACTTTTGTTCCTATTATTACTATTACTGCACATCAGTCCTGAAACGAAGTTTTTAAATTCCTAATCTGGATTTTCATACCTTCCCAAGGCTTGGTTGCGCCTAGGCTGCAAGCAGACAACCCATCCCCCTTGAAAGATAAACTTGTGGGTTGAGTCAGTACTTAGGAAGGCCTTGAATATAAACGCTGAGATGTACTTCAAAGGCTCTATAAGGCCCTGGTCAGACCACATGTGGAGTATTGCGCTCAGGTTTGGGCCCCATATGGGGCAACAGTAGTAGACTTGCCAACTTTAAGTACATTTAAGTCGTCATTGGATAAGCATATGGACGTACATGGAATAGTGTAGGTTAGATGGGCTTCAGATTGGTATGACAGGTTGCGCTGTAATGTTCTATGTTCTATATCTTAGGAAGGATGTACTGGCCCTGCTGCATGTTCAGAGAAGCTTCACGAGAATGGTTCCAGGAATGAAAAGCTTAACGTATGAGGACTCTGGGTTAATAGTTGATGGTGTTTAGAAGGATGAGGGTGGATCTAATTGAAACATACAGAATACTGAATGGCCTGGTGAGTGGATATTGGGAAGATGTTTCCATTGGTATGAGAGACTAGGACCCAAGAGCATAGCCTTAGAGTAAAGGGAAGACCTTTTAGAACGGAGATAAGGAGAAATTTCTTCAGCCAGAGAATAATGAATCTATGGAATGCATTGCCACAGAAGGCTGTGGAGGCCAGGTCACTAATGTAGATAGGTTATTGATTGTCAAGGAGATCAAGGGTTACAGGGAGAAAGTGGGAAAATGGGGTTGAGAAACTTATCAGCCAAGATTGAATGGTGGAGCAGACTCGATGGGCTGAATGGCCTAATTTCTGCTCCTGTGTCTTATGGTCTTATGGCTAACCCTCCCTTCTTCAATCTACAGCTTCTGCAATCTCTAGAGCTCCCTCTTCTGCCTTGCCCCGTCACATCAACTTCATTCCTGCTGTAAGTTAAAAGCCACTGGATGAGATCGACCAATTCTTATATTATGGGACTCTCCTCTTAGGGCAGAATCCAGTGGTAAAATTCAGCATCACATCCAGTGGAACAGTCCAGCCTTTGGTGCTGTCTGAACAGCAATATGTTTGATGACAAAAACCTTAAGCTCAACACAAAGGTCATGGTCAACACTGTTCTCCTTGACCTCCAAGGTCATAAGAAGCAGAAGCCAATACATTAGTTTGTTGGTCAGTGTGTGTATAGGACCTATTGTAACCATGCAGCTTAGAGGGTACAATAGTTATATACAGGAGTAGGGGATGTCCTAGTGGTATTATCACTAGATTATTAATCCAGATACTCAGCTAATGTTCTGGGGACCCAAGTTTGAATTCTGCCACAGAAGATGGTGAAATTTGAATTCTATTTTTAAAAAATCTGCAATTAAGAATTTACTGACATTATTGTCAATTGTCAGAAAAACCCATCTGGTTCACTAATGTCCTTCAGGGGAGGAAATCTGCCATCCTCACCTGGTCTGGCCTACATGTGATTCCAGTCCCACAGCAATGTGGTTGACTCTCAATTGCTCTCTGAAATAGCCTAGCAAGCCATTCAGTTGTATCAATCACTATAAAGTCTCAAAGAATTGTAACCGGACGGATCACCTAGCATCAACCGAGGAAACAGGAAGAGAGAACAGCAGAAACAGACTTGCAAACTAACATCGGAGAGTTAGTGCTAAAGGTGGGGGAGCTGTCTCCCAGACTAAAAACATTCCTGATGAAGAGCTCATGCTCAAAATGTCAGTTCTCCTGCTCCTCGGATGCTGCCTGACCGGCTGTGCTTTTCTAGCACCATACCCTTCGACCATGATCTCCAGCATCTGTAGTGCTCACTTTCTCCCTGTCTCACAAACTAGGCAAGCAACAGCCTGACATAGTCATACTCACGGAATCATACTTAAGGCGATGCCCCAGATACCCTCATTAACATCCCTGGATATGACTGTCCCAGCAGAGTGGTATACTGTCAGGA
Source organism: Chiloscyllium plagiosum (assembly GCF_004010195.1). NCBI lineage: Eukaryota > Metazoa > Chordata > Chondrichthyes > Orectolobiformes > Hemiscylliidae > Chiloscyllium > Chiloscyllium plagiosum. Next base: position 8,932,159 of record NC_057710.1, read on the forward strand.
GGGAGTATATTGACATTGACTCCAACCCCATGAAGTCTCATGGTTTCAGGTTAAACACATGCAAGGAAACCTCCTGCTGATTACTACATATCATCCTCCTTCAGCTGATGAATCAGTCCTCTTCCATGTTGAATAATGCTTAGAGGAAGCACTGAGTGGTGCCAAGGGCACAAAATGTACTTTGAGTGGGGGATTTCAATGTCCACCACCAAGAGTGGTTCGGCAGCAGCAGTATTATGGATTGAGCTGGTTAGGTCCTAAAGGACACAGCTGCTAGGCTGGGTCTGTGGCAGGTGGTGAAGGAACCAATAAGAGGGAAAAACAGACTCGACCTCATCCTTACCATTCTGCCAGCTGCAGATGCATTTGTCCATGACAGTATTGGTAAGACTGACCACCACACAATCCTTGTGGAGACGAACTCCTACCTTCATCGTGTTGTGCGGCACTATCACTATGCTAAATGGAACAGACTTCGAGCTGATTTAGCAACTCAAGATTGGGCATCCATGAGACACTATGGGTCATCAACAGCAGCAGAGTTGTACTCCAGCACAATCTGTAACCTCACGGCCCGGCATATCCCCCACTCAACCATTACCATCAAGCCTGGGAATCAACCCTAGTTCAATGGAGGGTGCAGGAGGGCATGCCAGGAGCAGCACCATACATACCTGAAAGTGAGATGCCAACCAGGTGAAGCCACCAAATAGGACTACATACATGCCAAACAGCATAAGCAGCAAGTGACTGGCAGAGCTAAGCGATCCCACGACCAACAGATGTAAGCTCTACAGTCCTGCCACATCCAGTCGTGAATGGTGGTGGATGATTAAACAACTCACTGGAGGAGGAGGCTCCACAAATATTCCCTCCTCAAAGATGGAAGAGTCCAGCACATCCGTGTGAAAGATAAGGCTGAAGCTTTTTCAGCAGGCTTCAGCCAGAAATACCAAATGGATGACACAGCTCGGCCTCCTCCAGTAGTCACCAGCATTACAGATACCAGCCTTCAGCCAATTCAATTCTCTCCATGTGATAACAATAAATACTTGGAGACACTAAATACTGTAAAGGCTATGGGCCCTGACAACATTCCAGCAATAGTACTGAAGTTTTCCAGAACTTGCCGCTCCCCTAGTCAAGCTGTTCCAGTACAGTTACAACACTGGCACCTACCCGACAATGTGGAAAGTTGCCCAGGTACGTCCTGCACATAAAAAGCAGGACAAATCCAACCCAGCCAATTACCGCCCCATCATAAACTGATGGAAAGTGTCATCAACTGTGCTATCAAGCAGCACCTGTTCAGCAATAACCTGCTCAGTGACGCTCAGGTTGGGTTCTGCCAGGGCCACTCAGCTCCTGACCTCATTACAGCCTTGGTTCAAACATGGACAAAAGAGCTGAATTCCAGAGGGGCGGGGAGAGGGACAGCCAGGCTGCATCAAGGCTGCAGTCAACCATGTGTGGCATCAAGGAGACCTAGCAAAACTGGAATTGATAGGTATCGGGGACAAACTCTCTGCTGGTTAGAGTCATAGCTGGCACATAGGAAGATGGTGATGGTTGTTGGAAGTCAGGCATCTCAGCTCCAGGACATCTCTGCAGGAGTTCCTCAGGGTATTGTCCTCGGTCTGACCATCTTCAGCTGCTTCATCAATGACCTTCCCTCCATCATAATGTCAGAAGTGGGGATGTTCACCAATGATTGCATAATGTTCAGCACCATTTGTAACTCTTCAGATACTGAAGCAGTCCATGTTCAAATGCAACAAGATCTGGACAATATCCAGGCTTGGGCTGTTGAGTAGCAAGTAACATTTGTGCCACATAAGTGCCAGGCTATGACAATTATGAGACAATCTAACCACCACCCCTTGGCATTCAATGGTATTACCATTACTGAATCCCCCACTATCAACATCCTCGGAGTTATCATTGACTAGAAATTCAACTGGACTCACCACATAAATACTATGGCTAAAACAGCACGTCAGAAGCTAGGAATACTGCAGCAAGTAATGCACCTCCTGGCTCCTCAAAGCCTGTCCACCATCTACAAGGCACAAATCAGGAGTGTGATGGAACATTCCCCAATTTCCTGGATGGGAGCAGCTCCAACAACACTCAAGAAGCTTGACACCATCCAGGACAAAGCAGCCTGCTTGATTGGCATCATACCCACAAGCATCCACTCCCTCCACCACCGACGCTCAGTAGCAGCAGTGTGTACCATTTACAAGATCCACTGCAGAAATTCATCAAAGATCATTAGACAGCACCTTCTAAACCCATGACCATTTCCATCGAGAAGAACAAGGGCAGCAGATACATGAAAACACCACCACCTGCAAGCTACCATCATTCTGACTTGGAAATATATCACTGTTCCTTCACTGTTGCTGGGTCAAAGTCCTGGAATTCCAACCCTAATGGAATGTGGGTCTATGTACAGCATACGGACTAGTGCAGTTCAAGATGACAGCTCACCACCAACTTCTCAAGGGCAACTAGGGATAGGCAAGAACTGCTGGCTATCAAGCAATGCCCTTATCTCACAAGTGAATAAAAGGAAATATCTACTGCCATGATTTCCATCATATTATAGTCAGAGTACTACATGCAAACTTTAAAAAGCATCCAACTATTCTGTAAACTATTCTGAAACACTAAAAACTATTGGAGCATGTGATGTACACTGTGCAATTTATATCCTCTTAAAATATCATTTATTGTACATTTTAGTTTTTGGTTTCTCAGTTAGTAACATGTGGGTTTTCTGTGTGCCTGGAATTGATAATTAATGTGTCTGCATTTCTATAGCCATGGTGATTAATTCTAAAATAGTTTTAGAGTCTTAGCTTTAGAATTAATAGTTTTTTTGTCTACATTGGTAGGATTTATGACTGAACAAGATGAACATTAGAAGGTCACGAGAGGATATATTAAGCTTAATGGAAACACCCATAGCTTAGAGAGGGAGTTTTTTTTAGGAGTTGAGACCTAATTCTGGTATGTCTGCAGTGCAAAATAGACTGGTAATAAACTGGCAGAATGTCAAATGCCAACCATGTTATTATGTTCCATTCACTTGGAAAATATTGACAAGATCTTACATTTACAACCAAGTCATAGTCACAGGAGTGGCTGTGTCAGTCTCGAGTGCCAACAAACACCAAAGCAAAAGCAAAAGGTTTGTATTGTCATGAAACAGTAGAACAGAAGGAACAGGAGCAGGTCATTTGGCTCCTCAAGTCTGCCCCGTAAGTCAATAAGAGCTGATCTGATTTGGGTCTTACTTCCATCGCCCAGTCTGTCACCCAGTAACATTAACTCCCCTGATGATCAAAAATGTATTTATCTCGTGCTTAGTGTTCGATTCATGCAGCACGGAAAAGGCCCTTTGGCACATCGAATCTGCACCAAATTACCTACACCAACTACTCAATGACCCAGCCTCCACAGCTTGGCAAAGAAGAGAATTCCAAAGATGTGTGACCCTTTTGGTGCTACAGTCACCCAGTTGTTAGCACTGCTGCCTCACGGCGCGAGGGACCCAGGTTCGATTCCAGCCTCAGGTGACTCACTGTGTGGAGTTTTGCACATTCTCCCCTTATCTGCGTGGGTTTCCTCCGGGTTCTCCAGTTTCCTCCAACAGTCCAAAGATGTGCAGGTTAGGTGGATTGTCCATAGTGTCCAGGAATGTGCAGGCTTGGTGGATTAGCCATGGAAAATACAGGGTTACAGAAGTGGGGTGTGTCTGGCTGAGATGCTCTTCGGAGGGTCGGCGTGGACTCAATGGGCCAAATGGTCTGCTTTCCACTGAAGGGATTCTATGAAATCAGGAATCAGTCTAATAAACTTTCTTTGAACTGATTCCAATGCAAACTTGTCTCTCCTTCAGTAACATGACCAAAACTGTACATCACATTCTGGTGCAGTCTCACTAATGGTCAAACACAGTTATTACCAGCCCATTGCTAATTTCATCTTCAATGAGTGTCTTTCACTGCAAATAGGCTAGAAAGCTCAGCGTTTTGTAATTATCACACAAAATGATCAAAACAAGAGTGGAAAGTCCTGTTGAAGGCAAGGAGGGGTCAGGAAAACCAAAAAAGGAGCCTGTGCAGTTTTGGTGTTAATCTCTGCCTGACAGAATGAAGCAGGTGAAATTATCAACATATTGATACTGTACTTGTAATGACAGTAGCTCAGAATGATATTGCACATTTGATGCAAAGAAGTGCCCCAAGACACTTCACATTATAAACCAAGACTTGGAACCAAGCCACCCAAAGCAATACTCAGCCGACAGACCAGCAAAGAGGTATGTGATAAGGAGTAAAACAAAAACAGAAGTTGCTGGAAAAGCTCAGCAGGCCTGGCAGCATCTGTGAAGAGAGATCTGAGTTAATATTGCGGGCTCAGCGACCCTTCTTTCAAAACCGATGGTTGGCAGGAAAATTATTTTTATGCAGAAAATAGGGTGGGGGAAGGGGTTAAGGAGTCAACAACAGGTGGGGATACAGCTCAACTGAGCTATGGAGAGAGGCTGTTTTCCCTGGAGTGTCAGAGGTTGAGGGGTGACCTTATAGAGGTTTACAAAATCATGAGAGGCATGGATAGGATAAATAGATAAATTTTCCCTGGGGTGGGGAGTCCAGAACTAGAGGGCATAAGTTCAGGGTGAGAGGGGAAAGATATGAAAGGGACCTAAGGGACAACTTTTTCACACAGAGGGTGGTACGTGTATGGAATGAGTTCCCAGAGGAAATGGCGGAGGCTGGTACAATTGCAACATTTAAAAGGCATTTGGATGGGTATATGAATAGGAAGGGTTTGGAGGGATATGGGCCGGGGTACTGGTAAGGTGGGACTAGATTGGGTTGGGATATCTGGTCATCATGGACAGGTCGAACTTAAGGGTCTGTTTCCATGCTGTACATCTCTATGACTCTAAGATAGACGGGAGCAGTTGGTCAGACAAAGGAGTGGATAATGGTCAGGCTGGGACAATTAAAGGCTGCTAATGGGGACAATTAGTGGCTAACAGTGGGTTCTGTGTAACAGCAGACCACATGATAACAAGGTGTGGGTGTTGGGGTAAGGATATGGGAGAAAGTACTTCAAGCCCTAAAATTGTCCAACTCAATGTTGAGTCCAGAAAGCTCCAGAATTCCCAAATGGAAAATGAGGTGCTGTTTTCCAGCTTGTGAGATTCATTAACACTACCCAGTGTTACCCTTTCCAAGCAGTCTCTTTGAGTTGATTTGCCAGGATACCAATACCAGCACTGTCCATATGAAGCCCGCCCCAATGGAGCAGTTCCACTTTTCCCAGTGATTAATGGCAGAACTGGGTTGTCCCACACTAACGATGAGTCCTGATCTCATGTGGCCTCTGAGGAGTTAACAAAACCTCCTTCTGTTGCAAGGAGAGAGATCACCCTGTGTTCAGCAGCTGGCATTCATCCAACCATCTGGATTGGCTTCTCAGCCAAGGTCCTGTCCTGAGTCTGGTGCTGCTGCCCCTGTTCAGATTGGCCATAATACATAGTGCATTCAAAAACTAATAAAATTTCATTGCTTTTAACATCCTCTGCTTTGAATTAGCTCCTGCCATTACTTCCACCCAAACGTGGTTATAAAATAATAGCCATTTACTCGGCTCCAAGTTGACTGTGCGCTAATCCTGTTTCCCTGGCTGAAATCTCAACGCCTTCCGTTTTTCTATCATCCTCTGATCAGCTTATTAAATGATCTTGTTTTCCCAGTGCACAGCAGAACACAAGAAAGCGATCTCATATATGGAAAAAATATATATATATAAAGAGACAGAAAGGACCTAATGGATTTTTACAAAGCAGGGAAACTGAGACGAGGCCTAATAAAAACAGATGCCCCTGGGATGTGTGGAAAGGATGAGCTAAAAATGTATAATTTAATAGAGAGCACAACTCCGCTGAGTGATAGATGTGGAGATATATTTTTATATTAAAAAAAACTGCATTGAAAAATATACAGTTCAGTGCTGGGGCTTCCTGAGTCAGCCATTTTGTTTTTCTGTTTACTTCATAATGTTTTTTAAAAAAATTATGTGGTAATTGCAGTAATAAATAAGCAGGAAATAGTGTCTTTCTGAACCTTGGCACTTTACAGCTAACCATGTTTTTTTTTGCAGTCACTGTTACAATGGAGGGACTCCCTACAATGCCAGGGTGTGTCTCCTCAGTAAGGGAACCAAAACTGTTCTCAGTATTCCAGTTGTGGCTTGATTAGTGCTTTATACAGTTTTACCAAAATCTCCCCATGTTTACAAAAGGACAGTTGGGCTCCTTGTCTAAGGAAAACATATACCGTCATTCGAGGAAATCCAGAGAATGTTCACTAGAATGTTCCCAAGTGTGCTTTATGATGAAAGATTGAGCAGATTAGGCCTGTACTCGTTGGAATTTATAAGAATGAGAGGTGACCTTGTTGAAACATACAAGACTCTTACAGAACTTGTCAGGGTAGATGTGGACTGGTTGTTTCCCACCTGTGGGAGAGTCTAAGACCAGAGGGCATAATCTCAGAAAAAAGGGGTCATACATTTACGACAGAAATAAAGAGAAATTTCTTCCCTCAAAGGGTTGTAAATCCATTAAGTTTTTAAAACACAGAGGATGATCAAGGCTGGGGCATTAAGCTTATTCAACGCTGAGATACACAGATTTTTAATCTGGAAGGGAATAAAAGATTATAGGGAAAAGGCAGGAAAGCAGAGTTGTGGAATTATCAGATGAGCCATGATGTCATTGACAGGTGAAGCAGACTTGATGGGCTGAATGGCCTGAATCTATTCCTATACCTTTTGATGTATGCTGGTCTTTATATCTAGAAGACTGGAAGTTATACTGCAGTTATACAAAACCCCTAGTTAGACTCCACTTGGAGTACAGTGAGCAGATCTGAGCACTACACGTTAGGAAGGAGCTATTGGCTTTGGAACAGTACACCCAAAGGATTGGAGAGATTTGGAACTCTCTTTCATAAACGGCAGTAATGTTGGGTCAATTGTTAATTTTAAATCTAAGATAGATAGCTTTTGTTAAGCAAAGATATTAAGGGATGTCGTCCAAAGGCAAATATGGCCACAGATCAGCCATGATCTCATGGAATGGTGGAGTATTTTCGAGGGGCTGAATGGTCTATATCTGCTCCTTTGATCTTATGGTCTAGGGACACATGGCAGCCAAACTGTGCATAGAAAGCCCTTGTGAACAGCTTCTAAATTCGTGATCTGGTCTTTTTAATTGGTGTTATTTAAGGGTTAAATGTTGGACAGGACATCTGGGAGAACTCCAGTTTTCTTCAAACTAGTGGGATGGGATCCATCTTCACTGAGATTGCAAGCGGGGCATTGATTTGATATTTGCATCTGGAAGATGGCATGAGAATACCAAGTAAAGGGAAACAAAATCAACAAAATAGTGAGGAAGGATATTAACAGGAAAATCATGATGTAGGATCTCTCTGGTTGGAAATAAGGAACACTAAAGGGCAGAAAACATTGATGGGGGCTGGCTATACACTCCCAACCAGTAGCTGAGAAGTAAAGGAAAACATTACATAGGAGATTCAAGACACATGCAATAATGGCACAACCAAAATCATGAGTGACTTTAATCTACCTGCAGATTGGATAAACTAGCAATTATACTGTGGAGGAAGATTCCCTGCAATATACATGTGGCAATTTTTTTAGATCATTACATGAGCTTCCCTAGATTGGGTACTGCGCATTGAGAAATGATTAATTATCAATCTTGTGTGGGGTTAATTTGGGAAGAGCAATCATAAAATGATAGATCATTTTCATTAAGATGGAAAATGAAATAAGTGAAGCTGGACTTATAGTCGTGAATCTTATTAAAGGGAACAATGTGAGTGTGAGGTATAATGATGGATTGTGGAATATTACCAAAAAGGGTTGTCATTGGAAAGGCAATGATTAATATTGATGGAACATATGCATGAATTATAACTTATTTATTTTTATTTTTGCAAAGCAGAACAGGGAAGGTGGCTCAATCATGTTTTACAAAATGATTTAGGGATAGTACAAGATCCAAAGAGGAGAGCTGTAAAGTTGCCAGAAACAGCAGCAAGCCTGAGGACTGGGAGCAGCCTAGAATTCAGCAAAAGAGGAAAAGAAGATTGATCAAAGTGGAACAGAATATGGGTAAACTTGACAGTTTATCACACAGAGAGTGGTAGGGGCCTGGAATGCACTGCCAGAAGAGGTGGGAGAAGCAGGCACATTGGCGACATTTAGGGGACATCATGAATGGGTTCATGAATAGGGTGGAATAGAGCGATACAGATAGAATAAGGGCCAAAGGTTTCTTTTTCAGTTTAATCAGGGCATGGTGATCAGCACAGGCAAACAATGTGATAATGGCCACCAATTAGGGGCTCAATGGTGCAGTAGTAGTGTCATTACCCCTTATCTAGGAGGCATGGGTTCAACTCCTGCCCTCCTCCAGAGGTGCATAGGAACATCCCTGAACAGGTTGATCAATGGATATTTGTGATTTTGATTGGGGGGATAAATAGTGGTCTGGAAATCAGAGATAACTCTCCAGTTCTATTTCAAAATAATGCCACAGAATCTTTTAAATTTACTTGGGCAGCCAGCTGGGCTTAGTTTAACATCTGATCCAAGAGGCAGCACTGCACTCCTTTCGTTCTGCACTGGATGGTCAGCCCTGGTCTTAGTGCACTCAAGCCCCAGAGGAGAATCTTGAATCCTGGAGTGTGCGGTTCAGAGGTGGGTGTGCTATCAACTGAGCCGCAGCTGATATATAGATTAGATTCCCCTACAGTGTGGAAACAGGCCCTTCGGCCCAACAAGTCCACGCCGACCCTCCGAAGAGTCACCCACCCAGACCCATTTCCCTCTGACTAATGCACCTAACACTATGGGCAATTTAGCATGGGCAATTCAGCTGACCTGCACATCTTTGGACTGTGGGAGGAAACCGGAGCACCTGGAGGAAACCCACGCAGACACGAGGAGAATATGCAAACTCCAAACAGACAGTTGCCCGAGGTTAGAATCGAACCTGGGTCCCTGGCGCTGTGAGGCAACAGTGCTAACCACTGAGCCACCGTGCCGCCCCAAATATTCAGGGAGGTGATCCAGCACTGGACCAGTTGCGCGAATTCAGCCTTCTGTAAAATACAGTGGGGTGTGTTTGACAAAAAAAACTACCACAGCTCAACAAAGTTGTTGTTGTCATCACAGTCCTGTAGCGCAGTGGCACTAAGAGGCGCTAGAAACATTCCACCAGAAATGATTCCACCACATTCACAGAACCACAGAACATGATTCCCTCCCAAAGGGTACTGTGGATCTACCTACAGAGGTGGACTGCAGCGGTTCAAGGTGGTAGCTCACCACTACCTTCTCAAGGGGCAACAAGGGATGGGCAATAAATGCTGGGCCCAGCCAGCGACACCCACTTCCCACAAGTGAATATAAAAAAAGCAACACCAAGCCAACAACCTTTCACTCCCTCCTTAGCCCCCAGCAGCTTCTTTCGAGCCTTAGCAGCTCCCATGGCTTCTCCTGAGGCCTAACCCTGATTCTTAGCTTCACTCGATAGTTTCCAGGGTTTCTCTCAGCCCTAATGACCCAGAGGTAGGGAGTGAATATTTGTGGTAGGTTAAAAACAATGACTGCAGATGCTGGAAACCAGATACTGGATTAGTGGTGCTGAAAGAGCACAGCAGTTCAGGCAGCATCCGAGGAGCAGTAAAATCGACGTTTCGGGCAAAAGCCCTTCATCAGGAATAAAGGCAGAGAGCCTGAAGCGTTTGTGGATGTGATGCTAACCAATCAGGCTGCTTCCTCATGGGTAGTGTCAAAGTTCTTGAGCTTTGTTCAACAGTGATGGCTCCTCTAATGGACTACCTGAGTGAGTTTCACATGGAGCTGGTGGATTGGGCTACTGTGGTGAGGAGCAGCAAAACGGAGGACTGCACATACTGACTGAGCCACAGGATGGAGCCAATGAACCATCAAGGCCATGTCAAACACACTCAACCTGAGTCAGCCTTGGCTTAGTTGGTAACACCCGCAACATTCCATTATGAGGTTGTGGGGTTTGTCCACCACATGGAACAAAGCACAATCTCTAACCTGACTTTCCAGTTCAGTACTCAACAAATATGTTGTCTGACCTGCCGTGCATTTCCAGCAGCATTCTGATCTTGACTCTAATCTCCAGCATCTGCAGTCCTCACTTTCGCCAAATATGCCTCACGCCAAGATTCACCCCCTCAACCAAATTCCTCCAAAACAGATTAACTCATAATTTCGCTCATTTATTGCTTGTAGGAGCTTGTTTTGTACAAATTGCTGCATTTCTCTAGACTGTAACAGTGATGATACTTCAAAAGTACTTCATATGGGATTTGGGATTTTTAAAATTCAGTTGTGGGACGTGGTCATTACTGGCTGGCCAGTATTGATTGCCAATCCCTTGAAAAGATGGTGGTGAGCTGCCTTTTTTTTTAACCGTTGCTGTTCTTTTGGTGCAGATTCACCTACATTTCAGTTCGGGATGGAGTCTGATTGAGGTCATTCCTTATTCTTCTAAACATCAGATTTTACGGGCCCAGTTTATTTAATCTCTTCACCACCCCAGGAATTAGTTTGGCAAATCTTCCAGTGAAGTGCTGGTGGGAGATGGCATTACGTACTGGAACAGTGCTTGCATTTCTCCATCCAGCGCACTGTGTTCTTATTAAGAGTGAACTAATTTGCAGAAATAGCTCATTGCAGATTTGTGTCATTTAGCTCCCTTTAGTGCAGATGAGACTTATCGGCCGCCTCAGAAACCGTCGAACCCGACTGGAACAGCAGGTCATCCTCAATCTTGGAGGATTGAGTTTGGAAGGTGCTGTCTGAGGAACCTTGTGGAGCATCACTGGAGGAGATTTAGATTACTTACAGTGTGGAAACAGGCCCTTCAGCCCAACAAGTCCACACCGACCCTCCAAAGAGCAACCCACCCAGACCCATTCCCCTACATTTGCCCCTTCACCTAACACTATGGACAGTTTAGCATGGCTATTCACCTAACCTGCACATCGTTGGATTGTGGGAGGAAACCCACACAGACACAGTGAGAATGCGCAAACTCCACACAGACAGTTGCCCGAGGCAGGAATTGAACCCGGGTCTCTGGTGCTGTGAGACAGCAGTGCTAGCCACCGTGCCACCCACTAAGTGGATGTTTCTGAATGTGGCGCCAATCAAACAGACTTTCTCCTGACTGACGTCAAGCTTCTTGAGTGTTGTTGGAACTGCACTCATCCAGTCAAGCAGGGAGTATTCCATCACATTCCTGACTTGCAGTTGGTGGACAGGGAGTCAGGAGGTGAACAACTTGCTGCAGAATTCTGACCTGTTCTTGTCGTCATTGTATTTATATGGTTAGTTCAGTTCAATTTCTGATCAATGCTAACACCTAAGTTGTTGATGGTGGGTATTGTGTGATAGTAATGCCATTGAACAAGGGGTGATGGTCAAATTGTCTCTTGTTGGACATGGTCACTGTTGGGTATTCATGCAGTGCCGTGTTACATGTCACTTATGAACCCAACCTGGATATTGGCTGGGACTTGCTCCATTTAAACATGGGCTGCTTCAATATCTGAGAAGTTGTGAATGAGTGTAAAGTGGCTTTGAATTTCCTCAGAGGCCAACCTGATACATGCAAAGTTTATTTGTCGAATCCCTATGGTGTGGAAACAGGCTATTTAGCCCAGCAAGTCCACACCGACCCTCCAAAGAGTAATCCACCCAGACCGGGTGGGCGGCGCGGTGGCACAGTGGTTAGCACTGCTGCCTCGCAGCGCCAGAGACCCGGGTTCAATTCCCGCCTCAGGCGACTGACTGTGTGGAGTTTGCACGTTCTCCCCGTGTCTGCGTGGGTTTCCTCCGGGTGCTCCGGTTTCCTCCCACAGTCCAAAGATGTGCAGGTCAGGTGAATTGGCCATGCTAAATTGCCCGTAGTGTTAGGTAAGGGGTAAATGTAGGGGTATGGGTGGGTTACGCTTCGGCGGGTCGGTGTGGACTTGTTGGGCCGAAGGGCCTGTTTCCACACTGTAAAGTAATCTAAAGTAATCTTAATCTAAATCTAAACCCATTCCCCTACCCTATTACTCTACATTTACCCCGAACCACTGCATCTAACCTACACATCCCTGAACAAAATGGACAATTTAGCACAGCCAATTCAACTAGAACAAAATGGACAATTTAGCACAGCCAATTCAACTAACCTGCACTTCTCGGATTGTGGGAGGAAACCGGAACACCCGAAGGGAACTCACGCAGACATGGGGAGAATGTGCAAACTCCACACAGTCGCCCGAGGCTGGAATTGAACACTGGCCCCAAACGCTGTGAGGCAGCAGTGCTAACCACTGAGGCACTGTGCCATCTTCAAGATCCAACTGCGCTGACATTGTGAAAGTCACTGACTCTTTCTCTTCAATCCCATGCATTATGACAAAAAACTACTGTCCACAAGACATTGAATGTGATCATGCCAAATTTGTTTCTCCTCTATTTTAGTGGTGTTAACCAGTCTGATAGTACACCGGTCACTGAAAGTAACTATGCAGGCGGTGAAGAAGGTAAATGACATGTGGACCCTCAGAGCCCATGGTATTGGAGATAGTACATAGGCTTGGATAGATAATTGGCTAGTGGGCAGGAAACAATGAATGTGCACAAACAAATCTTTTTCAGGTCGGTAACCCATGGTCAGTGGAGTTTCACAGGAATCACTGCCGTTTCACAGGAATCACTGCCGTGACTGCAGTTGCTTTATACTATACATTAATGATTTGGAGAGTAGAAGTGAATATACTGTAGTCAAATTTGCAGACAACACTAAAGTAGGTGGAAAGGCAGGTTCTGGGTAGGATACAAAAAGTTAACAGAGAGATATCGATAGGTACTCAGAGAGTGGTAAGGGCCTGGAATACCCTACCTGCCAATGTAGTTAACTCAGCCACATTAGAGAGATTTAAGAAATTCTTGGATAAGCACATGGACGATGATTAGATAGTGTAGGGGGACGAGCTGAGAATAGTTCACGGGTCGGCGCAACATTGAGGGATGAAGGACCTGTTTTGCGCTGTATTGTTCTATGTTATGTAAGTGGCCAAAATTCTGGTAAATTGAATGAGTGGAAATGAAAAAAAGTTGTTTATTTCGGAAGAGAGAACAAAAGAAAATAATATGGTTTAAGTGGAGAAAAGCCGCAGAAATCTGCAACACAAAGGGACTTAGGGGGGCACTTGTGCACAAAACACAGCAAGCTAACACACAGGTGCAGCAGGTAATCAGGAAGATTAATGGAATGTTGGCTCTTACTTCAACGGAATTGGAGTATAATAGTAAGGAAGTCTTAATGCAGCTGTACAAGGTGCTGGTGAGACCACATCTGGAATACTGCGAGCTGTTTGGTTCTCTTATTTAAGGAAAGATATCATTTCATTGGAGGCAGTTCAGAAAAGGTTCAGTAGGATGATGCTTGGCCTGGAGGGATTGGCTTATTAGCAAGGCTAAACAGGTTGGGACTCTACGCACTGGAATTCAGAAGATTGAGAGGTGGTCTCAATAAAACATTTTGGCTTCTTAGGGGCTTGACAGGACAAATGCCAAGAGGATGTTTCACCTCACAAGAGCATCTAGAACCAGACGGCACAGTCTCAGAATTAGTGGGGCGGGGGGGACGGGACAATTTATGACTACGATGAGGAATTTATTCTCACAAGAGGGTAGGGAGTCTTTGGAATTCCTTGCCACAGAGAGCTGTGGGGACAGAGTCCTTATGTATAAGGCTGAGATAAACAGATTCTTAATCAGTCAAGGGTTACAGGGTATGGGTAGGAAAGTGAGGAACATTTGATCAATCATGATCCCATTGAATAGGGCAGAGCAGGCTTGAGAGGCTGAATGGCCTACCCCTGTTTCTATTTCTTGCGGTCTTAGAGAGAGAAGATTCGAGTACAGGAGCACGGATGTCTTGCTGCAATTGCACAGACCTTGGTGAGACCACACCTGCAGTTTTGGTCTCCTTATCTGAGGAAGGATGCAATGAAGGTTTGCCAGACTGATTCCTGGGATGGCAGGACTGATGCAAGAAGTGAGTTTGGATTGGTTAGGATTGCATTCAGTGGATTTAGAAAAATGGGGGATGGGGGTGAGCAGAATTGTACAGAAACCTTTAAAATTCTAACAAGAATAGACAGGTAAACACAGGAGGAGTGTTTACTATGACTGGGAAATCGAGAATCAGGGTTTACAGTCTAACACTAAATGAGGAGAAATTTCCTTGAGTGAGTGGTGAGTCCATGGAATTTTCCACCACAGAAAGTGGTTGAGCCCAAAACATTAAATATTTTCACAAAATAGTTAGTTACAGTTCTTGGGGCTAAAGGGATCAAAGGGAAAATGGGAGCAAAGTACTGAACTGGATGCTTGGCCATGATCATATGGAATGGTGCGGACCCGAAAGCCCTATTCCTGTCCCTATTTTCTACGTTTCTAATGAGAATTGAAACAGTCTTCCTGCAAGTTGGGAATTTGATGCAAACATTGATCATAACATTCCTGCCAGTCATTTAATCTCAGGGGGAAATATCAAGTTGCAAACAAAGCTTCAGTTTTCCACTGTTCTACCCCTTGCTGGCCAGCTGTTTGCACATCTCCCAGATCCCAGGCTCTGTAGCTCAGGTAGCCAAGCCTTGATACTAGTCATTCCAGTCAGTTCCCAGGAGAACAGTTTGGACCTAAAGTGAAGCAGGGTGGGCGGGTGTGTGTGTGTGTTTGGGGGGGGGGAGGGGGGGGGGGTGGTTGCTGTCTGAAGAAAGGTTTTCACTCAAGGCTCCAAATTCTATTTATTGGAGTTAATGCAGCTACCAGTTGAGCAGAGGAATCGAATCTAATGCTGGACAGAGCGAGTGGAGCAGAGCTAATCATTGCTGCCTGATATGATTTGACTGCTTTGAGGAGGAGTAAATGGCAGTTAATGGAATGAGGATGATCTCAGGGAACACGACGGGGGGAAGGACACACAATTCATTTCTGGCAGAGAGCGATCTGTTCAAGCAGTGCTAATGGAGTGCAGTTTCATTAGAGGCCTATGCTTAATGCCCGCTTGCCAGACAATGGATAGGAGCAGCTTGCGAGAGGCAATGTGGTCAATACATAACTGCATTACAGCCATCGTTCACCATGAACATTCCCACTGGGGAAGAATTCACTTTCACACATGCACATACAGAAGGAAAGAAACAACTTGAATTTACATAGCGCCCTTGCAACCTAAGGCCACCCCAAAATGTGACCAGACTAATTCCTGAGGTGGCAGATTGACGAATAACGAGGGACTGGATTGCTTAGGACTATATTAACTGGAGTTTACAATATGGTGAGGGTGGGGATCTTGTAGAACCTAAAAAAGAACTTCTAAAGATCTCATAGGACTTTATAATGTAGATGCAGGAAGGATGTTCCTGATACTCAGGGAGTCCAGATCCAGGGGTATCTAAAGATACAGGGTAAGCCAGTAAGGCTGAAGATAAAGAGAGACTGATGAGCTGTGGGATCCTCTGTCACAGAAAGCCGTTAAGGTCAGAGTCCTGAATGTTTTCAAGGAGGGGTTAGATACAGTTCCAAGGGCTAAAGGGATCAATGGGAATGGGGAGAAAGTGGGTACAGCAGGGTTAGGAGTTAGATGATCATCTGTGACCATATTGAATGGTAGAACAGGTTTGAAGGACTGAATGGCCTACTCCTGCCGCTATATTCCATGATTCTATGCCTCACAGCCAAACAGGTATTTGTCAAAGGCGTCACTATTGAAATGCAATCATGAATGTAATGTCCAGCAGCCAATTTCCACATAGCAAGATTAACAATCAGCAATGATGTGTGTTTGATGAGACAAAGTAAATACTATGGATATATTCAGCAGTGTGGTAGTATCAGTGAAGACAGAAATAGAGTTAACAATTCAACTCACTGACCTTTCATCAGCATTGTCCTGAAATGTTCACTGTTTCTCCTCCACAGATACTTCCAGATTGGCACAATTCTTCCAAAACTTTCTATTATTACGCCAATCTAGTTCGAGGAATAACTAATCACCAAGACTCCAGCAAGAAAACTGGCATTCCTCTTTGAAACAATGTCAGGCCAACAGTTATAACCATTTGAGAAAGGGCAAATGACATGCAAGATCTTTGCTCTCTCCACACACTTTTTCCCCTACTCTCCCTTCTCCCGTTATCTCTTCTTGACCTCCTACTCTCCCCTCACTCCTGTTCCCTCCATGCTTCTGTTCTCTCTTCTTGACTTCCAGTTCTCCCCCTTTTCCTACTCTCCCTGTGCTCCTGCGCTCTTCATGCTCTCCCTTCTTGTCCTCCTGCTCTTCCTCTTTGTGACCTTCTGCTCTCCTCCCCGTGCTCCAGCTCTCTTTGTGCTCCCTTTTTGACCTCCTGCTCTCTTCATGCTTCTGTTCTCTCTTCTTGACCTCCTGTTCTCCCCTCCGTGTTTCTGCTCTCTTTGTGCTCCCTTCTTGACCTCCAGCCCTCCCCTTGCTTCCGCTCTTCCTTTGCTGGAACATAGTTCCATGCCCGCATTGGTAATGAGTTGATGTACCATTTCAAAAGGAAATTGCATTGCATCCTGAGGGAAGTGTATTTGCAGGTCTGCAAGAATACGGCAGAGGAATGGGATAGATTCAATCACTCTGAAGAGGGCTGGCACAGACTGGATGGGCTAAATAGCTACCATCTGTGACAATATGACCTTAAGATTGAAACTGACATTTCCTAAAGGGGCTAGCTGAGGTCACTTTAAGGCCAATTGAACATTGAGAAAGAAAAATCACATCCTCGGCCACGATGACTGCAACTGGAAATGGAGTGTGTATTTCATTTTGAGAAATTCTTTGTTGGTGCTCCTTCCTATAGGAGCACATCACAGCCTTCATTATGAGAGGATTTAATAGGAATATTAATTAGGTTGCCTTCTACCCACAGTGAATGACCTCACCCTCTATCTCTGAGATGGTATTGGCCGCAGAGTTCTTATTTGAATAGATTAGTACTTCAGAGACTTAGCTGAACTGTTCATGTATAAAAGTTTAAACCTCATCAAAGGTGCTGGGTAATTTAAATTCTGTTAACAAATGTGGAATTAAAATCTAGTCTTAGGTTAAACATGCAAGTATATTCGAATAAAACAAATCAGGATGGAAATCCACCATCCTGTGATGGTCTGGCATACACGCGATTTCAGACCCACAGCAACGTGCTCTTAATTGCCTGTTGAAATGGTCTGGCAAGTCACTCATATGCAATAAAGGTAACAGTTCACCACCTTTTGAAAGGCACAAACAGAACACGCAGGAATACCCACATCCTGTAAATGAATTAAAACAGACCCTCTTCAGTTGTGAGACTTCTGGGATATTAGGGATTCTCTAATTCTGACCTTTTGAACATGTCTATCTTGACCACTGGCAGCCATGACCTCAACTGCTTAAGGCTTTACATTCTGGAATTCTCAACTTCACCAGCTCCATAACAGCTTCCTTGAAAACCACTGTTTTGAAACTACACACCTTATGTCTTTAAATCGTCTTTGTTTTTGCTTCTATCTACTGCTGTCTCATTAAACTCCTACAATGCGCCTTCAACATAGTAACTAGGAACAGGAGAATGACATTCCGCCCATTGAGAATATAATCCTCTACCTGAAAAGCCACATTCCCACTTCTTATCCACACCATTGATGCGTTTAATATCTAAACATTTATCAGTCTCTTTTTTATATATTCAGTGATTAGGCCTCCCTAGCCTTCTGTGATAGGAAATTCATTAGGCTGACTACCCCCTGAGTTAAGAAATGTTTTAGCCTTTATAAATTGCCTACCTTATATCATTCGACTGTGACCCTGGCTTTTTTTAGATTACTTAGTGTGGAAACAGGTCCTTCGGCCCAACAAGTCAACACCAACCTGCCGAAGCGCAACCTACATTTCACCCCTTCACTACGGGCAATTTAGCATGGCCAATTCACCTAACCTGCACATTTTTGGAGTGTGGGAGGAAACCGGATCTCCCGGAGGAAACCCACACAGTCAGTCGCCTGAGGCGGGAATTGAACCCGGGTCTCTGGCGCTGTGAGGCAACAGTGCTAACCACTGTGCCACCCAGGTTTCCCAACCAGCGGGGAAACATCCTCCTTGCATTCAGTCCATCTAGCCCTGTTAGAATTTTATTTAAGTTAATTAGATCCCCTCTCATCCTTCTAAACTCCAGTAATACTAGCCCAGTTGAACCAACACGTCCTCATACGACAGTCCTGCCATCCTCAGTATCAGCCCAGTGAACATTCACTGAATTCCCCCTATGATAGGTACAGCCTCTCCTAGGTAGGAATATCAAACTTGCAAGATTAGAGTGGTGCTGAAAAAGCATAGCAGGTCAGACAGCATCCGAGGAGCAGGAAAAATCGACGTTTCGGGCAGGAGCCCTTCATCAGGAAAGACCCCTGAACTGTCGATTTTCCTGCTCCTTGGATGCTACCTGGTCTGCTGTGCTTTTCCAGCACCATTCTAATCTTGACTCTAATCTTCAGCATCTGCAGTCCTTACTTTCGCCTAGATCAAACTTGCATGCAATACTCTGGCTGTGGTCTCACCAAGGCCATGCATAACTGCAGCAAGACATCAGAACTTCTGGCTCAAATCCTCTTGCAACGAAGGCCAATACACCACCTTCTCATTTGCTTGTTGCATCTGTCTGCTTTGTTCATTCACACTTGCATTTAAATAATTCATTTTTGTTTCCCACACTGAAAGTACGTAACTTCCCATTTATTCAAGTTACGGCCATGTTTGTCCGTGCATTTAATTCATCTAATCGTCCTGGTTGAATTCTCCTCACAACCCCACCTTGTTTTGTTTCTACAGCAAATTTGGAAAAAATGCATTTTTGTCTGTCATCCAAACTATTTATATATGTTAGAAATAGTTGGGGCCCCAAAACACTGATTCCCTTCAGTACATCATTAGTCACCACCTGGGAAAAGACCAATTTCTTCTCACATTTTGTTTCCAATCTGTCGACCAATTTTCAATCCACATTAGTAAATGACACCCAATCCCAGGTACCCATTAGTCTCTTTTGTGGGACTTTATCAAAACATGCCAATACTTTATGTGGGAAAGTTCACTAGACTTGAAATGTTAACTGTCTTTTCTTCACAACAGCCAGCAGACCTACTGAGTTTCTTCAACAATGTTTTTTTTTGTTTCAGATCTCCAGCATCCACAGTTCTTTATTTCACCAGATCCATTGGTTCTTCTTTATCTATTCATGAAGGGGAGGTCATGCCTAATGAATTAGTTAGCATTCTTTGAGGAGGTAATGAGGAGGTTTTGATAGGTGCTGCAGAACAGTCTGCTAAAAATGAGCCCATGTTGTTAAGGCCAAGGTACTGGCATGAATAGAGATTTGGCTGACTGGAAGAAGGCAGAGAGTGGGGATAAGGGAGCCTTTTTCAGGATGGCAGCCATTTGCTAGCACAGTATGCAGGCTCAGTACCAAGATTACAAACAAAGAACAAAATAAAGAACAAAGAAAAATTACAGCCCAGGAACAGGCCCGTCAGCCCTCCAAGTCTGAGCCGATCCAATGTACCGTCTAAACCTGTCGGTCAATTCCTAAACACCTTCATTCCTCTGCTCCCCACCTACTAATGCATCTGTCCAGACGCTTCTTAAATGAATCTACCGTGCCTGCCTCTACCACCTCTGCTGGCAATGCATCTCAAACGCCCACCACCCTGTATGAAGTACTTGCCGCGTGTATCACCCTTAAACTTTCCACCTCTCACTATTCACGTTACACATTAGGGTCTGGATGAAGGGACTGAAGGTATTGTTGCTAAGTTAACAGATGACATAAAGATGGGTGTAGGGATAGGTAGTGTTGAGGAAGTATGAGGGTGCAGATGGACTTGGACAGGCTGGGAGAGTGGGCAAAGAAGTGGTAGGTAGAATATAATGTGGGCAAGCATGAGGTAGGAAAAATAGGAAGAACTTTGCTTGGAAGAATAGAGACATAAGAAAACTTTCTAAATGGGGAAAAACTTCAGAAATCTGAAGCACAGAGTTTGGAAGTCATAGTCCAGGAATCTCTTAAAGGTTAGCATGCAGCTTCAGTTGGCAGGGAGAAAGTGACAACTGCAGATCAGAGTTAAGAGTGTGATGCTGGAAAAGCACAGCAGGTCAAGCTGCATCCAAGGAGCAAGGGAGTCAACATTCCGGGCATAAGCTTCACCTGGTAGTAAGGAAAGGCAAATGTAATGTTAGCGTTCATTTCAAGAGAGCTAGAATAGCAAAGATGTACTACTGACATTGTACATTGATCTGGTCATACATTCAGAATATTAAGATTTATTTTGGACCCCATATTTCAGGGAGGTTGGCTTTGGGGGATTCAGAGTAGATTTACAAGCATGATCCCAGAAATGAAGGGCCTGTCACATGAGGAGCACTTGAGGACTCTGGATCTGTACTCTGAGTTTAGAAGGATGAGGTGGAATCTTTGAAAAGCGCAGCAGGTCAGGCAGCATCCAAGGAACAGGAGAATCGACGTTTCGGGCATGAGAGGGCTCATGCCCAAAACGTCGATTCTCCTGCTCCTTGGATGCTGCCTGACCTGCTGCGCTTTTCCAGCAACACATTTTCAGCTCTGATCTCCAGCATCTGCAGCCCTCACTTTCTCTTTGAGAAACATCAGCCAGGACTGAATGGTGGAGCAGACTTGATGGGCTGAAAAGCCTAATTCTGCTCCTATATCTTATCGTCTTATTATCTTGGTTACATCTTCTGAAAACTCCAGTAGATTAGTTAATAGTTTTCATTTCATAAACTTGTTGACTTGATCTAATTATGCTTTCCACCAAGTTTTGCATCATTTGCAAATTTGGTAATATTACAATTGTGCCCACACTCAAATCATTGATATAGATCGTGAGACTTTTACAAATTTAGACATAGCTGTGAATATGTCTTGAGTGTTGGCTTCCCACAGCTGAACTTGAGGCTGTCCAAACACTGATCTTTGTGGTACTGGTCACAGGTCACAGCCTGTGAACCTCAGAATGATGCAGAATGCTTATTAAATGGGAACCATTTTTCATTTGAGGCAGGGTCATATCAGATTTGAAACATTTCTTTCTGCACAGATGCTGCTAGTCCAAAATTTGTGCAGCATTCCCTTGTGTTTGATTTTTAAGAAAATTATTTCCGTTCTCTGCTTTCAGCCTGTTAACCAATCCACAACCTATGTTAACGTATCATCTGCAATCATTAAAGGCACTCACAAGTTGTTCAAACATATAAAAAGTGTCCTGTATAAAGTTGACATGAACTAAAGGGCGTACTATCATCCTTTGAGGGTGAGGCGGAAGCAGCATAGTTACAGAGAACAAAGGCTCGAGACCCATGTAATTGAAAGAGGAACAACAAACAGAGGAAAAGGATTGAGAATCTGCAGACTACGGAATTGGCTTGTGGCCATATTTGAACATCTAATAAACACACTTAGCTGCCTTTTCTGACCCTGCTTTATATTCATTGTAAGGATCTAAAGAAATTCAAAATTGCAAGCAAATAAAAGGCTTTCATTGGACACGACAATGAAGGCAGGACAGAAATCAGTTGTAAGATCTTTATAAAGACTCCAAAAAAGGGACACAATCTCTTTTCAGAATATTCGAAATATCCAACAGATGAACATGCATGATTGCCATGCAGACCACTCTGCACTCTCCATCCTCCCTCCCCTCGATTATTTTAGTTGTAAAGTTTACCCATGAAACATCTTAAAAATCAGACCCATATTGCTGGAGAAATTTTTTCAAACAAAATAAACCAAAAAAAAAGAAAAAAAATTGTTCCGGTGCCATTTACACAGAGCTATGAACAGGAAACGAAGGGTGACATCTTGAATGCTGAGTTCCCGCAGCTGAACTCAAGGCTCTTCTGCCTGGCTCTCTTCAGTGTCGAGCTGCAATCCGTGCTTCTCTATGTACTGTCTGTCTCAGGAAGGGAGAAGGTGGTCAGATTACACAAGAACAACACTTGGGCCAGGCCACTGATAGACAGGGCTGCTCTGAAAAATGAACTACTTTTTCTGATCTCCAGCAGCACAGCAATTTATACTGTAAACGTACCTACAAACCATCATACACTACGCCCAATCGCTGCTGATTTATGTGCAGCAACTAATGCTATGCTTCCCACCATATTAAGCACTGAGGTTATTTCTGCCAGGTCGGCTGTTTAGCTAACAAGCTCACGCAGTTAACGGACAGTGAGAGCCTTTTTCCTCGGATAGTGATGGCTTGCATGAGGGGACTTAGCTTTAAATTGAAGGGTGATAGATATAGGGCAGATGGCAGAGGTAGTTTCTTTACTCGGAGTAGTAGGGGTGCAGAATGCGCTGCCTGCAACAGTAGTAGGCTCACCAACTTTAAGGTCATTTAAGTGGCCACTGGATAAACATTTGGATGAAAATGAAAGTGTAGGTTAGATAGGCTTCAGATTGGTTTCACAGGTGGGCGCAACATTGAGGGTCAAAGGACCTGTACTACGCTGTAAAGTTCAGTGTTCATTACCACAGCGAATTAGCCCAAAACCCAACATTTTGGGAGATGGGTACACAGCAGGGCAAAATATTTTAACCAGACAACGGCATGACCTGAAATTAACAGTACTTTTTTTTTAAACTCATGGGGTGTTGGTATTTAAAAGCAAATTACTGTGGATGCTGGAATCTGAAACCAAAAGAGAAAATGCTGGAAAATCTCAGCAGGTCTGGCAGCATCTGTAAGGAGAGAAAAGAGCTGACGTTTCGAGTCTAACTGACCCTTTGTCAAAGCTTGGTATTTATTGCCTGCATTGAACTGCTATTGGCAAGGTGATGGTGAGCTGCCTTCTTGAACCACTGCTGTACATGGGTTGTAGGCTGACCCATAGTGCCACTACGGAGGGAATTCCAGGATTTTGACCCAGCGACAATGTAGGAACGGCAATATATTTTCTGCATATATTTCCAAGTCAGGATGGTGAGTGGCTTGGAGGAGAACTTGCAGGTAGTGGTGTTCCCATGTATCTGCTGCTTTGAGATGGAATAGTCATGGGCTTGGTAGATAGTAATGTCATTGCTGAATTTCTGCGATGTCTCTAGACAGTACACACTGCTGTGACTGAGTGTCAGCGGTGGAAGCTGTGGACACTAGACAAATGGGCTGGATGGTTTCAAGCTCTGAATGTTGTTGGAGCTGCACCCATCCAATCAAGTGGGGAGTATTGCATTCCTGGCTTATACTTTGTAGATGGTTTATGGAGTCAGGAAGTGAGCTACTTGCTGCTGTATTCCAAGACTCTGACCTGTACTTGCATCCACTGTGTTGATGGGGTGAGACCAGCTGAGTTTCTGGTCAATTGTAACCCCAAGGGTGTTGATAGTGGGTGATTCAATGATGGTAATGCCATGAGAGTTTAAGTGCGACACTTAAAAACAGTGGCAAAAGATCATCCTGAGGTTTAATATCTGCTGTGGTGGGAACTGCAAAGTCCAGAGTTGGGTGGGGATGGTGATATAGCGACAATGTCATGGGGCTAATAATCTCGAGACCAAGATGATGCTTGGAGAATGTAAGTCCATAGCGGCTGGTGAAGTCCTGGAATCAGAGAGGTCTACAGCACAGAGGAAGGTCATTTTGCCTGAGGAATTTAAATTCAATTCATAAATCTGGAACTGAAAGCTAATTTTAATGGTCACCATGACAACTATTGTTGTAAAAGCCCATCAATTCACTGATGTCCAATAGGAAAAGAAATCTGCCACCCTTAAGGAACCTGATTTACATGCGACTTCAGGTGTATTGTAATGTGGTTACCTTTGAAATGGTAGTACAGGGGGAATTAGAAATGGACAACAAATGTTGGCCATACCGGTCATGTCCACATCCTATGACTCCAAGACACATACTTTAATGTATACAGACTGGAGTGGAGAAAGGTTGTGAGGTTGTGTTTGGCTTTTTCAGTCAAGGGTGTCTTAAATAAAGTTTGTGAAAACGGATTTATTATTTTATCTGGTGATTTGGGGTGAAGGCTGGAATGCCCAAGTTCAAGAAGAAGTACCCATTACCCACAGCCACATGAAGTGTGCGATAGAAGGTGTGAACAAGCAAGCGAAGGCTATTGTACTTTATAAAACCGGTACTGACCTCCTTGCGTAGGCATATAGGGCTTCTTTCCTTTCCTGTAGGGATAGGTGTCTGTCAACTGGTGATTTCTCAAACCTCGTTTTAGCAACAGGCTTTGGAAAATACGACAAAAAAAATGACAATGAGACTCAGCGATGGGCATCACAGTTACCTTACCCTGCACAATCTAGATTCAACTCCAACTGCTATCACAGATTTCCTTACCTGCAAATGAAGTCAATATTGTTCTTTCTGAAATGTGGTAGTTCTTGAAATAGATGTGGTTTAAACATATAGATTAATAGGAACTGACAGATCCTTTCATACAATAACACAAATTGTGGAAAGGATACTGATGATACTAGGGTAGTTTGATGCAATTCTGGACTGTATTGATGGCCAAGGTGAAGCCTGTCCAAATTGCAATTTGCACTAAGTTTCTTTCGCCTTCATCCCTCCCATTGAGCTACTCCGAGATATTGCCAGGTCAAAGTCATTTTAAAAATTCTCATCCTTGTTTTTCAAATGCCTCTATTCTCCCATTTCTTTCAATTTTTACAATCTCTTCAAGTCCCTGAAGCATCTAAGATCTCTACACCCAGCTTCATGTACCCTCCCTGATTAACATCAATGACTTTGGCTGTTCAGTCTTAACTTTGGAATTCCTTCCATAAACCATGCTCTTCCTTTAAACCACCCCACCTCCCTGATTCCAATTCACCTCCATGGCCCAGCTTTCAGCACTTGTCTTAGTGTGACTCAGTGTCAAATTGGTCAAATCACATCCCCCTCTGAAGTGTAACTAGATGTTTTACCATTTCAAGGTTGCTGTACAAATGTACATTAACCATACTGTCATAGGTATGCTGATCTCTGATAAACATCAATGGGCTTGTTAAGCCTCAAGATCACTTCCTGGTGTGGAAACTCACACAGCAAATATGAGGAGGAATGGCATTCAACCCAACAAGTTTGTCCTGCCACAGTGGAAGAGGTCTGCAATCCACCTCCAGTCCCTTCCCCTTCTTTTTCAAGAGCCCTGAAAATATTTTGTTTTTCATGATTTAACCAACTCACTTTAAATGTTACAGTCCAGATTATAAACGGCTGCATAACAAATTTCACTGCCTTCTTGGATTCTTTTGCCAGTTATCTTAAACCTATCCATTCTGGTTACCAGCCTCGCTGCCAGTAGAAACACGTTTTGCTTATTTATTTGACCAATCCCTCATAATTACAACCCTCATTAATTAAACCTGCCCTTAGTCATCTCTGATCCAAAGCAAACAATCTCAGCTTCAGCAGACTTTCTGCAGAAAAGAAGCTCCTGAATCTTTGGTACCATTCTGGTAAATTTTGCCTTCGTCGTCTTTTTGAAATCATTGCACTGCCAAATCCAATTGTTTTTTTAAAGTGTTTCCAGAGTTTTTGGTTTCACAACTCTATCCAGGAATCCATTCCACTGTAAGTGTAAAGAGCTATTCTTGATATTTTATTATCAGGCCTAAAATAGTCTTTTACTGGTTTGAAACTCTTTCTCCTTGCTCCTTTCTTGCAATCTGAACAATAAAGAAGTCTTATTGAAATTGTCAGGGACTTTGCTGAGATTCAAAGTGAGGTACTGTGGACAGTTTTGGTCTCTTTAGTTAGAGAAGGACATGCTTGCCTTGAGGGCAAGGTGGAGGTGAGGAGAATCCCTTGCCATCCATCAATGATCCATCCTTAACTCCTCTTGCTGTCAGTATGTTGCCTCTGACCATCAGCCAAAAATAGAGCCGGTTTCCAAAAGTACATTGATGAAACTGAGTTGCATCTCATCACCACCATGGGCAATCTTTCCATTACTTCAAAGTTGGTCTGAGATCATGTCATGGGGCAGTTGAAAGTTTGGGAAGATCAACATCTTTGGTCCCTGTCACAAACTGTTTCCTTGCCCGACAGCATTACCTCGCTTGTTGGCAATTGCCTAAGCCGGAACAGGCTCATTCCAATCTTGGTGAATCAGCTTCCAACCCCATACCTGCACCAAGTTTGTCTATATCCACATCTGGGACATGGTCAAAATCTACCCCATTTTGTCACATCTGCTACTGAAACCACGATCTTAGTACCTCCTTTTTTTCCCACCAACCTCATCACAACTTGCATTATCATAACACCTTGGATGTATTAAAACGTCCAAACTGACATCGCAGGAATGTTATCAAACCAGAATGGACATCAAGCCTTATATAGAGATATTACGACAGATGACAAATACTTGGTAAAGATTAAGGTTGAGAGAGAGGTAAAGAAGTGAATACGTTTAGCAGAGAATTCAAAACCTTAGGACCTCAGTAGCTGAAGATATAACAGTTAGAACTGAGAATACTCAAGAGGACAGAATGGCAGAGCTTTACATGCCTCTGTTAAGATCACCTTTTGGGGATGCATTGCCAGTCTGAAAATTCAGAAGTCAGGTGTTGACACTAAGAATCATCTTACAGCCATTTCATGTGGATATAGAAAGTCTCCAGTGAGGGTACACATCAGAAAATAACTTGATTACCCTGCTTTCCTCCTCAAGGCAAGTGAATGAAGAGATTACAGTCCCACAGGAAGCACTTAACTGTGGGATGAGAACACATCCATTTCTTTTTGTGAAAAAAGGTGAATTTATAAGCAAAGACAAATAAAAAGTTACATGACTTTTACCAACGCTACCTTTGATTTATGGGGTCCATTCAGTCTATCTTAAGGTGATGCAAAGATTCCAGAATAGCAACAGCTCTGGTCAACGGTAGAAGGAAACTGGGATTAGACTGCGGGTAGCGCGTCTGTGATATTAACAGACACAATGGACTGACTGCATCTTTCTACATTGGTTATGATTCTAAGAATGTTTTGTTTTAAATACATTCATGGGATCTGGGAGATAGAAGTTAGGTCAGCATTTATTGCCCATCCCTAATTGTCCTGGGGAAGGTAGTAATGACCTGCCTTCTTGTACAACTACAGTTCACGTTGTGTCGGTGCACCAAAACAGCCATTAGTGAGGCAGCACTAAGATTATGACCCAGCAAGTGTGAAGGAACAGCACATATTTCCATGTCAGGATGGTGTATTGCTTGGACAGAAACCTAAAGGTGTTCCAATGTATCTGCTGCCCTTTTCCTGCTGGGCCGTTGACATTGCAGGTGCTGTCTGAGGAGCCATGATGAGTTACTGCAGTGCATCTTGTAGATAGTACACATTGCTATTGTTAGTGGAGAGAGTGAATGCTGAAGGTGGTGTATTGGAGGCTAATCATGTTGGGTGCCCTGTTCTAGATAGTGTCAAACTTCTTCAGTATTGTTAGAGCTGCAAATAACCCATGCAAGTAGAGAGTATTCCATCACTTGACGTATGCCTTGGAGGGAGATGGTGGCCAGGCATTAGGGAGATCTTTTGTTGACTTAGTAATCCTACTTGAATGGTATTTGAGAGATGGGTGTGCAATTGTAATCAGGAGCTGCCTAACTTAAAATGATTGGATCCAGCACTGACGTTTACCTTGGCAGTAGATGCGTCCTTTGGTGCCTTCTTCAGAGAGGTAACTAATTTACAAGACGCCAGTTGAGGCTTATTTGATAATGATATGCTGGAAGGACTGACTGACACTTCTTCTGGCGTGAACTGTACCCTTCCCTCCAGCAGATTCGTGATGGTTGTGTCAACACACTTCGTATTAACTGAGGAAGTGGAAAGGAAAGCAAAGTCAATGGGCAAGCTTAGGACATGTAGGCTGGTCGCTCAAACTTCAAGTCAATCTTCAAAAGGTTGCATAAAAACTGTATCACATCGGGACTTCTAAAGAATATTTCAACAGAAGATACACACAACTTCCAAATTATCAAAGACAGTAAAATAAAGAACTGACATTTATGCTGCACCTAGAGTCATCCCACAGCACTTAACAGTTGTAATGAAGCAAATGAAACAATTGGGAACAGCAATCTCCTGCAAACAGCCATGCTGTAATGACCAGTTAACTGGCATTTTATTGATATTGGTGGAATAAATGTTACCAGGGAAGAAATCATTCTGCTCATTTTTAAAACAATGCAATAGAATTTTTTAAAGCTTCCAGAGAAGACAGACAGGGGCCCCATTTTAAAGGTTAATTCAACGGACTGAACAACCACAAGTGCAGCATTCCTTTCAATACTGCATGGAGTGTCAACTGAGATTCAGGTCAATGCCAAACACTGAATTCTCTTCAAATTAAATATTTATCTTCACTCACCTAAGTTATAAACTAGAAGATTAGCTCACTCACCCTTCAAATAATCTAATATTTTCATCAGAACAAAAAAGGAACACGTTCTTTAAAGAATGGGCAATCTGTCCAACCATACTATCACCCAGACTCTGAAGGTAAGAATCAACACTGCGCGAACTAGTATTTTTCAGATGTCAAATTCTCTTTCACTTTTGGACTTTAGTTTCAGAATGGCAACCTGTAACTAGTGAAATGCCAAAAGGATCAGAGGTGGACCGCAATTATCTCTAACATGCATTAATGACTTGGATGCTGAAGGTACATAGTACTATAGCAAAATTTTGGATTACATAAAATAGGTGGGAAAGCAAAGGGTAAAGATGACACAAGTTTGCAGAGGGGCATAGACAAGTTAGGTGAGTGGGCAAAATCTTGACAAATTGAATAAAATGTGAAAATGTGAGGTCTGCACATAAACAGGATTAATTCATGAGCTGAATGAAAATGTAAATGGAGAAAAACTGGAGTAAGTTTCAGCACAGAGGGATTTCGGGTCGTCACAATCTAGCATTTTGATTCCATGAGTAAAAGGGAAGGCAAATGGACAGATGGCCTTTTTTAAAAAAAAGGTGGGGACAGAGTGCAAAAACAGGGAGGTCTAAATCTATATAAGACACTTGTTAGACTAAAGTTGGAATACTGTGGATAGCTTTGGTCCTCTCATCTAAGGAAAGATATCCTGGCATTGGAGACAGTCCAGAGAAGGTTCACCAAATTGAACCCAGGCACGGAAAGATTTTCTTTTGAGGAGAGGTTGTGTACATTGGGCCTGCACTTTTAACATTGGAGTTTAGAGGAATCAGAGGTGACCTCACCGAAACATACAAGATTCTTGGGGAGCGTGAATGGGGAAATGTTGACAAGTTGTTTCCTCTGGGGGAAGGCGGCATAATCTGAGTAAGGGGTCAACTATTTAAGAAAGAAATGAGGAAGATTTATTTGTCTCAGAGAGTAGTAAACCTGGAAATCTTACATGCAAAAGGCTTTAGATTTTGAGTTATTGAGTATATTCAAGGCTGAGACAGACAGATTTTTAATCAGCATGGGCATCAAGAGCAATGGATAATAGGTAGGAAAACTGGAACTGAGGGTGATCAGATTAGTTGTGATCTCACTGAATGATGGAACAGACTCAAAGGACAGAATAGCCTACTTCTGCACCTACATCTTATGGTCTTCATGTTATTGTAATGGTTTAACAGGTTCGAGAACAGAATCTCATCTTCCACGCTTCATGAACTTAAGTGGAGGCAAAATTCTGCTGCCTGTGTCCTAACCTACACCAAATCCTGTTTACTTATCATTCACTGACATTGGAGGGCAGTTTGACTGAGGCTCGATTTAAAAAATATCTTGCTTTTCAAAGCCATCTATGGTATTGTCCATTCCTATTATTATAACCTTGGAGAAAGTGAGGACTGCAGATGCTGGAAATCTGAGTTGAGTGTAGGGTGCTGGAAAGGCACATGAGGTCAGGCAGCATCTGAGGAGGAGAGTCGATGCTTCAGGCATGAAGTGACGATAGGCCAATGCCCAAAACGTCAACTCTCCTGCTCCTTGAATGCTGCCTGACCCACTGTGCCTTTCCAACACCGCAGTCTCACTATTATTATAACCACCATCACCTACAATCCTCTGATATCTTTGCACTACTCCAATTCTGCCCGTTTTACATTTCCAATAGCTTCACTAAAACTTGCAGTAGCCGAGGTTCTCAGCTCTTCAATTCCCTCTCAAAACCTCTCAAAGATTTTGAGGGGGAATTGTCTCTCAGCTTCAGGATGCTCCTTAAAACTCATGCTTTTGATTAATGACCATGGCACTTAATATCTCCTTATGTATCTCCCAATGCCTGACAGTGTCGCTGTTAAGGATACCTTACTACATTGACGATCCATATAATACTGCAGTTGTTGGTATTGGAAAATGATGGCACAGTGGTAATATCACTCAACATAATCCAGTGGCAGGGAGGTGAATCCAAATCCTACCATGGAGTTTGAATTTAATTCATAATTTGGAATGGAAAGCTGGTCTCAGCAATAGTGGCTGTGAAACTAACAGCAATTGCTAGCTCACCAATGATCGTTTAGAAAGCAAATCTGCCACCTTTACCTGTTCTGGCGTAGATGTGACTTGCAATGAGATTGACTCAACTCTGAATAGACTCAGCAATCTGATCACTTCAAGGGCATGTAGAGATGGTAACAAAGGCCACATACCATGCAAACAAAAAAAAATGCCTCTTTCTATCTGCTTTGCATTCTTAAAAGAATGCGCTTCCTGAAAAATGCAGCCCAATTAAAGCATATAATATTCTCACTGGAGTTGACCTAGTGTTTCATGTATGTTGAGCATGACCTCCTTGCTTTTCTATCCTATGCCTTTCTTTACAAAGTCCACAATCTTATTTGCTTTTGTTAATCTATCCAGACGCCTTCAAATATTTGCGCATGAAAGAAAAAAAAAGTCAATGCTTGTGGACTGACTTTCAATGTTGTAGCCTGAGAGGGATCCCTGAGTAGCAATGTAATGAGCGAAGGACCTACATCGTTGAAGCAACACAGCCAGCCTCTTCTTTCCACTGATTTTCAAACCACATACGTAAATGTCACACTGCCCTCCAATGGCAGAAAATGGGCAGTGAACATTACCAATAAATGCTGGTCTTCCCAATGATAAACATTCCGCAAAAACATTTTCAGAAAGTATTGTACAACTAAAGAAGCACTGTTGTAATGAAGGAAATGTTGCAGTCAATCTGTGCACGGCAAAGCATTACAAAGAACAAGGTGACAAAAATAGACCATCTTTGGCTTTTTTGTGATGTTGACAGAGGCATAAATATTGACGAGAACCCTGGTAGAACTCCCCCACTCTTTGAGATTGTAGCACATAATCTTAAACCTTACTTCAGTGAGCAGGCAGGACTGTCATGTCTCACTTGAAAGATTGCACTGCCTGAATAGTACTCTGGACATAAGAGCCTGGATTATTTGTCCAGTGTCTGGATTGTAGGTGTGAACCTAACATCCAATGATGTTCACCACACCAGTGTTCCCTCTAATTTTCCTTCAGGGTATGCAGGACTCCAAGGCTTCTGGAAGTAGAAGTCAATGTCGCAATTAGTGGACTGACAAGTTTCGCTGTACACAATACCTAGACCTCACAGCTCAGAGGGAATGTTGTTCCTGACTCGTGCCTTTTAGATGATGAACAGATTTTGGGGAATTAGGAGGCAAGTTATTTGCGAATGCATTCCTGGCCTCTGACCTTCTCTTGTCGCACTGAGTTATGTGACTATGATGAGGTGGTGCTGGTGTTGGACTAGGGTGGAGTTTAATTAAAAATCACACAACACCAAGTTATAGTCCAACAGGTTTAGTTTAAAGTACAAGCTTTCGGAACCCTGCTCATTCGTCAGGTAGCTATTGGGGCAGGATCATCAGACAGAATTTATAGTAAATGTTCAAAATTCTGGGCTTTGCATATTAATCAATTAAAACCTGCATCCCCATTCTAAGTGATTAAAATCTCAGTGATCCAGGCTTGTTCAATACTTCACATCAGTTGTATGACAGCTTGATCTTTTACTATAAATTCTTGGTCCTATGATCCTGCTTCATTAGCTTCCTGACAAAGGAGCAGCACTCAAAGCTTGTACTTTCAAATAAATCTGTTGGACGATAACCTAGCATTGTGCAATTTTTAACGTCATTTGACTAGTTCAGCTCAGTTCCTGGTCAATGGTATTGGGGAATTCAGTGATCATAACAATATTGAATGCCATGGGCGGTGATTAATTGTCTCTTTGTCAGAGATGGTCATTACCTGGCATTTGTGTGATGCAAATGTTACTTACCTTTTATCAACTCAAGCTTGGATATTGTCCAGATTTTGTTATATTTGAACTCAGGAACAGGAGCAGGTCATTTGGCTCTTCGAGACTGATTCACCATTCAATATCATCATGGGTGATCATCCAACTCAGTACTCTATTCTTGGTTTCTCCCACATCCTTTGATCCCTTTCATCCTAAGAACAATATCTACATCTTTCTTGAAAGTCTTCAGTGTTTTGGCTTCAACAGTTTTCTGTAGCAGAGAACTGCATAAGCCTCACCACTTGCTGCATAAAGACATTTCTCCTCATCTCTGACCTATCCTCTGATCCTTAGACTGCGACGCCTGATTCTGGAAACCTTGGTCATCAAGAACACCATTCCAGCATCTCCTCGGGCAAACCCTGTTGGAACTGGAAAGGTTTCTATGAGACCCTCACTTCATTAACCCTAGTGGATATAGTGCTGACCGATCCAGTTTCCTGGTACGTCAGTCCTGCCATACCAGGGATCATTGTCGACATGGACTTGAGGGGAGAGTATTTGAGGAGTCACAAATGGTGGTGCACATTAAGCAATATCAGCAACCATTCCCACTTTGCTGCTCACAATGTGGTCTCCTCTACATTAGGGGGATGAAGTGTTGACTGGACAACTGCAGAATATCAGTGTGCTGTCCACAAAACTGACCGAGCTTTCAGTTGCCAGCCATTTCAATACAGCATTATGTTCCCTTGCTGACATCTCTGTCTTGAGCTTGCTACAGTGCTCCAGAGAAGCTCAGTGCAAGCTGGAAGAATAAAACTTCATTCTCCACTTGGGAACCCCGCAGCATTCTGGACTCAATACTGAATTCAATAATTTTAGGGCCTGAGCACATTCGCCCACATCCTTACCCCAACTCTCACACTCCAGGCCTTGTCAGTACATGGGCTTCTCCAACAAATAACCCACTGTCAGCTTAATGGCCCCCATCAGCAGCTATTCATTCTCCCAGGCCCACCTTTACCCATTTCTTTGTCTGCTCAACTGTTGTCTTGCTCTCTCTGGGCTCCATCTCCACTTACTGTTTACTCCTCCTCCCTCCCCCACCATCTTCAGCACATACCAACATTTCCCTAGCTACAATCAGTTCAGGAAAAGGGTCACTGGACCTGAAAAGTTAACTCTACTTTCTCTCCACAGATGCTGCCAAACCTGCAGAGTTTTTCCAGAGATTTCTGTTCTTGCTTCTAACAAAAGTAAAACTGGGCATCAGTGAATAGGTTACTACTGAGCAGATGTTGCATGATTGAATTGATAATGACGCATTCTATCATTTTACTGGTGATCAAGAGTATACTGATGGCCTGGACTGGACCTCATTTTTGTGCACAAGACTTACCTGGACAATTTTCTACATTGTCGGGTAGATGCCAGTATTGTAGCCATACTAGTATAAATTGGTATCTATGAAGCTGGGAACCTCTGAAGAAGGCCAAAATTGATCATGCATTTGGCACTTCTGGCTAAAGTTAATTGAAAATGCTTTGATTTACCTTTTGCATTGATGTGCTAGGCTCTTTCATCACTGAGGATGGGGATGTGTGTGTGGGGCCTCCTCCACCAGTGAGTGTTTTCATCGTGTAACACCATTCGCAACTGGATACGGCAGGATAGCAGAGCTCGGATCTGATCTGTTGGTTATTGGATTGCTTAGCTCTGTCTATCACTTGCTGCTTATGCTGTTTGGCACACATGTAGTCCTTAGATTAGATTACTTACAGTGTGGAAACAGGCTCTTTGGCCCAACAAGTCCACACCGACCCGCCGAAGCACAACCCACCCATTCCCCTACATTTACCCCTTTACCTAACACTATGGGCAATTTAGCATGGCCAATTCACCTAACCTGCACAATCTTGGACTGTGGGAGGAAACCGGAGCACCCGGAGGAAACCCACGCAGACACGGGGAGAATGTGCAAACTCCACACAGTCAGTTGCCTGAGTCGGGAATTGAACCCAGGTCTCTGGCGCTGAGAAGCAGCAGTGCTAACCACTGTGCCACCGTGCCGCCCGGTTTGGTAGTTTCACCACATTGACACCTCATTTTCAGGTATGCCTGGAGCTGCTCCTGGCATGCTCTCCTGCACTCTCCAGTGAACCAGGGCCGAACCTCTGGATTGATGCTAGTGATTGACTGGGGAATATGCCTGGACATGAGGATGCAGATTGTTTTGGTCTACAATTCCGCTGCTGTTGATGGCCCACATTGTTTCATGGGATGTCCATTCTGGAGTTGCTAGATCTGTTCAAAACACGGTGGTAGTGCCTACAACATGTAGGTTATTCTCAAAGGGTATGCAGGACTTCATCTCAAGGACTGTGCACTAGTACTGCATCAACAGCTGGCAGATTGGTGAGGATGAGGTCAAGTATGTTTTTCCCTCTTTTTGATTCTCTCACCATCGACAACAGATCCAGTATAGCAGCTGTGCCCTGTAGGACTTAACCAGTTCATTCAGTCGTGCTACTGGTTTTGACTGTTTGAAACTATTGAAATTCTGCATCCTTGCTGCCATCAGTGCTTTCTCCAAGTGTTGTTCAACAACAGGAGGTTGGTACGTGGCAATCAGGCGATGTGCTTTGAGACTCAGTGTCCAGAGTAAACATTAAGGACTCCCAGGGCAACTCCCTCCCAGCTGCATAGCACTATGCGGCCACCTCTGCTGGGTCATTCCTGCTGGTGTGACTATATATGCAGGGATGGTAATGATGGTGCATGGAACATAATGTATAACGTATCAGTCCATGAATAAGACTATGTCAGGCTGTTAGGAGAAAGTGAGGACTGCAGATGCTGGAGATCAGAGCTTAAAAATGTGTTGCTGGAAAAGCGCAGCAGGTCAGGCAGCATCAAAGGAGCAGGAGAATCGACGCTTCGGGCATTCCTGAAGAAGGGCTTATGCCCGAAATGTTGATTCTCCTGCTCCTTTCTTGCTGCCTGACCTGCTGCGCTTTTCCAGCAACACATTTTTAAGCTATGTCAGGCTGTTACTTGGCGAGTCTGTGAGACAACTCTCTCAATTTTAGATCTAGTCACCAGCTATTAGTAAGGAAGAGCCTGCAAGGTCAATAGGGCTATTATTGTTAGTTCTCAGTTCTGGTGCCTAGATAAATACCAGGTGGTCCATCTGGTATCATTTTTTTTTTGAGACTTTCTAGCAATTGTTATAGCTGAGTGACTTGCTGGCTATTTAGAGTCATAGAGCCCTACAGCACAGAAACAGGCCCTTTAGTCCAAACTGGTCGATGCTGACCAAAATGTCTGCCTACGCTAATCCCATTTCCCTGCATTTAGCCCATATCCTAAATTCCGCTGGCTGCAATGGTGGAATATGAACCCATGTAGCCAGACTACTAGCTTTGGTATCTGGATTATTCACACAGTGACATAAGCACTATCTCTCGTTTACTACATCCTCCCTTCTCACATGGGAGAATGATGGGAAATTTCAATATGGAAATGAGAAAAAATGGAAGAGAAAATGGGGCAAGGGAAAGAAAAATAAACTGATGTCCTACCTAAATCCATTTTAATGACACTGAGTGGGATGTGAGGCAGCACTTCTTTGACTTGCTTGGCCATTCCCGTGATCCGAACATCCTCTGCAGACAAACTGCTAATGCTGAGCCCTGGGAGGAAGGTCCGAGCTCGTGCTCCAGATGGGTGACTGTTGGCTGCTGAAATAAAATGATCAGATGTCTTAACTTAAGTCTCTCCTCCAGTTGTACCCAAACTCTCACACACTTCACTGTGCTCGGCATTAGCTCTACAACTAAGGCTTGTCACAGGCAGTCTGCTGGTCATAATGTGGCCTATCAAGTAGTTCTGAGTATACGTGATGTGGAGGTGCCTGTGGACTCAGATGGAGAAGGTCAGAAGTCACAGGATGCCAGTTTATAGCCCAACAGCTTTATTTGCTCCTTCAACGGTGAATTCATCAGTGCTCCGAAAGCTTGTGATTTCCAATAAACCTGGTTGACTATAACTTGGTGTCATGTGACTTCTGACCTATATATGCGAAGTAGAAGAGAAGCTTCAGCAAGGAGATGCTTTTCTGACAAGAGACTATTTTCCTCCTGATGCTGACACATACACTATGAAGCTTAGAGGTACTGAGGGAAGAGATTCTGAGCTGGACAGTAGGTCAAGCTGTAGACAAGGCTCTCTGTCTTTTCTGTATAGCTGCCAGGCCAGTAAATGAGGCAGTCAAAATGGCTGATCATGGTATCAGGACCCAGTCATTTCAGAGGTCATTTTTATTAATTACTCATTCATTCTTCTGAAATTGGTGTTTTCAGTTGTGTTACATGCAACATTTCTGAAATTTGCTCATTGGTCTCCCAGGTGAGAGAAAAATTTAAATGTGGCCCCACTCACAGAACTATTATATCAAAATCACAAAAATACAGCATTTGCATCAAGTTAGCTACTTTAAAGTAGCCCAAGCAACTTCATAAGGGGAAAAGCCAATATAGAGTCAGATCACAGAAAGGCCACAATTGCAGTAAATGTGGAATAGTTTCAAGAGGCAAAATAGCTTTCCTTGGTCCTAAGTCCCAACGTCCGCTGATTAAATTGCCACTCTGCCTTTTACAAAGATTATTTTAATGCTGCAGCTTCATCTCTCAGGTATTGAACAACTGATTTTGCGAACTTATCAGAACCTAACGTGTTTTTTTGTGTACAAGGAATTCTCTTGCAGTATGAAAACAGCTACACATTATGTGCAAATTAATGCAAGCAGCAAGAACACAACCCTGACCTGAGCTGGCCGCTTGTGGTGCCGTGTGTTTCATCCTTTTGAGGTATTCCACTTTATCAGACTTGGTATGCTGAGTCGACACAACACCAAGCTCTGTCGCTAAATGCTAAGAAAAAAATTACAATTAGATTTAGCAGCATATAGATGGCGACGAGCTGAATGTTGTTTATAGAACCCGCATTAACTATATTGAATCAATTCTTTCCAGGAAACAAAACTGTAGAGCAATGAAGCTTGACTTTCTAGAGTCACAGAATGATAACCAACACAGGACAAAACCAGTCAACCTATAATGCTGGTACTGAGCTCTCCAGTCTCTTGTTGTTCCCCACAACTCTAATTTATTTCTCTTCAAGCATTTATCCAATTCTCTATCAAAATTGAATCAGCTTCAAGCCATCTTTCAGGTAGTGTGCTCCAGCAAGCAATTTGCTGCATTAATGCTTTTAGCTCCTTATGGTGCTTCAGGTTCTTTTGCCAATCACCTTCAGCGAAGAGTAAACAGAAGGTCAGAGTTGGAGGAACTAAGAAAGCTAGAGTGAAGGAGATTACAGAGATAGAAAAAAAACAAGGACTCTGGAGGATTTACAAGAAAAATAATCTTGTACATTAGCCACCTATAGGGATGTATCTGGGCGAATGAAGGTCAGCAAGACACGTACAGCTAGCTATCGGAGGTATCAGCATTAAGTTAATGAAACGGCAAAAGCCTCAGTTTTATCTTCAGTCTGAGAGGAATGAGCTAACCTTATATCGTGGCAATATTTGGGGTCAAGACTTGGCTGTGGCAAGAAGAAAAAAAGAAAAATAACCCAAGGTCTGGCTTCCAATCAGCAGCCCCAGCTGGGTGGATGTTCAGCAATATAAGGATTGGACTGGTGTGTGATGTCATAGCGATGTATAGTACCCTTCAGCCCAAGTGCATAATCTTCACGTGAATAAAGGCATGTTAGTCTTCACCTCAACTGCTTCAATGAATCTCTGCTTCAGTCAGAGCAGAGATTTATTAAAGTACTCTTTTTTTAAATCAATATGAAATACTTTTACTTCTAATATAGAATATGAAGCATTACAAAGTAATCTTAACAATGAAGGTGATCATTCCATTCAAATTAGGATACTGGAACTCCCTTTCTAACAGCACTGCAAGTGACCCTGTTCCTCAGTGACTGCAACAGTTCAAGAAGGCGACTCATCACCATCTACTCCAGGGTAACAAGAGATGGACAAAAACTAGACACACCCACATACAATGAATGAACTTGGAAAAAAAATCAAATTTGTGGTGTTTCAGATTTGTAGCTCAGGTTGAGGTTCTGGAGGTAGGTTTGCTTGCTGAGCTGGAAGGTTTGTTTTCAGGCATTTCATCACCATACTAAGTAACATCTTCAATGAGCCTCCGAATGAAGCACTGGTGATGTATCCCACTCTCACTAGTATCCATACATACGAATAAGGACGGACACCACTTCGACTGGGACAACATATCCATTCTAGAACAAGTCAAACAGAGACACCCACGAGAATTCCTAGAAGCATGGCATTCCAACCAGAACTCAAACACATTGACTTCAATCCCATTTACCTCCCCCGAGAAAAAGAACAGGAAATGACATCACCATAGGAAAAGACATCACTAACCCTAGGAAATCAAACATACAAATAGAAAGTTGGCTACACTACCAGTGCTTCCTTCAGAGGCTCACTGAAGATATTATCTAGTATGGTGACGAAACATCTGAAAATGAACCTTCCAGCTTAGCGAGCAAACCTACATCCAGAGTAATGTCTTTTGCACTATTTACAATATCTCTAGGTCCTTTATATACAATGGAAATGAGAACTATGCAGTCACTAAGGTTCTGCACAAATTTACATTTTATCTTCCTGTATTAATTCTCTCTCCAGCAATGAACCCAGTACCTTGTTTGCTTAAGAAACAGAGAAAATAGCAGAAAAATCATTCAGTCCACTGAGCCTACTCCACCATTTCTCATGATCATGGTTCATGCTCTCAACATCATACTCCTGTTCTCTCCGCATATTCCTTGACACCATAAGCCTTTATAAATCTATTATTTTCTTAAATCCATTGTGTACCAGCTCCCACAACCCTCTATAGTATCAACAGGTTGTGTATGAAGAAATTTCTCCTAATTTTTTCCAAAAAGGCTCATCTTGTAACTTGAGAACACAAAGCCTTGTTCTGGAAATCTCTCCTGGCCGGGAAAGCATTACCTCAGCATGCAGTCTATCCTGCCCTGTTTTAGTTTTACCTGTTCTAACACGATCCCCTCTCAGTCTTCTAAATGCCAGTGAACAAGGGCCTACACAATCCAATCTCTTCTCATATAGACTTGTCATCCCAAGAATCAGGCTTGTGAATCTTTGCCGCACTCCCTCTGTGGCAAGTATACCTTTTCTCCGTAAGGTGACTAGAACTGCACACAGTAAGTATGGTCTTTAAATTAAGGGGGGGTAGATATAGGACTGAAGTTAGGGGTAGGTTCTTCACTCAGCGAGTCGTAAGTTCATGGAATGCCCTGCCAGTAGCAGTGGTGGACTCTCCCTCTTGATGGGCATTTAAGCGGGCATTGGATAGGTATATGGAGGATAGTGGGTTAGTATAGGTTAGGTGGGCTTGGATCGGCGCAACATCGAGGGCCGAAGGGCCTGTACTGCGCTGTATTCTTCTATGTTCTATGTTCTATGTCTCACCAAGGCCCTGCACAGTTGCATTAAGACTTCCTTGCTTCTGTTTGGACTGATTATTCTAAATCACTACCTCCAGTGAGCAGATAAAAATAGAACACCTAATTATGCTAAAAGTCAGACTTGACTTAATTGGCAATAGAAAACAGAAAATAAATAAAACAAAGCAAAACAAAACTCAAAGGAACTTCAGAAAGCTTCAAGGCACAGCACCACGAACAAACCTGGATAAATATCACCCATAACACACATGGACCAAATACTTAACTTCAGAAGCAATCATCCCAACATCCACAAACTGAGTTGCATCAAGACATTATTTCAATGAGCTACATCACACTGCAGCACCCAAGAACTACAAAAAGCAGAAGGAGAATATCTATACAATGATTTCAAGAAAAACGGGTACCCAATAAACATAATCCGCCGATTCATCATAAACAAACCCCATCAAGCAGACACAACGCAACCAAAAACTATAGCCACATTAGGCATATCAGAAATGACTTCCAGACTACTCAGACCCCATGGCATCATGGTACCCCATAAACCTACCAATGCACTTAAACAGCGACTAATGAACCTAAAGGATCCAATAGATACCACCAGCAAAACTAACGTCATTTACAAGATACCAACGGTAAAAAGCACTAAATTGGACCAACTAGCAGGAAACTTGCCACCAGGATACATGAACACCAACTGGCCACCAAAAGGCACTAACCACTATCACTAGTTTCTATACATACAGACAAAGAAGGATAACACACTCATCCTAGGACAAGCAAAACAAAGACATGCATAAGAATTCTTCGAGGCATGGCATTCTAACCAGAACTCCCGAAATAAACACATCGATTTAGACTCTATCCACTTTCCCTTGAAAAAAAACAGGAAATGACATCACCCACCATAAGAACCAAGACCTATTAATAGAGAGGTGGGACATTCCACCAGCATTTCACTGGAGACTCTCACTAGTCTCACACACCTAGTATAGTGACGAAATGTCTGTAAACAAACCTTCAAGCTCAGTGAACTAACTTACATACTTCTTATCACCCACAATTTTTGCAAACCTCTGGGTGCAGGATTGCATGAATTGCTTTATATGTAGCCTTAAGATGAATGGATGAGTATAGTGTCAGCAGTCTTTTTGAATCATAGAAAGGACACAGATTGATCCAATACTTTCTAATTTCTAAGTTTACATTGTAGGCACTGCTGAAAACAGAGCCATATTCTCAAGCAGCTCGTGGAAGATATTGATCACCAATCAACTCACCTCCTGAACTCTGACTGCAAAATCTTCCACTGATTCTTCATCCATTTGTGACATGCTGGGCAGCCACCTACAAAAAAACCAAGAAACACACAACCGTTAGGAAGGAAAGGAATGCAGCAACCAATTACAATGAAATTCATACCAAGTTTTGCTTTCCAACCCAAAATCTTTTGATAGCTGATAATCCTAAAACTGGTTATTATCAAAGTCACTGTT
Source organism: Chiloscyllium plagiosum (assembly GCF_004010195.1). NCBI lineage: Eukaryota > Metazoa > Chordata > Chondrichthyes > Orectolobiformes > Hemiscylliidae > Chiloscyllium > Chiloscyllium plagiosum. The sequence continues at coordinate 8,973,692 of NC_057710.1, forward strand.
AAGACAGCTGTGTAAAGCAAGATTAAATTGATAACTGATTTGCATATTGCCTAAGGGAGGTCCTTCGACAGGGAAGATCACAATTTTGACTGGTAGTGACTTAGCCAATCTCAGTTCAAGTGTTTATAATTGGCCTCGGTCCTGGGCAAAGGCAAAAAGTGGCAAGGTTCCAACTTCCAACAGCTCTATATCTAGCTTGGCAGCAAACTCTACACATGGGGCAGTGAGAGCTGAAATGCAACTGAAACCCACTCATACTTCTCATCATTCACTGTCAACAACCAACTTCTTAACATTGAAGTAATAGGAAGTCTATATTGGATTAGTGTGACAAGAGTACACATATGGAAATAAATACAATCAAAAGGCACTTAATGTAGTTGAAGAGAACTTTTTTTTATAATGACGTGGTTATTAAAACATTGCTCTTTATTGCTTAACATGAAGTCACCCAAACTAATCAGATAGTGCAGATGTGGAGTGACATGCAGGCTAGAAATGCTAGGAAATGGAGTTCCCTTCTCTAAAGGGCATAGTTGAACAGTTTTCAACAACCTGGCGTAGTCGTGGTCACTAATTAGCAGATTTATTGAATTAAATTGACCTCTTGCTTGCCAAGTCCAGGACTATAGCCAATCTGCTACTAGACCAAAAAGGGAGATAATGCAAAGCATGCTTGAATCATATAAACCTGGACATATGGTAATCAAGAGTAAGAAGTGATAACTTTGCATAAAACCTGCATCAGGCTATTAGTGAGCACTGGCTTTTCAGATGCTCAATTGGAGAAAAGATTGAAGGCATTGAGCCTGTTCTGTGGCTTGACAGGAAAACCAGAATTGGAAGAGATATTTTTAAACTTGCGAGCATTTTTAAATTGGGAAATGGCCAGAACATGAAGAGTGAATACAGAAGAAAGTCATCAGAAGAAATGCTCACAAACAGCACAGAATGTTTGCCTATAGGTGACAGTTGAGGCAGTGCCTACTGCATTTTTCAAAAGGAAAATTAAAGGTATTTGCAAAAAATTAAGGTAAATATGTTACCACAGGAACAGCACTGAGGATTAGCTTTGCTTTATTCTTACAAGTTGCTAGAACAGACAGTTAAAGATAGCTTCAATTCAAGCTAGCAATTAGTAGACATTAAAAGATTTTAAGAGACTGATGATGTGGTGCCTCAGCATAGTCAGTGTCTTCAGAAAAGGAAGGAGAAATTTAGAAATTTACAGGCACTTGTTTGTCATCTACAGAGAAATATGAAAATCCTTTAAATGTGTATTATTACATACTGAATGTCTATGGCTCTAAACTCATATCTGACTGAAGTAGGGAGAAATAATACAAATTCAGTTATTGATGATGGAAAAAACTTTTTAACAATTTAACTTTTTCCATGGCATCGCATAAGTGCTTAATTGAGTCAAAGTTTCACAAACAATGATGAGATGAGTGACAATCTGTCTTTGATGCATAAGGTAGAGGATTGATCAGGACTCCAAAAGACATCCTTGCTCTTTTCCATCTACTTGAGGGGGATGATAGAGCATCTAAAGATTATAGCTTTAATAGGCTAGTGTCAGATACAGATCATTCCCTGGTACGAGGCTTGAAGCCACAACACTAACTGTTACCACTGACACTTGATTAGTTGGACAATCCATTCTGACTAGACAGTACTGTATACTGCTCTATTTGAGATCCTCAAGAAACAACCACATAATGTGGATAGTGGTGATTGGTTCCTTGCCCTAGAGGATATTTGGGAACAAGTTGCGGATTTACAATAACCTGACAGTTTTCACAGTAACTTCCTTGCACATGGCAACACATTACTGAACGGAATTGGAGTGGATGTCCTGATCAGCCGTGATCTCACTAAGTTGGCAAAACACGCCTGAGGAAATGAATGGCCCAAACCTCTTACAATGTACTAAATCAATGGTGCAATGGGTTCAAGGGACTTAACTACATGTGATTGCAGCATTTAAAATTGCAACATCTGGCTTGCCAGGTCAGCATCATAAACAGCAAACTGACTTCTTCGAGGCCAAAATAAAACAAATAAGATGCAATTAGAACATTTGCATATAGGAGCCAAATTCAATCCCAAACACCCTCTTCCTATGCACTGATTTCCACATCATTAAGTTTTAGCTACAAATTAGTTAAGTGTAGGAAGATTCTCTGGAAAAGTAAGATTTGTCGACAAGATTAACCCTGTGAATAATGCAGTGTTGCCACACTTCCGGTTTCACCGACCAGTTACTGAAATGGATATTCCTGACCTCTGCCCAAACCTGGAGTATTTAGGAATACATCCTAAATGTTTGCAATGAAGCTGGGCCAACATTTGTTGGGATGGAGTATGGAGTTGCAAGTCAAGAGTGTGTTGCTGGAAAAGCACCAGTCAGGCAGCATCCAAGGAGCAGGACGATCGACGTTTTGGGCATAAACCCTTCATCAGGAATGAAGTTGCAAGTATGAGTGAAATATAGCTCTTAAGGCTAAAGGGTTCAAAGGATATGGGGTAAAAGGTACAGAATATAACAATCAGCCATGAATATCTCATGGTGGAGCAGGCCTGAGGGGTCGAATGGCCTACACTTGCTACCATTTTCTATGTAATTGTGGCTTGGCTGAATTACAAGGATATACATGGCGGAAGGAGTTGGATGGCTGGAATGGCCTCTTCACACTTAGATTTTTAGGTGATTACATTCAAGTTAGGACACTGGAACAGGCAGCTCTGTTGAAGTTCAAGGGCAGATCCTAAAGCCAAGCAAACAGATGAGGATTCGCAAGCCAACAAGCAGTCTCCCAAGAAACACAACAGTGTTGCGTTCAATATTACCATGGGTCACTGCAATCAGACATGCAATATAGAGGTGGGGGACAGCGATGGGCTTATCATAGAGTCAGCCAAACACGAGCAACTTCACTCAACCTTACCGATTGTACCCCCAGTGATAGTTAGCGACAGTTACTACCTTACTTGGTATACGGTGAAGGGAATAAAAAACATCCACAGCAGCTCGGTAACCCAAGAGGACTCGACGACATTCTAAGGGAGAAAGGGGGGAAAATAATAGCATAACTTTTACAAGTGAGAATCCTTTTTGCTACCTTAACAAGGCTGGAAAGCATCAACTGAGAACCAGGAGGGTTCAAGATACGAGGGATATAACCATGTACAGTTCCATTTCAAATCCAGGTTGCTCTCATTAACAAGGAGAATGGGAATCAGTCCCTTATTCATGAGATCATGGAGACAGAATTCACATAAATTGCTTATTTCCAGGCTACCCATCTCCATTTAGTGTTACGCTTGTGTCCCCCAATATTCCTCTCTTCTACTCCTTCAGATGCCAACTGCAATGATGGTAATTGCTTGGAATAATGGGATATAGAAAATAAATTGGGCACTGGAATTAATCAAAGTCTGATGAGACGTCACAAAGGGAAGAAGGTACTGGCATAGACACAGTGGTGGAATAGTACCATTTGTACTTAATGTTTCTCATTTTTTTCACAAGTGCAGGCCATTTAACCCTTCCTGCCCTTTTCACCATGCAATGAGATCATGGCTAATCTGCAACCTAATTTCATGTACAAACTTTATCCCACATCCCTTAATGTCTGGTTAACAAATATCCAGAGATTGAGATTAAACAACTGACCGAGCATCAACTGCAAACTGTGGAACTATCTCTGCCAGCCTTTGCATGTAGATGTGTTGCCTAATCTTATTCCTGAAAGGTCTGTTTCTAATGTTTAGACTGTTCCTCTTAATCTTAGACTGCCTAACCAGCAGAAATAATTATTATCTACTCCATCTTTCTCCTTGAAAATTTCTATCAAACCACCTAACCTTTTAAATTTAGGGAACACCACCCACATCTGTGCAATCCTTCATTACGCTTTAATCCTTGGAAGCTGGGGATCACCATGATAAATGTACAATGCACCCTGTCCCCATCCAATATATAGATCCTAAGATGAGGTTTCCAGAACAGCTGTCAGTATCAGTGAGGTCTAAGCAAGGCTTTTCATTAGTATTGCATGACTTCTACCTCCTTGTGTTCTAGATATTAAGTCTGGCATCTCACATGTTCTCAATATATTTTCCACGAATGTATCTGCCAATTTTGAACCTAAATAAATCATTTCCAGTTACTGCAATGTTACAATCTTCATATCAGGCTTTGGGAAGTTACTTGTACTTTATCCAAGAGGTCATTTTCAGATAGGCATTTGAAAACAAGACTTATTATTCTATTTTAGGGAAAGGATAGACTTGCAGTTAAGCACATCCTGTAACTATCGGCTACAGCTTATCTCAACTGCATTTATATTCTGCTCTCCCATTGATTCATCTCCCCATGATTTTGTCACAGGGAGTCATTACTCCAGCCAACTGGCACTAGCATACAGGGTATGCGCTTAAAGTCCTACATTACGACAAAGAGCTGCAATGTGTGATGAGGCTGGGTAGCTCTTTATTTGGTAGGCAAAGATCAGATGGACAGAACGGCCTGCAACTTTTCAGTACTTTTATGTAATCAAGTCCCTGTCAAATTGCCCTTCTAAAAGGCATATGTATATATACAATTGAATAGCACCTACTTCACAAGCAAATATTTTACCCTACTTTACAAAACCATATTCTCTCAACAGGAACTGAGAGAAACATAATAGGAATATTCTTATTGTTGTCTTTTAGTCGAGTGTGACTGATATAATACACATTTTTTTCAAAGCTTTACATCTTGGAGTGCTCTGATGCACTCATCAAGACAACTCACAAGAAATACCAAAGTAAACAGAAAACAACATTTATACAGTTGAAGAGGAGAGTGCTGAGTGGTTGGCAAATGAACTCTGATGGTAGATGCATTACCACAATGCACCAGTTAATGATGGTTGACAGTTAACAGTAAACCTTGGCTTCAGTTTTAAATGAGACAGATTGACTGGTTGGTCAAGACACTGCCCTGAGGAACAAACTAGAGATTGGCTGTAACTTATTTAGTTGTATTAAAACAGGACTAATATGTGCATACGTTCTTACTTGGCTGGTGGACAGACGCAAACACTGCTTGGGTTCCTACTGTACAGTAGCTGCATGAAGCAGTTCAATCGTTTGAGGCACCTCAACTTCTCAGGGTAATTGGAGGTAGACTAGATACTTTTCAGGACCAAACGTTAAGACCTTAGGTTTGTTCACTATTTTGTACAACATGCAGACAGAAATGTAATACAAATATAGCAATCTGCACATTGTGGCTGTTTCAGCACAATTAAATAGTTGATGAGCATTCTCTGGCTCATTTTACAGGGCAATACCTTGACCAGAGTCAAACTGCCTTGTTCAAAATTTAAACAAAGTATGGCAGATAACTGTCAGCCATCATTAAGTGGTGCATTCTCCACATAAATGATTCTACCAGAGGCCACATGCCACAACCAATACTCTCGCGTTCAGTCTCTTCACATAAGTATTTCTTGCAAATTGCCCTGATGACTGCAAGGTAAACAACTTGGATAAAATGCATACTTTTTTAGCAATACTTAAAAACATTGTTATGCAATTCCATCCATGCTTTAAACAGATAAGACTTTTTAAAAATGGTGCTCAGCTGGGATCCAGAGATCCATTTATCTCAGAATACAGCTGTCTTTCCCCACTTTATTTGCCCTTCCATTTCTTGGGAGGTGACAGCAAGGAGCAGAGGGCTACTGGGAAGGTGAAGCCATTTCATTTGGGTAGCGGCTGAACCCGAGTGATTACACGGGTAGTTTCTCCTACCCGCCCTCCTCCTCTTCGATCTAAAGAAAAGGGACTCCGTGGTGAATTGATCACGTAAGGATTTTCTTTTTTTAGTTAAAAATCACATAACACCAGGTTATAGTCCAACAGGTTTAATTTAAGCACGCTAGCTTTCGTAGCGTCGCTCGTTTATCAGGTGGTAGTGGAGGGCTCAATTTATAGCAAAAGTTTACAGTGTGATGTAACTGAAATTATACATTGAAAAACTGATTGTTTGTTAAGCCTTTCATCTGTTAGAATACCATGACAGTTTCACTTCTTCCATGTGTAAGTCACAAAACCTTTTTTTTTTTAAATGTTGCATTCTCAGGTTAGCTGTTAGCAATGGTGATAGCTAGACAATATGTTGAAGGTGCTAGCCCCTTGTGTTCTCTGTCTATGCCATGATGTTTAGATTGATTCTAATCTAAAATATGAGACAACGGACAATCAGCAGACAGGAGTGTTCCCTCCCAGTTGGGGAACACTTCAGTGGTCCAGGACATTCGACGTCAGACTTTCAGGTGACCAACCTCCAAGGTGGACTTCGGGACAGGCAGCAGCGAAAAGTGGCCGAGCAGAGCCTGATAGCTAAGTTCGGTACCCATAGGAAGGGCCTCAACTGGGACCTTGGGTTCATGTCACATTACAGGTGACCACCATTGCACTCTCCACACACACAGATACTCCTGCACACACACACAGGCACTCCTATACACACATACACATGGACACACATATACACAGATGCGCACACAGACACCCACACATACCCTTACAGAAACACACACTCCCCCATGCACCCCCTCACAGACTTAAGACACTCTGCACTCACTACACACACACATACACTTTCTCACACTCAACCCCCAACCCAGAAAGACAAAGACCCTCATGCACGTATATTTTGTGCGGTGAATTTGTACTTTGCTCAAAAACTGCATGAAGTCATGTAAAACTCCGTTATCTCACTTTTTAGATTAGAATCAATCTAAACATCATAGCATAGACAGGGGGCTAACACCTTCAACATATTGTCTAGCTATCACCATGATTAACAGCTAATCTGAGAATGCAACTTTTTAAAAAAAAGGT
>NC_057710.1:8981094-8997274 GCF_004010195.1 Chiloscyllium plagiosum
AAATTGGGGATTGTTATTTAAAGGGATGATGGTAGGTAAGCAAAGGCAAACAGTTAAAGAGTGTATGGGCACCCTGCAAAAGCATTCATTCCAGGCATAAAAATGAAAAGGGAAATGGGATCAGATCGTGGCTAACCACGGTAATTATGGTCAGTATTAAATTCAAGGAAGAGCATTAAGGTTGGCCAAAAGAAGCAACAGCCTTGAGGATTGGGAAAGTTTAGATTCCAGCAAAGAGAGACAATTTGGATTAGATGGGGGAGAATTGAGCATGAAGGTTAACTTGCAGGGGACATGCAAACTGATAGTAGAAGCTTCAATAGCTTTGTAAAGAGAAAACAATCAGCAAAGACAAAATAAGTCCCCTACAGTCAGAAACAAGTACAGACTTTAGTACTGTCTTCATAAAGGAAAACACAAATAACATCCCAAAATATGGGGAACACGGGGTCGAATAGGAAGGAGGAATTGAAAGAAATTAGTATTAGGAGGGAAATAATATTGGAGAAACTAGTAAGGTTAGTGGCACGGCAGCACAGTGGTTAGCACTGCTGCCTCACAGCGCCAAAGACCCGGGTTCAATTCCCGCCTTGGGCAACTGTCTGTGTGGAGTTTGCACATTCTCCCCGTGTCTGCGTGGGTTTCCTCCGGGTGCTCCACTTTCGGGGTAAATGTAGGTGAATGGGTCTGGGTGAGTTGCTCTTCGGAGGGTCGGTGTGGACTTGTTGGGCCAAAGGGCCTGTTTCCACACTGTAGGTAATCTAATCTAAAAAGCAGTTAAATTCCCCAGGGCGTGATAACCTTCACCCCAGAGTACTAAAGGAAATGGCCCTAGAAATAGCAGATGTGCTTCTCACTTTTTAGATTATAATCAATCTAAACATCAGGTCATAGACAGAGAACACAGGGGGCTAACACCTTCAACATATTGTCTAGCTATCACCATTGTTAACAGCTAACCCGAGAATGCAACTTTTAAAAAAAAGGGTTTTGTGATTTACACATGAAAGAAGTGAAACTATCACTGTATTCTAACAGATGAAAGGCTTAACAGACAATCAATTCTTCAATGTATAATTTCAGTTACATCACACTGCAAATTTTTGCTATAAATTCTGTGTTACGATCGAGCCCTCCACAATCACCTGATGAAGGAGCGTTGCTCCGAAAGCTAGTGTGCTTCCAATTAAACCTGTTGGACTATAACCTGGTGTTGTGTGATTTTTAACAAAGATGAGAGTGTTCCTTAAGGAAGAGGTCTAAACTGGCCAAGAATACCAAAATTCAGCAGGAGCTGGATCATATAGATTGGGAGCAGCTGTTTGAAGGTAAATCCATATTCAATACGTGGGAGACTTTTAAAGTGAGGTTGATTAAGAGTTCAGGAGAGGTACATTCCTGTGAAAATGAGGGATCAAAATGGCAAGGTTAGGGAACCATGGATGACAGTTGAAATTGTGAGACTAGCTAAGAGGAAAAAGGATGCAAACATAAGGTCTAGGCGATTGAAGAGAGACAAAACTTTGGAAGAATATCGGGAATGTAGGACTAATCTGTAATGAGGAATTAAGGAGGCTAAAAGCGGTCATGAGATATCTTTAGCAAACAGGGTTAAGGAAAATCCCAAAGCCATTCTTTCATATAGAGAAAGAGGTGGCCAACTCAAGGACAAAAGAGGAAAGTTATGCATGGAGTCAGAGAAAATGGGTGAGATTCTTAATGAGCAATTTGCATTGGTATTAACCGAGGAGACGGACATGATGCATTTTGAGGTTAGGGTTAGACCTTGGGTACTCCAGGTCAAGTCGGCATAAGGAGGGAGGAAGTGTTGGATATTATAAAAGGTATTAAGGTAGACAAGTCCCCAGGTCTGGATGGGATCTAACCCAGGTTACTGAGGGCAGTGAGAGAGAAAATAGCTGAGGCTTTAATAGATATCTTTGCAGCATCCTTGAACAGGGGTTAAGGTCCCGGAGGATTGGAAAATTGCTAACGTTGTCGCCTTGTTTAAGAAGGGTAGCAAGGATACTCCAAGTAATTATAGACCGGTGAGCCTGACGTCATTGGTAGGGAAGCTGCTGGAAAAGATACTGAGGGATAGAATCTATTCCCATTTGGGAGAAAATGGGCTTATCAGTAATTGGCAATATGGGTTTGTGCGGTGAAGGTCTTGTCTTACAAACCTAATAGAATTCTTTGAGAAGGTTACAAAATTGATTGATGGGGGAAGGGCTGTAGATGTCATATACATGGACTTTAGTGAGGTTTTTGATAAGATTCCCTATGGTAGGCTGATGGAGAAGGTGAAGTCGCATGAAGTCCAGGATATTCTAGCTAGATGGATAGAGAATTGGCTGGGCAACAGGAGACAGCGAGTAAGAGTGGAAGGGAGTTTCTCAAAATGGACATCTGTGACCAGTGGTGCTCCACAGGGATCCGTGCTGGGATCACTGCTGTTTGCGATATATATAAAAATGATTTGGAGGAAGGTATCGGTTGCCTGATTAGCAAGTTTGCAGATGACACTAAGATGGTGGAGTAGCAGATAGTGAAGGGCACTGTCAGAGAATACAGCAGAACATAGACAGATTAGAGAGACGGGCAGTGAAATAGCAGATGGAGTTCAATCCAAGCAAATTTGAGGTGATGCATTTTGCAAGATCCAATTCAAGAGCAAACTATACAGTAAATGGAAAAGTCCTGGGGAAAATTGACGTACACAGACCTGGGTGTTCAGGTCCATTGTTCCCTGAAGGTGGCAATGCAGGTCGTAAAGTGGTCAAGAAGGCATACGGCATGCTATCCTTCATTGGACAGGGTATTGCATACAAGAGTTGGCAATCATGTTACAGTTGTATAGGACTTTGGTTCAGCCTCATTTGAAATACTGTGTACAGTTCTGGTCGCCACATTACCAAAAGGATGTGGATGCTTTGGAGAGGGTGCACAGGAGGTTGACCAGAATGTTGCCAGGTATGGAAGGTGCTAGCTATAAAGAGAGGTTGAATAGATTCCGATTACTTTCATTAGAAAGACTGAGGTTGAAGGGGGACCTGATTGAGGTCTGCAAAATCATGAGAAGTATAGACAGGATGGACAGCAAGAAGTTTCTCCCCCCTGAGAGTGTGGAACTCAATTACTCGGGGTCATGAGTTCAAAGTAAGAGGGGAAAGGTTTAGGGGACATATGCGTAAAAAGTTCTTTACGCAGAGGGTGGTGGGGACCTGGAATGCATTGCCAACGGAGATGGTAGAGGCAGGAGCAATAGCATCATTTAAGGCAGATCAAGCCCCAACAGTGTAACTGCATCCTTCTTATTTGTGGAGCTGAGAAATAAGAAGGGTGCAGTTCCACTGTTGGGGCTGTATTACAGGCCTCCCACCAGTGAGCGTGAGGTAGAAGAACAAAATAGGTAAACAGATTAGGGAAAGAGGTAGAGACAATAGGGTAGTGGTGATGGGAGATTTTAATTTTCCCAACATTGACTGGGATACACTTAATGTCAGAGGTCTGAATGGGGTAGAACTTGTAAGAAGCGTCCAGGAGAGTTTTCTAGAGCAGTATATCAATAGTCCGACGATGGAAGGGACCATATTGAATCTAGTACTGGGGAACGAGCCAGGCCAGGTGGTAGAAGTAGTGGTGGGGGATTTCTTTGAGAACAGTGACCACAATTCTGTAAGTTTTAGAATACTCGTAGATAAAGAAGAGAGTGATCCTAAGGGAAGAGTACTAAACTGGGCCAAGGCCAATTATATCAAAATTAGACAGGAGCTCGGAAATGTGGATTGGACACAGCTATTTGAAGGGAAGCCCACATTTGATATGTGGGAGGCTTTCAAAGATAGGTTAAAGATAGTGCAGGATAGGCGTGTCCCATTGAAGGCAAAGGATAGGAAAGGCAAGATTCATGAACGGTGGATGACAGGAGAAATTGTACAACAATTGTACAAGAGGAAAAGGGAAGCATACATAAAGTCTAGGCAGCTAAGTACAAAACAGGCCCTGGAAGAATATCAGAAGAGTAGGACAAATCTTAAACGAGGAATCAAGCGGGCTAAAAGGGATCATGAAATAGCTTTCGCGAACAGAATTAAGGAGAATCCCAAAGCATTTTATTCTTATATAAGCAAGCGGGTAACTAGAGAAAGGATTGGTCCGCTAAAGGATAACGAAGGAATGCTGTGTGCTGAACCTGACAGAATGGGTGAGATTCTGAATGATTACTTTGTATCAGTGATCACTGAGGAGAGGAACATGATGAATGTTGAAATTAGAGATAGAAGATTGTTTACTCTGGATTACGTTGACATGAGGGAGGGAGGATATGTTGGGTAGGCTAGACATTATTAAGGTGGACAAATCCCCAGGACCGGATGGGATCTATCCCAGGTTGCTGAGGGAGGCAAGAGAGGAAATAGCCGGGGCCCTGACAAATATCTTTGTGGCATCCTTAAATACAGGTGAGGTGCCGGAGGACTGGAGGGTTGCTCATGTTGTCCCCCCGTACAAGAAGGGTCGTAGGGATATTCCAGGTAACTACAGAGCAGTGAGCCTGACGTCAGTGGTGGCAAAGTTGCTGGAGAAGGTACTGAGGGATAGGATCTATTTATATTGAGAAAAGAATGGGCTTATCAGTGATAGGCAACATGGTTGCCCTCCCAACGTAATAAGAGTTCTTCAAGGAAGTGACCAAGTTGTTGGATGAAAGAAGAGCTGTTGATGTCATATACATGGACTTTAGTAAGGTGTTTGAGAAGGTTCCCCATTGTAGACTAATGGAGAAAGTGAAGTTACAAGGTGTGCAGGGCGTCCTAGCTAGGTGGATAAAGAACTGGTTGAGCAACAGGAGACAGAGAGTGGTAGTTGAAGGGAGTTTCTCAAAATGGAGAAAGGTGACCAGTGGTGTTCCACAGGGGTCGTACTGGGGCCACTGTTGTTTGTGATATACATAAATGACCTAGAAGAGGGCACTGTTGGTATGATCAGCAAGTTTGCAGAAGACACGAAGATTGGTAGAGTAGCAGAAAGCATAAGGGACTGTCAGAAAATACAGGAGGATATAGATAGACTGGAGAGTTGGAGTTGGGCAGAAAAGTGGCAGATGGTTTTCAATCCAGACAAATGTGAGATGATGCATTTAGGCAAATCTAATTCTAGAGCGAATTATACAACGAACGGAAGAGCCTTGGGAAAAGTTGATGGGCAGAGAGATCTGGGAGTGCAGGTCCATTGTACCCTGAAGGTTGCTGCACAGGTGGACAGTGTGGTCAAGAAGGCATATAGTATACTTGCCTTCATTGGACGGGGTATAGAGTATAAGAGCTGGCAAGTCATGTTAAAATTGTACAAGACATTGGTTCGGTCGCATTTAGAATACAGTTCTGGTCGCCACATTACCAAAAGGATGTGGACGCTTTGGAGAGGGTGCAGAGAAGGTTTACGAGGATGTTGCCTGGTACGGAAGGTGCTAGCTATGAAGAGAGGTTGAGTAGGTTAGGTTTATTTTCATTAGAAAAAAGGAGATTGAGGGGGCACCTGATTGAGGTTTACAAAATCATGAAGGGTATAGACAGGGGGATAGAAACAAGCTTTTTCCCAGGGTGAAGGATTCAATAACGAGAGGCCACACTTTCAAAGGGAGAGGTTGAAAGTTTAAAGGGGATTCACGTGGTAAGTACTTCACACAGAGGGTGGTGGGCATTTGGAACGCGTTGCCAGCAGAGGTGGTAGAGACAGGCATGGTAGATTCATTTAAGATGCGTCTGGACAGATGCATTAGTAGACAGGGAGCAGAGGGATACAGATGTTTAGGAATTGACCAACAGGTTTAGACAGTGGATTTGGATCAGCTCAGAAGAGCCTATTCCTGGGCTATAAATTTTCTTTTCTTTTCGTTTTCATGAATGGGCAGGGAGCAAAGGGCTACAGATCTTTAGAAAACAGGTGACAGGTTTGGATAGAGGATCTGGATCAGCGCAGGCTTGGAGGGCCAAAGGGCCTCTTCCTGTGCTGTAATTTTCTTTGTTTACTGGTTGATTATAGCAAATATAAGTTGAATCGTCTGTCCCTTTCATCACCCTCCCTTAGCTACTTCTCTTTTCTCCCAGTGTAGTTTCAAGGCAGCATGATGCTTGTGGTTAAGTGAGACAACAGTCACTCTAACTAGCAGAAAACCGTTTGTTGAGAACATCTAAATCCAATGGGAACAAAAAACAGGCTTCCACTACCTGGTTGCCAAAGAAGGTGATAGAGTATTGGGGAAACAATAGTTAAAAGGTTTGCTGAAACAATGATGTTCCATAAATTTTAAAACGTGTGACTGACAGCACAAACTGAAGGCTGCTGCTGTGGCTTGGGGTGCTTCCTCTATTCAATGGAGCATTGTTAACTACACTGCTTATCTGTTTATGACTCGTGAAAAGTATGGATTGAGAGATATGAGGGCTATAAACTGTACTGCTTTTATGCTATACACAGAGGTCTGGTGAGAGTCCACCAAGTGAGAGCTTGACTGTTACTTTGGTGTTGACTCCAGACCTCTCTCAGTCTATGCTAAAATAAAGAGATTAATGAAACTTTTGTGTGCTCCAGGAACGTTTTCAGTCAACATTTTAGTGCCGTGACTCGGATCCAAACATAGGGAATGTTTCTCTGGGCTGAATAAGTGACCGAGAGTTTGAATTGAGCATAGAATGGCAGGGCACCCCGAGGTAATTTACTTCAGACCATCCCTTGTATTCGGACAATCGATCTGTCTCTTGCCCAGTAAGGCTGGTACCTTGAAGGGATTGAACAAACTACCCACACCAGGATTATAAGGAAACAAAGTTTTTTTTAACGAGGTTGATCTAAGTTGCTGCGGGGTGACACTGGCTATTCTGCATTGTTCCTGAGATAAAGAGTTGAGACTGGGGACCGCGGTCAGGGAAGTGGTTGCTGCTACCTGATAGATTCGGTTCAGAGAGCTGCCTCCTTCAGATATAGCCGGTTGAAATGATGAGATAATAGAAAAACGAGGGCAGGCTCGGTAAATTTCTCACTCCGTAGTATTGATATGGCCAGTTGAAATTTGTTTATAGTACAGCAAGCAAGTATAATGGGACAATCCCTCGATGTAACTGGAAAGGTGACTCTCCTTCAGTGTGTGTGTGAAAGAATACCTGATCAGAAAAACGATTTACTGAAACTAAGTGCTGCACTTAAACGATTAGGTGACAAAATTTGGTTGCAAGGATGGGGCCTCTTGTGAACTGGAAACTGTGGGAAGAAGTGGAAATAATTCATTAAAGATTGGAAGGATACAGCCAATAGTAAGTGGAAAGATACCTCATTGGTCAGTTGGAGGAATAATGCATGTCATATAGAGGTATGTACAAAGGATGGAACTCCCAAAAGCTGGGAGATGTTAAAAGCTGAGTGTCAATGGGTAGACGGAAGGTGAAAAAGGGAACAGTAGAAACAGTGTAAAGACACCAAGGCTGAGAAAGATAGACAGGAAAGGTTAAAGGAACTGCGCTGTAAAAAGAATTTAAGTTCTACTTGGGATCCCAAGCCTATGTCTGGCATACCAATCCTGTTTGGTGAAGGGGATGAGACCGATAGAGATGAGGAATGGGGATGTTATCCTAGATTACCAGTACCTCCCATAGACCTGCCTGTGGCACTGTCCTCACTGTCATTTCAGGCTCCCGAGGGATCCAGTGCTGCTGAACAGGTAAAAATGAATCTCAGAAAACAGGTATCATCCAACCTTTGTACCAGGGTTCGTGGACCCCAACTGGTCCCCAACTGCAGTGTCCAATACGGCAGTTACCAAATCCCAGAGCCACTGATGACAATCAGGGACCAACAATTGAAGTTTACGTTCCTTGGAAGCCCCAAGAAATGACAATGATAATGATAACGATAATGAATCAAGCTCTGGATCATAAGGGAAAACCAGCCCAATATATCCAAAGGACTATTCAGATGTTTTATGCCATTCCCCCCAAGATCTGTTTGCGCTGTGCTGTCTGATTTTAATCACCTTGAGGAACAAATGGGTGACTGTGATCGAAGGGGACCAGTTTGAAGTTATAAGGACTTAGAGGAGAGATTTCCCAATACTGACACCTAAACAAACCATTTAATTCAATCATTAGAACGAGCCTTACAACAACCTATAAACATGAGTAAAGTACTGGAGTGCAGACCCAAACCTGGGGAGTCACACATTTTAAAATTTATGGTACATTGTTGTTTCAGCAAAACTTTTAACTATAGCTTCCCCAGTACTCTATCAAAGGAAGCAACTGTTGTTCAGAACTATGAACTCCACCCCTGAAGGAGAATGATTTGCGCTGGGCTGCTTTCATCGGCATCAACACTTCAGTGCTTGCAATAAGTCCACATAGGAGTGCTAGCAGCCACTTAGACTATGAATCCATTCTCACCGGCAAGCACATATGATAACTTTATAATCATCAGCTGGTTGAAGACAAATCCAAAAGCGGCTGAAGGATACTGTAATGACTATCCCCAGCTGAGGTAGGAAGCACAGAATGGTCTTGCAAGTGAGGGATTTGAGCCTTTCACAGTATCTGCCTAAAATGGCATGATCCAATAAGGCAAGGAAAATTTGAGACAGGAAACAAATGCTGACTTTGCCAGCAACACTCATCCTATTCACAAGAGGTAATGCATACAAACCATCTCTGCCAGATGTACGTCTATACGACTCTACATCTTCTATTCTGTACAAACCATGAGGTGAGGACAGGCGAAGAGTGGTTATGGACAATGACAAGAGATCCTGCAGGGGATCAGTGAGGGCCTAGCATGAAAAGAAAGCTTTGCATTAACTTGATAGACAAGTGCAACTTACCACAGATACGAAGGGTCTCTTTACAGTTAACACCAGGGGTTGAACAGTACTATCTATAGTAAAAGGCCAGGAGCTAAAACAGAAATGAAAAAATAGACAAATCATTTATACAGACACATTTAATGTATAATATAGACTGATAAAAAATAAATGTTTGTTTAATAGAATTTCTTCGCTGTTTCTGTCCAATCTAACTAGATGGGAAATGGGCCCCAATGTCATCTGTGGCTCAGTGTACAGCCCACAAGTTCAAGTCTCACTCGAGCAACCAGAGTACACAATCTAGGCTGATGCTTCAATGGCGATACGGGGGAGTGCTGCATTGTCAGAGATACCACCTTTCAGATGGGATAGTAAACTGACATTCCCTCTAAATGCCTATATGTGTAAAGGATCCACTGCAGTATTTAAACATTAACAGGTACACTCTTGCCAGTGTCCTGTTTAAACCGGATCCCAAACATGTAAAACAGATAATTTGGTTGTTACTACAGTTTCCTGATCCCTGTGGAGACCAGTAACTCAAAATGAATTCTGAACTTCCAATTAACACCTGAAAGAATGACACATCAAGATTTCCCATTTTAAAATATTTACTGAAGCAAATGTCAATAACTACAATGACCCACATGCCATCTTTGTAGGAAATGTATACGTTGAAACACAAAACTTCTAATCCAAGATCAAGTGAAACTTTTTTTAGCATATTTGTCCGTTCTTCCCAGAATCAATTTAAAGGAATTCTAAGCACCCAATTGTTTATTCTCAGACTTTCATTTCAATTTTTAATCCAAGCTTGAGTTTCCATTCTTAGATCTTTTGAACTCCAGAGGCTCCCATTCTCCCAAATTTAGGGAGACTCCAAAGCTATAGCCTGTGATATTTTGGGAAAGTTTGCAATCTGACCTTTAGAGTAGCTTCCTGTGCATCTTTCCCCATTACAATTTGGGCCTTATATCTAGGTGAAATACTCATGAACCAAAGAGCTAAGCAGCCAAACTCTCTTACAAGGGCAGCTTGAAACTGTTTACAACCTGACATTGTCAACACCTTTTAAAAGTTTCACAGTCCCTCAGTATCCAACGTTACCACAGAGGCTTCCGTCATTGTTTCCAAGCAAAGGTTCCTTGCACCTTCTTTCAATTAAATGATCCTAAACCTACCTTTCATCGCTTGTAACACAGGGCTTCTCAAAGGGTTGCAAACTTAGAGAGGCAACAACTGCTGCATTTCATTTTTTTTTAAATTCACTCATGTGATGTGAGCATTGCTGACTGGGCCAGCACTTACTGCCTACCTCTAGTTGCCCTGGAGAAAGCAGTGATATGCTGTCTTTTTGAACCACTGATGTTCACACGCCATAAGTTGTGGGAGAAGGAAAGACCACTCTGCCGAAAGTCCACTTGCTTACAGACACTATGGCTGTCTTGAGCCAAAGAGGGCCTGCCCATAATGCCACTGCTATCTCAGCTTGGCCACACTCAGGTACAGACAGCAAAAGAGCATTACCTAAGCCCTTGCTGACTGAAGGAACATGTTATCTATAAGACCATAAGACATAGGAGCGGAAGGAAGGCCATTCGGCCCATCGAGTCCACTCCGCCATTCAATCATGGCTGATGGGCATTTCAACTCCACTTACCCGCATTCTCCCCGTAGCCCTTAATTCCTGGGTGCAGGCATTCCTCCTCAACTCAGCCCAAAATGGCCTGTACTATATCCTGGTTATGGACTACTTGTTCATGGGAATGTCTTTCCTGTGTTTACCCCATCTAGTTCATAAGATCATAACATATAGAAGCAAAATCTGGCAATTCAGCCCATTGTGTTTGTTCTGCCATTCGATCATGGCTTATGAGTCTCAACTCCATTCTCTTGTCTACTCTCCATAATCCTTGATTCTCTGACTAATCAAGAGCCTATGTATCTTTGAGTTAATTGCAATGACTCAGCCTCCCTAGCCCTCTACAGCAATCAGTTCCACAGATTCATCACTCTCTGGCTGAAGAAATTCCTCTTCATCTCAGTTCTAAAGGGTCATCCCTTCGCTCTGAGGCTATACCTTTGGATCTTGGGGTCTCCTACTGGCGAAAACATCAAGTCCACATCCACTCAATCCAGGCCAGTCAGTATGCAGTAAATTTCAATCAGATCCCCCCTCATCCTTCTAAACTGCATTGAGTGGGGACCCAAAGTTCTCAACTGCTCCTCATAGGACAAGCAAGTCCTGTTAGAATTTTATGGATTTCTGCGAGGTCTCCCTCATTCTTCTAAATTCTAGTGAATATAGTTACAGCCAATCCAATTTCCTTTCTATGTCAGTACCATCCCTGGAATCAGTCTGATAAAATCTATTGCCAGGGCATTCTTCCTCAGAAAGGGAGACATAATCTGCACACAGTACTCCCAGATATGGTCTCACCAAGGCCCTTCACAGTTGCAGCAAGACATCCCTGCCTCAGTACTGGAATCCTGTCACTATAAAGATCAACATACCAGTTACCATCTTCATCACCTGTTACATCTGCATTCTTTCTTGCAGCAGCTGTTGTGCAAGAACACACCCAATTTCATTGCACCTTTCCCAATCTATCACTATTCAGAAAATATCTGCTTTCCTGTTTTTGCTACCAAAGTGGATAAACCCCTTCATCTGCCATACATTTGTCTCAATCACAATCACTCAACTTGTCTAAATCACAATGAAGTACCTCTGCATCCTCCTCATAGCTCTCCCTCTCACCCAGCTTCGTGTCATCTGCAAACTTAGTGATATTATATTTAATTCCCTCATCTAAATTACTAATAATATTATTATAAATAGCTGGGGTTCAAGCATTGATCCCTGTAGTAGCCCTTTGGGTCACTGGCTGCCACTCAAAGTGAGCTTTTTCTTCCTACTTGTTTCCTGTCAACCAACCAGTTCTTTATCCATGTCAGTACACTTCCCTCAATTCCACGTGTTTTAATTTTACATGCTGATGTCTTATGTTGGACCTTGTCAAAAAACTTCTGAAAGTCCATGTAATCCACATCCACTGGCTCCCCTTTATCAACTCCTAATTATATCTTCGAAAAAGCCCAGTAGATTGTCAAGTACGATTTCCCATTCGAAATCCATGCCAACTCTGTTCAACCAGTTGCTGTTTTCCAAGTTAGATGCTATTAAATCTTTTATACTGGATTCTAGCATTTTCCCCACTATTGATATTAGGCTAACTGGTCTATGATTCACCAACACATTGAGCTGCTGGGGATTGAGGTACATAGAGTTGTTTGAAAGTTGGGTCATAGGTAGATAGGGTGGTTAAGAAGGTGTTTAGCACACTTGCCTTCATTGCTCAGACCATTGAGTATAGAAGGTGAGATGTCATGTTGAGGTTATACAAGATGTTGGTGAGGCTGCTTTTAGAGTACTGTGTACAGTTCTGGTCATCCTGCTTTGGGAAGGATATTATTAAATTGAAGAGAGTTCAGAATAGATTAATCAGGATGTTGCCAGGACTGGAGGGTTTGTATCTAGATGACCTGCTCATGAGATTCACTGCCTCACAAAGGGCGCTCCCTGTCTCCCCAGGAACCCAGTCATCCCACAATGCCCATGCTGACTCAATGGCACCAGGAGACTTGAGATGAATGCGCACAGCCCTATGAAATCATAGCAGCCAGAATGCTGAATATTAGCACCTATTTCCGTAGATTAACTGACCTACTGTCGTTATTGTTAACTGACCAATACTGCCGGACTAGCAGCATTGTTCCTATCAAAGGTTATTGAAACGGTATCGTCTTTTAATGAACATCGTTATCTTGTAATCCTATAAGAACTGACTGTACCTGGGGCTCAGGGAAGAGGGCTTTTGACTCAGCTATGCAGAGTGTCTGTTTTGCATATGTGCGGTCAATTTGCTTTCCCATGATATCGTGAAATAAACCAGTATTTGTCAATTTCACAAGATTCATGTATATGCCTTATTTGTAAGTGGACTATTATCCAACATAGGTAAACGACACTGCTGATACAGAAGGAATTCCAGGATTTCTACCAGTGACTGATATGGAATGATGGCATATTTCATATAAGGTTGGTGAATGGCTTGAAAAGATCTTGCGGATGGTTACGCTCCCATGTATCTATTGCCCTTGTCCTTTGAGATGAAAGTAGTCATGGGTTTGGAAGGTGTTGAGTAGCTATCTTGTAGGTGGTGCACACGGCTCCTGCTGCTGAGTTGCGGTGGCGGAGGGACTGGATATTTGTGAATGAGGTACCTATCAAGCAGGCTGCTTTGCCCTGGATAGTGTCAAGCTTGTTGAGTGTTGTTGGAACATCACTCATCCAAACACGTGGGAAGTATTCCATCACTCATCTGATTTCTGCCTTGTAGATGGTGGACAAGCTTTGGAGAGTCAGGAGTGAATTGATGCTGCAGGATTCCTAGCCTCTGACCTTGCTTGTAGTCATTTGTATTTATGACTAGTCGAGTTCAGTTCATGGTCAATGGTAATCCTAGGACTTTGACAGTCTGGGATAAGTGACGGTAATGCCATTGAATGTTAACGGATGATGGTTAGACTGTCTCTTATTGCAGTTGGGTTTTGCTTGGCAATTGTGAGGAGAGAGTATTACCTGCCATTTTTCAGCCCAAACCCCACATCTGACCTTACATTGATGTAAGGTAATTGATGAAGCAGTTGAAGATAGTTGGATCTAGTTCACTATCCTGAGGAACTCCTGCAGAGATGTCCTTGACTTCTTTGACTGATAGCATAACTATCTTTCTTTCTGCCAGACTGGCCCAGTATTGGAATCCTATCTTTGAGGCATGATCCCTGCCCTGAAAAACCCTTTTCCTCCTGTGGCGATACAATGGCTTTAAGAGGTGTATTGTATCCTTTTTTTAAAATGAAGAAACATTGAGACAGAGGTGCTGAGCAGGTAAAATAAACAGCTTTTGAGACCTTGGGTTTTTTTTAAAACGTTGGAACAATAGAAGCGGCCTGAATGGGTGGGGTAAGGCTTCCACAGAACCAGGATTTTTAGTTCAGTAGCAATTACTGCCTGGGGTCCCGAAGCTGAACGTGGAAGTTGCTTTTCCTATCTCTGTTACAGCTAAAAGCTGGGGGGGCTCTCTTCCTGTTGCCAGAATCACATGTGAGACAATCTATTTTACTGAATTTCCCTTTCCCTTTTCTGGGAAGTCACTATATTGGAACAGTTACTGTTTAGTAGTTAAATAATCTATTATTCTGTTAAGTTTTCCAATAGAGTTAAGTTGTTCCAATTTCTTTTTACTTTTGTTATATTTTAACTACTGTGTATGAATAAATATTTTGCTTCAAGACTAGAAGTTTGATGAGTCAAATTGCATCCGGAACATAACACCTGGCACCTGCCTTTAAAATAAGAAAAAGTCAGAGTTTAGGCTAACTCCTTGACATGTTTCGAGGTGGTTTGGTCCAATCCATAACACTCCCAAAATAGGTCTTTCATCCAGTCACTCTCACAGTCCCAGCATCACAGTAATTTTCAAACATCAAAACCTAGTTAAAAACGAAAAAACATTCAGGAAGCACTCTCTTCACAAACAAAAACATAAATAAAAGTAAAACACTTTGGATGGTGAAGAAATGAAATAAAATCAAAGTGCTAGAGAAACTCAGCAAGTCTGGCAGCATCTGCGGAGAGAGAAATAGTTAAAGATTCAAGTCCAATGACTTTTCTTTGGCACACTGACCCCCAGGTTTACTCTCAGGATGACTTCGGAGCATTTTATATGACAACCTTAATTTCTACCTGAAAGTTAAAGGCCGTTCCAAAACATAACAATTGTAAAAATGCTGCTCCTTGGGAAACCTACTGCGTGGAAATTGGCTGTCACCTTCTCTTTGAATAGTCCTAAGTCAAAAACAAAAAAAGTTCCTTACTGGTTGCGAAGTGCTCTGGGATGTGCAGAGATTATGAAAGGTGCTATATAAATGGAAGTTCTCTCTATTTTCCAAAATGAACTACACCCCATGCCCCCACATTCTAAATATAATGATTTACGACCTGTACCTGAATTTCAGAAGTCCAACCTTTCCATTGGTAGTTTCATCTTCTGGAAACAGCAGCAAACCACGTGCTCCGTCCAGAGAGCTGTAATGTCTGAGTGCCTCAGCCAAGCGGGTCCGGTTGTCCAACCATCCCAGCTCCAGGTATCCACGGGCCCAGCTCACAAAGCCAGAATGTCCCTCTAGCAAGGGCTAAAGACAAACAACAAAATTATCTCACATGGAATATTAAACAAAGGCCTACAACAAGGCCACAAAAAAACATGACCCTCTCTCACTAGTATCCTCACACATGGATGAGGAAGGACACCACTTCGACTGGATCAACACATCCATCCTCGGACAAGCCAAACAAAGACATGCACGAGAATTCCTAGAAACATGGCATTCCAACCGGAACTCTATCAACAAACACAGAGTTAGACCCCATATACCACCCTGTGAGAAAAGGAACAGGAAGTCACTTCACCACAGGAAATGAAATCACCAACCCAAAGAAACCCAAACATATAAATAGAAAGCAGGAATTTTCAGCATTGCTTCGCCTGAGGCCCACTGAAGATGTTACCTAGTAGGGTAATGAAACATCTGGAAATGAACCTTGCAGCTCAGCGAGCAAACCTACATCCAAAACCTCAACATGAGCTACAAATCTTCTCAAAACTCATTTACAGCACTCTTAAGAAATATCTCCTCACCCTAGTCTAGACAATACCACATCCTGACACAATGGGGCCCTAAATCTAAACTTACAAGAGAGAAAACATCCTTTCAGCTCGTCAAAAATGCTTCGAATTTTGTATATTTTAGTACGATCACCCTTCCTCATATTTGACCATTTTCACTCTTGGAAAAAGACCGCATCTCAATCCATGCATCCAATTTAATATACTTCTATCAAGGTCACCCTTCAGGCTCCAATACAGTCTTTTCTCCAGAGTAGGGAAGTCCAAAACTAAAAAGGTGAAATGGGAAAAATGTAGAAATTACTCAAGGGGCAACTTTTTCACACAGAGGGCAGTGCGTGTATGGAACAAGCTGGCAGAGGAGTGGTGAGGCTGATACAATTACAACATTTAAAAGACGTCTGGATGGGTATATGAATAGGAAGGGTTCAGAGAGATATGGGACTAGAGAAATTTAGGATAACTGGTTAGCATAGCCAAGTTGGGCCTGATTTCATGCTGCAAAGGAGAGGCAGAGGCAGACAGAGAGGTATAAACAGAGAGAGAGAGAGAGAGAGAGAGAGAGAGAGAGAGAGAG
>NC_057710.1:8998050-9037782 GCF_004010195.1 Chiloscyllium plagiosum
GGGGGAGAGGGGGAGAGACAGACAGAGACAGACAGAGACAGACAGAGACAGACAGAGACAGACAGAGACAGACAGAGACAGACGGACAGAGAGACAGACAGACGGACCAGAATTATGTACAGTATTCCAAAAGTGGCCTCACCAATGTCCTGTAAAGCCAAATCTTGACATACCAACTCCAGTACCGAATGTTCTAGCCAAGGACCAAATGCTTCATCCCTTTCTAACTGTGACTCCACTTTCAAGGTGGAGTCCCGAGGTTTCATTCGGCAACATGGCACAGGGACCTATCATTAACTGTATAAGTCTGGCCCTGGTGTACCTTACCAAAATGCAATAGCTCATATTTATCTAAATTAAATGCTAGCTGCTGCTATTTGATCGGATTAGTAGGTTTGCAGGTGAGACAAAAAATTGGTGAAGTTGTGGATAGTGAGGGAGGTTGTCAAAGGATATAGCAGGATACAGACCAATTGGAAAGTTGGGCAGAGAAATGGCAGATGAAGTTTAATCTGGACTAGTATAAGGTGATGCATTTTGGGAGGTCAAATGCAAGAGGAAAGTATAAAGTAGATGGCAGGATCCTTTGGAACATTGATATACAGAGAAATCTTGGGGTGCAAGTCCATGGATCCCTGAATGTGGCAACACAAGTAGGCAAGGTGATAAAGAAGGTATGCATGCCTTCATTGATTGGGCACTGAATGTAAACATTGGCAAGTCACGTTTCAGCTGTGTAAAACTTTAGTTAGGCTGCATTTGGAGTACTGTGTACAGTTCCAGTCACCACAGTACAGGAAAGATGTGGTGACTTTGGAGAGGATGCAAAACAGGCTTATGAGAATGTTGCCTGCATTGCAGTGCATCAGTTACAAGAAGCGATTGTACAAACTTGGACTGTTTTCGCGACAGCATCAGAGGCTGAATGATGACCTTGATAGAAGTATATTAAATTAGAGGAATGGATAGGGATGGGGTCTTTTACCAAAGGTGGACATGTCAAATACTAGTTGGTGATCTATTAAAACATACAAAATTCTAACCATTCTTGACAAGCTGAAAGAATGTTTCCTCTTTGATAAGTTTAGAATTAGGGCCCAATCACATCAGGATATTGTATTGTCTGGACTAGGGTGAGGGGATATTTCTTCACTTAAGAGTGCTGTAAATATTTAGAATTGCGTACTACTGTGAATAATCAGTGGAAGCGTTTATATAGATCAGAGACTGAAAGATGTTTTTGGACAATGGGAGAATCAAGGAACATGGGCATAGTATTGAAAGGTGTACCCTAAGTAGAAGATTGGCAATAACTCGAGTGAAAAGTGTATTAGTTTCAAAGGTCTGAAAGGCTTACTTTTGTTCCTATTTCTGATCTTCAGAAATGCATTGTTACAACCTCAGATTCAAAGCAACATTCTGACCAATCACATCAAAAACTGGGCAAAATTTGTCTTCAGCCAACTTGTCATAAAGTTACAAAGGAAATTAATCAACAAAGCCAAAAGACTCAACTGGAAGACTTCAAATTCCAGTGCAGGCAAAATATAAACTAAGAGACTTATGCATGAAGGAATGAAGGCTGAGATGAGGGTACGGTTGAGTGGGGATTATTTTCACCAAAAGGAAAATGTGGAACAGACAAATTGAATAAGGCCAGTGAAACAAACAGAATAGTTCACTTCAAAAAATGAGCCACTTCTGTAGGGGTGAGACAACAAATGACCGAAAGATTTTTTTTTAAAACTCGTCCTTTCCTGCTCCTGAAGATCATTTTTCGTGATTTGGAAACAAGGACAGCAAGTTCACAGACTGGTAGAATCAGCTTTTTGTTCGGTGCAAACATCCAGCATTTAGCAAGGGCTGTGCAAGTACAAATAAATACATATACAAGCTTGCTTAATAATACTTGAGCTTACCGTGTAACAGGCTGTGAGGAAGTTCAATATGTTGTGGTCAAACTGAGTGATGTGGTTGGAAATGTAAATTTTAATATTTTTATTTCGGTGCCTTGAGCCACGTTGTAAAACAATTACACCCAGAATCGTGCACATTGCCCGCACGATAACCCTGCATGGTAAGAAAAAGGCAGAAATCATAAATGTCACCTCGAATGTAAATAATAAACAATTTTTAGAGTTTCTTCCTATCAGGGACCCTGCTACAAAACTGGACACTAGGTCGACAAACTGCTCAGCCATTAGCCATTCAGAAGTTAAACATTCTTTCCTGGCCTTGTCTTTCTCTCTACTAAATACAAGATTGAAAGTGAAAATGCAAATTTTAAAAAATGACATTTGCAAAGCACCTTTCATAGTGTCTCAAAACTGCTTTACAATCACGAAATACTTTATAGAAGTTAGTGTCATAACGTAAGAAAAGTTGGCAAGCAATTTGTTCACAGCAAGCTTCCACAAAATAGTAATAATTTATTTGATGTCTGTTCAGGCCAAGACATCAAGAAGCACTACTGTGTTCTTTGAAATAATGCCAGGTATGCTTTATCCAAGAACATGGGCAAGTTAAACAGCCCATCTGAAAGACTATCACTCTGACAGTGTTGCATTCTGTCGATATTTCACTCGGATTAGTGGTTCACAAGGCCATGAATCAATGCATCACAACAGAGTATTTTAATAGACATTCAGCCCTTTTCACATAGTCACCTTTCAGCACTTTCACAAATAGAAAATAAGCTTGTCGTTTATCAGATCAGAGAATTATTTTTTGATGAAGAGAAGAGGCTCACCATTGCAAGGTTGGAGACTGTAATGGAGAAGATCAAGAAACAGTGGTTAGATAATACCTTGCTTCATAACCTGCATCTGGCAGGAGAAACGAGGGGGGAAGAAAGGAGTGTGAGGTGTTTGGTAAAGAGTAAATTTTGTCCGGAGGCAGTGCTGAGTCCTGTGACAATGCAAACTTGCACAATACCAAACAGGTGAATTTCAAATGTTAAAAATCTTAATGGCACAATATCAGTTCAGATTGTAACAAATAGCATCAGTAACCAACATCAGAGTACAATTGTGGCTTTTTTGCTTTCTTCAGAGACTCGAAAACAAACCACAGACAAGTAATATGCACATACAAGTAGGAACACAATCATTTACTAAGTTCAGTGAACCCAGTCAAAGATGAGCTAGAACCAAGCACGACTTGTCGGTTTTTCAGACAACCTACTCCGACATTTTATTACACACCTCTGGAACAGTTGGGACTTGAACACTGACTCTCTGGTTCAGAGTTAGTGACACAACCACTGCACCACAAGAACGTAAGCATTATATGTACGATCATAGTCGGTAGAGTTTACTCAAATTTAGTTACAAATTTGCGGCAAGATTCCCACCAGCATAAATACTGTCAGTTTCAGCCTGGCTTACACAGTCATGTGGAAACAATAAGAAGATATTCAGCTTCTAGCAGCACACCCAGTCCTCACATCTAATGAAAATTGCACACCAAATGTAGGTAGAGAATTCCGAGGTGTCGTTTAGTCATAGACATTAACTTTAACAGAAAACACCTGCCCATGACATATTTCATGTGGAGAGTTATTTAACAGATTCCATAAAAATGCCATTCTACAAACACTTTGCAGTCCTTCCTGTTCTGCAAAATTTAAATTAATTAGCTTCATCTTAACGCTATTTTCATCCAGTAGCTGCTCGTAGCATGCTGACTGTTCAAAGTGACTGTAAAGATCCTTAGACAGCATCTTCCAAACCCATGACCATTTCCACCTAGAAGGACATGGGCAGTAGGTACTTGGTAACACCACCACCTGCAAATTCCCCTCCAAGCCACTCACCATCCTGACTTGGAAATATACCACTATTCCTTCACAGTTGTTACGTCAAAATCCTGGAATTCCCTCCCTACTAGCATTGTGGGTCAACCCACAGCAAGTGGACTGCAGTGAATAGAGAAGGCAGCTCAGCACCACCTTCTCAAGGGCAAATAGGGATGGACTATCAATACTGGCTGCCAGCGATGCCCAAGACCTACAAATGAATAAAAAAAACCAATGACATGCACAATTAAACACATCAACCTCACCTGTTCACCACTCAGGACATGACTGGATATCATTTTCCGTTTGAGCTTGTTTTATTTCCATGAAACTGGATTGGCTATTACAATCATCCCATCTGACCATGGTCACAGGTCAGAATTATAGAAATCCCACACACTGCATAAAGTTTCTGCAAATTCCATGATGCTATCCTTCATCAATTGAGGTATATCTCATTTTTACCGATAACAAATAAAGTGGTTCACCAACCACAATACATAGGGCAAAGTCAAAGGATGACAATATTGTAGTGTCGAGGGTGGGTTTTGGATGAGATATTAGACCAATGATTTGGAGCTGCCGGTGTTGGACTGGGGTGTACAAAGTTAAAAATCACACGACACCAAGTTATCGCCCAACAGGTTTGTTTGGAAGCACTAGCTTTCAGAGTGATGCTCCTTCATCCTTGACAAACCACCTGATGAAGGAGCGGCGCTCCGAAAGCTAGTGCTTCCAAACAAACCTGTTGGACTATAATCTGGTGTTGCGTGATTTTTTTAATATTATACCGAGGATGACATCCAAGATTTCATGGCACTATGTTGCAAAGGAAAGAGATCAGCAGGTGACCTGCCTAATATTTATCCTTCAAACAAGGCCTAAAAAAACTTTTACTTAGTCACTGTTTAAAGGAGTTTGATGTGTGTCAGTTTATTATTACATTTCTTACATGATTGGGAAACACTTTGGGTGGCCCATGGTCTAGGCGGATGCTACTGAAATAGAAGTTTTTTCTTTTTATTCATCTCATTGTGACGGTAAAATCTTGCTTAGTATCAAATGATAGTTGCATGTGCTAACATTGCAAAAGAGGCTCTTCAAAAGATAACTTGTTTTTGGAAAGCACACTGGGACACCCAAAGGAAGTGGAAGTTACTATGATAAAAAAGATTTGACTACAGCTTCTCTAACATGCTTTAAAAATACATACCAGCACATATCTGGTAGATTCAAAGCTGCCATCAGTCTCCACGTGAACTATGCCTGGAAGCTTCATGCCTCTACGGTATAAACTTATAAACCAAGGACAGAAAAAGCTGAAAATACAAGGCAGACCCATCGGCACCTGAAGACAAAAGACAGGTCAAGGTTTCAGGAGGTCACTAGTTGTCTGAACCTAAAACATTGAGCTGCTGTTTCCTTCACTAGACAAGGACAGCACTGAGCACAGGTCTAAGGGAGACAATGCGTGGCAAAGACACAATGCACCATTTACCCCCACACCCACCCCAAGAACTTAGACAGCTTTCTCTAGCACTTCTGCTTTTCTGTCAGGTTTCCAATGTTTGCCTTGATTTTTCCATACTTGGTCCCCGAATTTCATAGACCGGTGCAAAGAATAAAAATGGATAAGATTTTGAGAATTCCACAGAATCCCTACTGTGTTGACACAGGCTATTCGGCCCATCAAGTTCACACCAGCCCTAACAAAAACCATCCCACCCAGATTCACCCCTCTACCCCACCCCTGCAACCCTGCATTTCCCTTGGGTAATCCACCCAGCCCACACATCCCTGGATACAACGGGCAATTTGGCATTGCCAATCCACCTAACCTGCACATCTTTGGACTGTGAGAGGAAACCCATGCAGGCACGGGGAGAATTTGTAAACTCCACACAGTCGCCGAAGGCTGGAATTGAACCCAGGTCCCTGGCACTGTGAGGCAGTGCATGTAGTTGGCCTGATCACATCAATACAGAGATTAATGGTTGCGAGAAACAGCTCTGACAGTCAAACACTGACAATTTTCTAACCACTTCAGCTGTCACATATTTCCAACGATTCCTGTCATCATTATCTTGTCTCTAAATTGTATAATGGAGTTTGTAAAGATAGTACAGCTGCTACTTAAGGCAGACGTCCATCTTTTCAAAGAAGACAACGTATTCCTGCAGCATCTTTCATAACTTTCTGAATTTGAAATGAGATCACTTTGATAATTTACAAAATGAGATGTAAGTTATAAGAAGCTCCACAAACACTAATACAACAATACTGTAAGCAACTGACTTTTAGTGATAGTCAGAAGCCATATTGGATGTGAAATATCAACTGTGTCTCTCCACAGATGGCCTGCTGAGTTTCTTCAATCCTTTCTGCGCTTATTTCATTTTGCTGTGATTTTTAGTGATGGTTGAGGAATAAATATTGGTCAGGACACCAGAGAAAAATCCATTGCCTTTCTTTAAAACAGTGCCTTGGGATCATATGCATTCAGCTGAGGGCAGACAAGGTTTAGCATCTCCTATAGAAAGACAGCATCTCTGACAGTGCAGCCCCACCTTATTAAGACCATAAGGCATAGGAGTGGAAGTAAGGCCATTCGGCCCATCGAGTCCACTCCGCCATTCAATTATGGCTGATGGGCATTTCAACTCCACTTACCCGCATTCTCCCCGTAGCCCTTAATTCCTTGTGACATCAAGAATTTATCAATCTCTGCCTTGAAGACGTTTAGCGTCTCAGCCTCCACTGCACTCTACGGCAATGAATTCCACAGGCCCACCACTCTCTGGCTGAAGAAATGTCTCTGCATTTCTGTTCTGAATTTACCCCCTCTAATTCTAAGGCTGTGTCCACAGGTCCTAGTCTCCTCGCCTAACGGAAACAATTTCCTAGCGTCCATCCTTTCCAAGCCATGTATTATCTTGTAAGTTTCTCTTAGATCTCCCCTTAATCTTCTAAACTCCAATGAATACAACCCCAGGATCCTCAGCTGTTCCTCGTATGTTATTACTGCACTGCAAGGTATAGCTAGAGTTAGCGATATTAAAACAAAGAAGAATCATAATGTTTTCTATTATTTTAATAAACATTCTTCCTTTTTACAATTTCATTCATCAAAGCTTGTCCATCATCCATAAGGCACAAGTCAAGGCTGTGATGGAATACTTCCCATTTGCCCGAGTGCAGCTCCAACAACAGTCAAGAAGCTTGACACCATCCACGACAAAGCAGCCTACTTTATTGGCACCACATGCTCAAACAAACACTCAGTAGTTTCAGTCTGCGTCATCGAAAAGATATATTGCAGAAAGTCACCAGGGTTCCTTAGAGAACAGCTTCCAAGCCCATGACCTCTACCATCTTGAATGACAAGGGCAGCAGATACATGGGAAATATACCACCTGCTTGCTCACTTCCAAACCATTCACCATCCTGACTTGGAAATACAACATTCATGTCCCATAAATTAATTTTAAAAGTCCTCAATTTTTGTCCCATTTGTAAATTGAAAATAAATTGGACATTTACTGAAACGGAGATGATATTCTGAAATGAAAAGCCTCTCAGTGCAGGACATTGCTCCTGTCATTATTTAACTTTGCCAATTAATTTTAACGGTGTTTTAATCTGTACCCACACTTGAAGAACCACTTAAGGACACTATCAGTCTGGATACTAGGAAGGACACGTTCCCCTCCAAGTTACTCAACATCCTGAATAAAAACATGTTGCTGTTCCTTCATTATTGCTAGGTTAAGATCCTGAAACCCCCTCCCCAACAGTGTTGTGGATTTACCTACACCAAACAGACTGCAGTGGGTCAAGGAGACAGGTAAAAACAATGACTGCAGATGCTGGAAACCAGATTCTGGATTAGTGGTGCTGGAAGAGCACAGCAGTTCAGGCAGCATCCGAGGAGCAGTAAAATCGACGTTTCGGGCAAAAGTCTTTCATCAGGAATAAAGGCGGAGAGCCTGAAGAGTGGAGAGATAAGCTAGAGGAGGGTAGAGGTGGGGAGAAAGTAGCAGAGAGTACAATAGGTGAGTAGGGGAGGGGATGAAGGTGATAGGTCAGGGAGGAGGGTGGAGTGGATAGGTGGAAAAGAAGATAGGCAGGTAGGACAAGTCATGGGGGCAGTGCTGAGCTGGAAGTTTGGAACTAGGGTGAGGTGGGGGAAGGGGAAATGAGGAAACTGTTGAAGTCCACATTGATGCCCTGGGGTTGAAGTGTTCCGAGGCGGAAGATGAGGCGTTCTTCCTCCAGGCGTCTGGTGGTGAGGGAGCGGCGGTGAGGGAGGCCCAGGACCTCCATGTCCTTGGCAGAGTGGGAGGGGGAGTTGAAATGTTGGGCCACAGGGCGGTGTGGTTGATTGGTGCGGGTGTCAAGGAGACAGCTCACCGCCACTGTCTGAAGGATAACTAGGGCTGAGCAATAAATGCCAATGATGCCCACGTTCCATAAATGAACTGGAATTTAACAAACTCAGCTGCTGTTGAAATAGTGCCAAGTACCCTTCACAACTACCTAAAAAGGCAGAATGGGCTTTAGTTTAATGCGAGAAGCACAATTAAACATAAGACTGCAAAATGGTGTATGAACCCTCAAGGCATCAGTTAAAACTGCTTTGAGCTTTCACGATTTATAGCATTGTTTGACATGTGAAGTTCAAATCCAATGCAGTACTTGGGATCTGCTGACACAAACAAGATTTCTATTAGCACACGTGTTCTTTATTCTTGAATTATGGATGCCCAATGCAAGCTCCAATGTTCCTCCAGTATCCATACACATACTACTGGAATGTAAGGAATAAAAGCTGGAGTGTGCGATCATTAAGCCTGCTTCTCTCTTCAATAGAATCTTGCTGAGTTTCTACATCAACTCCAGTTTACTATATTCTGGACTCCCATTATTTTAGACTTGAACATCTTCAATCACATAGCAACTACATCTCTATGAGGAAGAGAAGTACAAAGGTTTACAATCCAGTGAATGAGAAAAGGCACTCATCTTCATCTTAATCTTAAATGGGTGCCCCTTTATTCTAGGCTGTTCATCCTAATCAGCCTCTTAAACAAACACTGTCAGATTAAAGAATTTTATACATCTTAACGAGACCACTTCTTGTGTCTTTTTGAAACCCAGAATGCTGCCTTTACACATATTGGCACGGATCAGACTAAAATAAGTAGACAATGCATGCACAACATGGAAGGCAATCAGGTAAAGTCATTACCTCAAAGAAAACTGTTGCCTTTCTCTGGAGACACTCAAAACTCAGGTACATTTCAAGAAAAGCGAGTTAAATACATTTTTGAGAATGTCCAGAAGGATTAGATTAGATAATGTAAGGTAGGAGGTGGTTGCATGGTTAGATAAGCTGATAATCTGGTTCTGCAATGCACATTCCATGTAACATCTCCACTCTGTACGATCATCAGATATTTCTACCTTTTAAATTAAACCTATTCTCTTTTCACTTTTTATCTTTCCCACCCAATCCTGGACAATCATCACTTAATGTCTAACTGTTAAAAAGTAAAGAAAAATTTTCAAAACCCTCAAAGCCCCATCTTATCCTTTTCAAATTTCAGTTTCGAATAATTGAGGGAAAAGGAGGGGTGAGAAAAGCCTACCTTCTCAAAAGGCCATCTGGAAGAACACTGCTGACTAAAAACACATGAAGCCCAATAAATATCCTGAGAAACATTAAGCAGATGCCAAAAGGAGTATAGAGCACAAGAAGGGCAAGGATGAAGCCATCTGTCGGTAACCTGCAAATGGAAAAGAAACAGACACTCAGGAACATTGCATAAAATCTTCCAGGAAAGAAAGAAGGTAGTGACATTATTGGCAAATTAATCTTGGAAGCCGAACACCAGGAGAAGTTCCATCCCTACTACTGAGTACAAAATCCCTAATTTGGGTTTTCCAGTGAACTAGTGGGTGCCAAATTAAATTCCATGTTTGGCCATGCATTTACTTCATTGTTACACTTATCCTACAGTCATTCCAGTGTGATTACATTCCAGACCTTCATGAACCAAGTATTTCATTGCCCAGAGGTGAAATAGTCAGGGGGTAAGGTCAAAAAGAGCTCAGCAGAAATTTGGTTGAATGTGAAAACACACAGCAGGGAGAAAGAACATGTCTGGAACTAAAGTAAGTTAAAGTGCATCAACATAAATTGGTACCAAGGTAGCATTTGGTCATATAGCTGGTCAGAATGGACGAGTTGGACCAAAGGGTCTGTTTCCCTCCTGTACATCTCTCTGACTCTAGATTAAGAATCTGTGTGGACCCTGTGGCCAGTTGAAAGGTTTGCATGGACACTATGAAGATTAGTGTGCTCAGCGCAGCTGGTTTGAGTATCAGTGTGATCATGTTACGGGTTATTGAGATTAGAGTGAGGTTCAGTCTACTCGGTTTGAGGGTCAGTGAGGCCAGCTGGAAGGTCGGTGCGGCCAGCTGGAAGGTCGGTGTGGCCATTTGGAAGGTCAGTGTTGTCAGCTGTAAGGTCAGTGTGGCCAGCTGGAAGGTCATAAGCCCTTCTTCAAGAATGAGGAGGGTGTGCCAAGCAGGCTAAGATAAAAGGTAGGGAGGAGGGACTTGGGGGAGGGGCGATGGGAATGCGATAGACGGAAGGAGGTTAAGGTGAGGGTGCTGGCCGGAGAGGGGGTGGGGGCGGAGAGGTCGGGAAGAAGATTGCAGGTCAAGAAGGCGGTGCTGAGCCTGAGGGCTGGGACTGAGAAAAGGTCGGGGGAGGGAAAATGAGGAAGCTGGAGAAATCTGTATTCATCCCTTGTGGCTGGAGGGTTCCTAGGCGGAAGATGAGTCGCTCTTCCTCCAGGCGTCGTGAAGTGAGGGGGGAGGTGTGGGCGCAAGTTTTGCATTTTTTGCGGTTGCAGGGGAAGGTGCTGGGAGTGGATGTTGGGTTGGTGGGGGGGTGTGGATCTGACAAGGGAGTCGCGGAGGGAGTGGTCTTTCTGGAACGCTGATAGGGGTGGGGAGGGAAATATATCCCTGGTGGTGGGGTCCGTTTGGAGGTGGCGGAAATGACGAAGGATGATCCGATGTATCTGGAGGTTGGTGGGGTGGTAGGTGAGGACTAGTGGGGTTCTGTCCTGGTGGCGATTAGAGGGGCGGGGTTCAAGGGCGAAGGAGCGGGAAGTGGAGGAGATGCAGTGGAGAGCATCGTCAACCACGTCTGAGGGGAAATTGCGGTCTTTCAAACAAGGGGCCATCTGGGTTGTTCGGTATTTTATCTTACCCTGCTTTACACACCCTCCTCATTCCTGAAGAAGGGCTTATACCTGAAACGTCGATTCTCTTAATCCTTGAATGCTGCCTGACCTGCTGTGCTTTTCCAGCAACACATTTTTACGCTCTGATCTCCAGCATCTGCAGTCCTCACTTTCTCCCAGCTGGAAGGTCGTTGAGGCCATTTGGAAGGTCGGTGTGGTCAGCTGGAAGGTCGGTGTGGTCAGCTGGAAGGTCGGTGTGGCCTGCTGGGAGGTCGGTGTGGCCTGCTGGGAGGTCGGTGTGGCCAGCTGGGAGGTCGGTGTGGCCAGCTGGGAGGTCGGTGTGGCCAGCTGGGAGGTCGGTGTGGTCTGCAGGAAGGTCAGTGTGGCCAACTGGAAGGTCGGTGTGGCCAACTGGAAGGTCGGTGTGGCCAACTGGAAGGTCGGTGTGGTCTGCTGGAAGGTCGGTGTGGTCTGCTGGAAGGTCAGTGTGGTCTGCAGGAAGGTCAGTGTGGTCTGCAGGAAGGTCAGTGTGGTCTGCAGGAAGGTCAGTGTGGCCAACTGGAAGGTCGGTGTGGTCTGCTGGAAGGTCGGTGTGGCCAGCTGGAAGGTCTGTGTGGTCAGTTGGAAGGTCGGTGTGGTCTGCTGGGAGGTCGGTGTGGTCTGCTGGGAGGTCGGTGTGGTCTGCTGGAAGGTCGGTGTGGTCTGCTGGAAGGTCGGTGTGGTCTGCTGGAAGGTCGGTGTGGTCAGCTGGAAGGTCGGTGTGGTCTGCTGGAAGGTCGGTGTGGTCTGCTGGAAGGTCGGTGTGGTCTGCTGGGAGGTCGGTGTGGTCTGCTGGAAGGTCGGTGTGGTCTGCTGGAAGGTCGGTGTGGTCTGCTGGAAGGTCGGTGTGGCCAGCTGGAAGGTCGGTGTGGTCTGCTGGAAGGTCGGTGTGGTCTGCTGGAAGGTCGGTGTGGCCAGCTGGGAGGTCGGTGTGGTCTGCTGGGAGGTCGGTGTGGTCTGCTGGAAGGTCGGTGTGGTCAGCTGGGAGGTCGGTGTGGTCAGCTGGAAGGTCGGTGTTATCCTGAGTCTCTCTCACCTTTTGAATTCCAGCAGTTGCTGCACCTTCGGCCTCTCCATTGCTCCGTGACTTCAGCTCAGGCCCCGATCCCAGCTTCTCCTACTCCCTGTCCCCCAAGAGAGCTGGAAAGACTGCCAGTGCCTGTCTGTCCTCTCAGAGGCCACACCGTCCGCTCTCCGCCACCATCTCTCCTTCTGTCTCGGTCTGGCTCCGGACCTCACCACATCGCCGCCATGTTAACAAAACTGACCGTGGCGTAACGGCATTGGGTCGGCAACACGCAGGCGCGGGTCCGCGCACAACCTGCAGGGAGATGTAGTCCACCGTCGTCATCATCTCGTGGCTGCGTCTCGACCAGAGAACTACAACTCCCAGCATGCACGCGGTGCGACCAGCCCGCACATTCCCACAGGTTCCGTTCAGTGGGCATGCGCTCCAGAACTACTCTTTTACACATGCCACAACTTTTGCTTCTTAAAGAATCACAGGGCATGGAAATAGACTTTTTGGTCCAAGTTGACCATGCCAACCAGACATCCCAATCTGACCTGGTGCCATTTGGCAGCACCTGGCCCATATCCCTCTTGACCCTTCCCGTTCATATATCCATCCGGATGCCTTTTAAATGTTGCCATTGTACCAGCCTCCACCAATTCCTCTGGCAGCTCATTCCATACACGCACCACCCTCTGCATAAAAACGTTGCCCACTTAGGTCCTTTTCAAATCTTTTCCCCTCACACCTTAAACCTATGTCCTGTAGTTTTGGCATCTCCTTCTCTGGGAAAATGACCTTGACTATTCACTCTGTCCATGCTCCTCATGATTTTGTTAACCTCTGTAAGGTTATACTTCAGCCTGCGACCTTCCAGGGAATGAAACCCCAGCCAATTCAGACTCTCGGTATAATTCAAATTCTCCAGTCCTGCCACCATCCTCGTAACTCTTTTCTTTCCCTCTGATTCTCCTCCAAAAACTTACCCACTACTGACATAAGGCTCACTGGTCTAGTTTCTTGGCTTTTCTTTGCAGCCGTACATAAACAATGGCATCACAATAGCCAACCTTCATTCTTCTGGCAATTCACCCCTGGCTGTTGATAATATGATAATCTCAATAAAGGCAATATCTTCCCGAGCTTAGAGACAAAGTGTCCTACAGCACCGAAACAGACCCTTCAGCCCAACTCCTCCATGCTGATCAAGCTTCCCAAACTAATCTAGTACCACTTGCATGCATTTGGCTCATAACCCTCTAAACCTTTCCTATTCATGTATCCATCCAAATGTCTTTTAAATGTTGTAACTATACCTGTATTTACCAATTCCTCTGGCAGTTCATTCTACATACAAACTACCCTCAGGTCCCTTTTAAATCTTTCTCCTCTAACCTTAAAAATATGCCCCCTCAGGGAGTTTTGAATTCACCTAATCTAGGGAAAAGACCTTGCTATTCACCTCACAATTTTATAAACTTCTATAAGGTCACCCCTTACCTCTTACACTCCAATGAGAAAAGGCCCAGCCTATCCAGCATCTCCTTATTATTCAAACCTTCCAGTCCTGGCAACATCTGGGTCGGACATCCATAATTATGAAGTGCTTCAAAAGGTTAGTCATTGCTCATATCAACTCTAGTCTCCCAGTCCTCTTCGATCCCATATAATTTGCCTGCCAGCGCAACAGATCCAGGGCTATCTGCTAGCCATATACTTATCACTGGAACATCATGATAATAAGGATACCTATGTCAGGCTTCTACTTAATGACTACAGCTCCACCTTCAACACTATAATCCCAATCAAACCCATCTCCAAACTCCAAAACTTGGATCTCTACTTCATCCTCTGCAACTTCCTGACATACAGACTGCAATCACTGAAGATAGGCAACAACACGGTGGGTGGCACGGTGGCACAGTGGTTAGCACTGCTGCCTCACAGCGCCAGAGATCCGGGTTCAGTTCCCACCTCGGGCGACTGACTGTGTGGAGTTTGCACGTTCTCCCCGTGTCTGCGTGGGTTTATTCCGGGTGCTCCGGTTTCCTCCCACAGTCCAAAGATGTGCACGTCAGGTGAATTGGCCATGCTAAAATTGCCCGTAGTGTTAGGGGTAAATGTACGGGAGTGGGTGGGTTGCGCTTCGGCGGGTCGGTGTGGACTTGTTGGGCCGAAGGGCCTGTTTCCACACTGTGTGTAATCTAATCTAATCTAATCTAAACACCTCCTTCACAACAATCCTCAACATCAGCACTCTGCAAGGAGGCATACTCAGCCCGCTACTGTACTCCCTGTACTGTCATGACTGTTTGGCAAAATTTCATCCAAACTCTATCTACAAGTTCGCTGACAACACCATTGGTGCAGGCCAGATATGAAACAATGAAGAGTCAGAATACAGAAAGTGATAGAGTGCTTGATGACTTGGTGTAAAGATAGTGATCTCTCCTTCAACGTCAGCAAAGCTAAAGAGCGGATCATCGAATTCATGAAGCAAGGAGGAGGGCACAACCCTATCTACATCAATGGAGCTGAGGTGGAGATGGTTGACGAATGATGATCACCAACAATCTGTTCTGGTCCACCTACGCTGATGCAGTGGTCAAGAAGGCATAATAACACCTCTTCTTCCTAAGGAAATTCAGCATATTCATATGAATTCTAACCAACTGTTGCAGATGCACCATGGAAAACATTCTGTCTCGATGCAACGTGACTTGATATGGCAACTGCTCTTGTCCAGGATCTTAAGAAACCACAAAGAGTTGTGAACACAGCCCAGTCCATCATGCAAGCTGACCTTCCATACATTGACTCCGCCCACACTTCTCACTGCCTCAGAAAGGCAGGCAACATCATCAAAGACCTTCCCCACCTAGTTATAATGTCTTCAAATGTCTTTCATCAGGCAGGAGATAGCAAAGCTTAAACAAACATACCAACAGGTTCAAGAACAGCTTCTTCCCCATTGTTATTAGACTTCTGAATGGACCTCTCAAATTTCAATCTAATGTTGACCTTGCTTTTTGTGCTAGGAGAAATTGAGGACTGCAGATGCTGGAGATCAGAGTCGAGAATGTGTTGCTGGAAAAACACAACAGGCCAGGCAGCATCCGACGAGTAGGAAAATCGATGTTTCAGGCATAAACCCTTTATCAGGAATGAGGCTTGTGGGCCAAGAGCTTTTTGTGCATCTTGTCTGCAGTCATTCAATCACTCTATGATCTTTATATGATTTGGTGATGCCGGTGTTGGACTGGGGTGTACAAAGTTAAAATCACACAACATCAGGTTATAGTCCAACAGGTTTATTTGGAAGCATTAGCTTTCGGAGTGCTGCTCCTTCATCAGGTGGTTGTGGAGTATAAGATTGTAAGTCACAGAATTTATAGCAAAAGTTTACAGTGTAACTGAAATTATACATTGAAAAAGACCAGGATTGTTTGTTATGTAAATTGCAGAACATTTAAAAGTTATATTCTCAAGTGAATTTTAACAATTGGTGTCATGTCGGCCCAGATAATGCATTTAAGGTGTGAGGTGTCCTGTGTGAGACTGTCTGTGCCACAATGGTCTGTGAGAGGAAGCAAGTGTGTGAGAGGAAGCAAGTGTGCGTGTGGGAGTGTATGTGTCAGCGTATGAGAAAGGGTCTGTGTGAGTGTATGGTTCTGTAGGAAGTGTGTGTGTGCCTGTAAGAGAATGTGTATGTGTGTGTGTGTGAGTCTGTCTGTGTGTGTGTGTGTATAGTGCAATGGGGTCACCTGTAATGTGACATGAACCCAACGTCCTAGTTGAAGCCATCCCCATGGGTGCCGAACTTGCCTATCAGCCTCTGTTCGGCCACTTCGGGACAGGCAACAACGAAAAGTGGCTGAGCAGAGGCTGATAGCCAAGTTCGGTACCCAAGGGGATGGCCTCAACCGGGACCTTGGGTTCATGTCACACTACAGGTGACCCCATTGCACTATACACACACACACACACACTCTCCTACAGACCCATACACTCACACAGATCCTCTCATATGCTGACACATACACTCCCACACGCACCCTCATCACACCTCCCCCCCCCCAACACACACATATATAAGTTTGTGGGGTGAATTCGTACTTGCAGAATTACATTTTACTTTGCTCAAAAATTACATGAATCCATGTAAGATTCTGTAAATCCATTTTCTTAGATTAGAATCAGTCTGAACATTGTGGCACAGACAGTCTCACACAGGGCAGCTCACACCTTAATGCATTATCTGGGTCGACACAACACCAATTGTTAAAGTTCACTTGAGAATTTAACTTTTAAATGTTCTGCAATTTACATGTGAAAGAACTGAAACCAACATGTTTATTCTAAAAGATGAGAGAGTTAACAAACAATCCAGGTCTTTTTCAATATATAATTTCAGTTACATTGCACTGTAAACTTTTGCTATAAATTCTGTGTCTTATGATCTTATACTCCACAACCACTCAATGAAGGAGCAGCACTCCGAAAGCTAGTACTTCCAAATAAATCTGTTGGACTATAACCCGGTATTGTGTGATTTTTAACTTTGACCTTTATATGTTATGATCTGCACGATAAACAACTTTTGATTGTACCTGGGTGCATGTGAAAATAATAAATCAAAGCAAATCAAATCAAACAACCTGGTAAATCTTTTGTGAATCCACTCCAATTTAATAATATCCTTCCTATAGCAGGGCGACCAGAACTGTACACAGTAATCCAAAGTGGCCTCATCAACATCCTGTACAATCTCAACATGACATCCCAACTCCTATACTCAACGGTCTGAGCATTGTAGGTGAGTGTGCTAAATGCTGTCTTAACCACCCTGTCTACCTGTGATGCAACTTTCAAAGAACCATGTACCTGAACACTAGGTCTCTCTGTTCGACAATACAACCCAGGCCTCTTCCAGTAAATGTATAAATCCTGCCCTTATTTGTTTTACCAAAATGCAATACCTCATATTTATCCAAATTAAACTCTATCTGCCACTCCTCAGTCTAATAGCCCAATTGTTCAAGATCCCTTTGTAATCTAAGACAACCTTCTTCACTGTCGACTATACCACCAATTTTGGTGTCAGCCGCAAACTTACTAACCATGCCTCCTGAAGTCACATCCAAATCATTTATGTAAATGACAAACAAAAGTAAACGCAGTGCTGATTCCTGTGGAACACTGTTGATCACAGGCCTCCAGTCCAAAAAACAGTCCAAACCACAAATCTCTGTTTCTACCATAAGGTGGAGGAGCCGGTATTGGACTGGGGTGGACAAAGGAAAAAATTCACACACATCATTTCAGTTGCATGATACTGTAATATTTTGCTATAAATTCCGCGTCTTATAGTCCTGTACCATGCTACCTGATGAAGGAGCAGTGCTCTGAAAGCTGTGCTTCTAATTAAACCTGTTGGTCTATAACCTGGTGTTGTGTGATTTTCAACTTCTACCATAAAGCCAATTTTATATTGAATTGGTAAGCTTTCCCTGAATCCCATGTGATCTAACTTTATTAATTAGTTTACCATAAAGAATTTTGCCAAAGGCTATACTAAACATCTGTCATTCTGTCCTCATCTTCCTTTTGGTTCAGTCCTCAAAAAACTCAATCAAGTTTGTGAAACATGATTTCCCACACACAAAGCTTTGCTGACTATTCCTAATCAGTCTTGGCTTCTCCAAATGCATGTAAATCCTTTCTCTCAGAATCGCTTCCGACAACATATCTGATGTCAGCCTCACAGGTCTATAGTTCCCAGGCTTCTTCTTATGGATTTTCTTAAACAATGGCACATTAGCCACCCTTCAGTTCCCTGGCACCTCACCTGTGGCTGTAAATGATACAAATATCTCTACCTGGCCACAAGATTTTTCTGCTCCTCGGATGCTGCCTGAACTGCTGTGCTTTTCCAGCACCACTCTAACTCACACAATTTCTTCCCTAACTTCCCACAACGTCCTGGGATATATTTTATCAGGTCCTGGAGATTAATCTACATTCATGTTTTTAAGACCTATTGTACTTCCACTTTGTAGTGTGGACTGTTGTCAAAACATCAATATTTATTTCCAAGTTCTCTTGCCTCCATTTCTCAATAGTAAAAACCAGCGTAAAATATTTAGTATCCCTCCCATCTCCGAAGGTTCAACACAAAGGTAACCTAATTGATTTTTAAGGGGTTCTATTCCCTCATTTGTTATTTTGTTGCTCTTAATGTATTTATAGAATCTTTTTGGATTATCTTTAACCTTATTAGCCAAGGCTATCTCATATCCCATTTGCCCTCCTCATTTTGTTCTAAGAATGCCCCCATACCCCTTATACAATTCAACAGATTTTCTTATCCCAGTTGTCTACACCTAATGTATGACTCCTTCTTACTCCGGCTTGAGAAGTTGGTGGTAAGCTACCTTCCTGAACTGCTGCAGTGCACTTGCTGTACGTAGACCCGCAATGCCCTTGGGGAGGGAATTCCAGGATTTTAATTCTGCAACAGTGAAGCAATGGCAATGTATTTTCAAGTCAAGATGGTGAGTAACTTGGAGGGTGACTTGAAGGTGGTTATGTTCCCATGTATCTGCTGCCCTTGTCCTTCGAGATGGAAGTGGTCGTGGGTTTGGAAGGTGCTGTCTGAGGATCTTTGGTGAATTTCTGCATTGCATCTTGTAGACAGTACACACTGCTGCTACTCAACATTGGTGAAGGAGGGAATGGATGCTTGTGGACGTGGTGCCAATCAAGTGGGCTGCTTTGTCCTGGATGGGGTCAAGCCTCCTGAGTGTTGTTGGAGTTGAACTCATTCAGCCAAGTGGGGAGTATTCCATCACACTCCTGACTTGCACCTTGAAAATGGTGGATAGAATTTGGAGAAACGTTACTCACCAGAGGACTCTGACATGTCCTTGTGCCATAGTACTGTTACATTATTAGGTACATGCCTGTCATAGAACCATAGAGATGTATAGCACGGAAACAGACCCTTTGGTCCAACCCATCCATGCCGACCAGATATCCCAACCCAATCTAGTCCCACCTGCCAGCACCCGGCCCATATCCCTCCAAACCCTTCCTATTCATATACTCATCCAAATGCCTCTTAAATGTTGCAATTGTACCAGCCTCCACTACATCCTCTGGCAGCTCATTCCATACATGTACCACCCTCTGCGTGAAAAGGTTGCCCCTTAGGTCTCTTTTATATCTTTCCCTTCTCGCCCTAAACCTATGCCCTCTAGTTCTGGACTCCCCAATCCCAGGGAAAAGATTTTGTCTATTTATCCTATCCATTCCCCCAATAATTTTGTAAACCTCTATAAGGTCACCCCTCAGCCTCCGACGCTCCAGGGAAAACAGACCCCAGCTCTCTGTATAGCTCAAATCCTCCAACCCTGGCAACATGCTTGTAAATCTTTTCTGAACCCTTTCAAGTTTCACAACATCTTTCCAATAGGAAGGAGACCAGAATTGCACGCACTATTCCAACAGTGGCCTGACCAATGTCCTGTACAACATGACCTCCCAACTCCTATACTCAATACTCTGACCAATAAAGGAAAGCATACCAAACGCCTTCTTCACTATCCTATCTACCTGCGACTCCACTTTCAAGGAGCTATGAACCTGCACTCCAAGGTCTCTTTGTTCAGCAACGCTCCCTAGGACCTTACCATTAAGTGTATAAGTCCTGCTAAGATTTGCTTTCCCAAAATACAGCACCTCGCATTTATCTGAATTAAACTCCATCTGCCACTTCTCAGCCCATTGGCCCATCTGGTCAAGATCCTGTTGTAATCTGAGGTGACCCTCTTCGCTGTCCACTACACCTCCAATTTTGGTGTCACCTGCAAACTTACTAACTGTACCTCTTATGCTCGCATCCAAATCATTTATGTAAATGACAAAAAGTAGAGAACCCAGCACCGATCCTTGTGGCACTCCACTGGTCACAGGCCTCCAGTCTGAAAAACAATCCTCCACCACCACCCTCTGTCTTCTACCTTTGAGCCAGTTCTGTATCCAAATGGCTAGTTCTCCCTGTATTCCATGAGATCTAACCTTGCTAATCAGTCTCCCATGGGGAAGCCTGTGTTGGATCTGTATGGGATAGTTTGATGAGGGATGTGGACAAGTACCATCCATGATTGTATCAGTATGATACTACGGCACATTACTTTTATGGAGATGAATTCCCATATTCCCATCCTCCATTGTCGTGTGGCACTATCACCACTCAAGGACAGACTTCAAACAGACCCAGCAACTTAATACAGGGTATCCACGAGGTGCTGTGGGCCATCAGCAGCAGGAGAATTGTATTCAAATACAATTTGCAATCCTATATTGTACACTCAAATATTACCATTACAACAGGGAATCAAACCTAGTTCACTCAAGTACAAATGAATGAAGAGTGCAGAATGACATGCGGGAGCAGTACCAGACATGCCCAAAAATGAGGTCAACCTGATGAAGCTCCAAAACAGGACTTCTTAATGTTCGTGGCATAAGAAGTGTTATGAAAATGTGGGTGTACTGTACCTTTAAGAGAGTTAAAAGCTAGCAGAACTACCTGACAGCACCAAGTGTTCTGAATAAGATACAATGTAATATGTGCTCCAGCTACTGGGTAACACGGGTATCTGGTTGCCTGGAGACAATAAAAAAATTGAATTAGGCCAATCAGTGAAACTATACCCCCAAAAATACCAAATTCCACTCAAGTTTTAATTGAATATATTGATAATCTTAAAAAGCCAATGACACAATCTGATGCTTTGGGGGTATAAGACTGGAGAAAATTGACTAGTTGGGAAGAGAACTGCCATGCCACCAGCATGTAGAGATTGCCTGAAAATAACTCTCTTAAAGGTACCTTTATCGAACTGTGACCTTTGCAGCATAATCCCTAAGAAGAAAAGAAGACAGAGGAAGATCCAAATAGAAGATTCAACAGCTGGCTGGTTTTGAAAACTTGAATTTTTGATAAATCTTAATCGGGGTGTTTTATTGGACTGGTATTATAGAAGGGAAGATAAAAGATAGGTTAGAGGAAGGAGTTGTAAATAGTGGTTAGTTAATTATTCTGTTATACTTTAAGAAATAAAGTTGTTAATTTTTACTTTAAGTAGTTCTTGGCCCCTCGAATTTTCACAGATTACTGCACGGGATAAATCTGGTGTTGCTGGTGTAAATTAAGCAGGAGGGTTTGTCCCATGTCGTAACAAGAAGAAAGTGACAAACAGGGCTAAGCGATTCCACAACCAACAAATCAGGTCTAACTAAGCTCTTCAGTCCTGCCGCATCCAGTTGCAAATGGTGATGGACAAATAAACAACTCACTGGAGTGAGAGGCTCCACAAATATCCCCATCGTTCTTAGCTTCTGAGCGTGGGATCTGCCACT
This sequence comes from Chiloscyllium plagiosum, assembly GCF_004010195.1. NCBI lineage: Eukaryota > Metazoa > Chordata > Chondrichthyes > Orectolobiformes > Hemiscylliidae > Chiloscyllium > Chiloscyllium plagiosum. The sequence goes on from NC_057710.1 coordinate 9,019,580, forward strand.
CATGGGCTCATGTAATGTCACCTGCTGCCTACACACGGCTTCATCATTGTCTTTGCTGCTCGCTAATCTTTTTTTGTTTTAGCTGCCCTCGGGGCTCCTCCTAACATCCTCCTGTGGGAGACTGGGGCCCCACTTATCTCCATCCCCGCTCCATCTTGGGTGGCTGCATCGAAAGATGAGCCAAGTCCCATCAGTCAACGTCCAGCATTGGAGAAGGTGCAGGACCCATGCGGTGTGACCATCTCCAGCTCAGGGACAGTGAACATGGAAGTGAAGGTGGAAAATGGAAAGGAGCACATTGCAAGGAACCCGGGGACAATGTCGGATGGCGCCGTCTGAGAGCAGAGAGCTGAAGTCTACGGAAAGGGAAAGATTAACTTTTGAAGATGTTTCAGTTTCATAACATCAATTTAATATCAATTTATTCAGTAAGTTATTCTGTAATTCAAGACAGCGCCAGGGCTTGGTGACATTATCCATTTTTCTGGGCACCAGTTACAATATTAAATAAATTTAAATCAATCTAAATAAATCTTCAATAATAGGCAGGTGTATCACATTAGCGAAGCATTTGCAACAATCTTCAGCCCAAAGTGCTAAATGGTTGATCCAATTTGGTTTCCCCAGTATCCCACAGGTTCCAATAAAAGGCCCTCAGATTGTTTTCTCGTGGCACACTATGATTTCTGGCAATTTCCAGCAGCAGAAGTCAATGTGTCAGCATGCGAATCAGCATCTACAAAATCTCAGGGGAATGGCAGGATTCTGGTCTCCAGCCAATTCAATTCACTCCATGTGATACCAAGAAACTGTTGGAGACATGGGATACTGCAAAGGCTATGGGCCCGGACAACATTCCAGCAATAGTACTGAAGACTAGAGTGGCAACTTTTTCACACAGAAGGTACTGTGTATATGGAACGAGCTGCCAAAGGAGATGGTAGAGGTAGGTACAATTAAAACATTTAAAATACTTTTGGACAGATACACGGAGAGGAAAGGTTTAGAGGAATATGGGGCAAATGCAGGAAAATGGGATTATTCAGTTTAGGAAACATGGTGGGCATGGAGAAGTCGGGCCGCAGGGTCTGCTTCTGTGCTGTATGATGAAGCAGCTGAGAGAAGGTGGTATGAGGTGATCAGTAGCATTCTTTGCCCATGTTTGACCTGATGCCACGAGACTTCATGAGTCAGGTCAGTTCTGCCCCATTGTACCAGCGCCTCAGCTGGATCTGTCCTGATGGTGGGCGAGCACATACCCAGGGATGGTGATTTCATTTTGTAGGACACTATCTGTGAGTATAACTCTGTCTGATGTTGCTTCAGTCGTTTGTGAGACAGCTCCCCGCATTTTGGCACTAGCCCCTAACTGATGGTGAGGGGGTCTTTGCTGAGTTTGCCATTGTCCTTTCTTGTATCTAGGTTGATGCAAGGTAATCTGGCTTTATTCTTTTTTTTCCAGTTTTCTTAAAAATCATTTTGAGTAGCTTGCTGGACCACTTCAGAACCACATGTAAGGATGACACAAGATAATTAGCAAACCAGATGGGTTTTTTATGACAATCAAGTTTCATGGTCATCATTTGACTTTTAGTTCCAGATTTTCTTTGATGGGACCTGAATCTGGGTCCCAGAGTATTGTCTATAACTAGTCTGGGGTTACTAGTGCAGCAACAATACCATTTTACTGCTGCCTGTACCTGAACACAAGCACTTGGCCAAAGATCTTAATCATTTGCCTCTCTCCATTCTAAGTACTCAGTAAGAATGTTGACCATTTCCCACACCTTGGAAATCCCTGTTCGAAGGAAGGTAGACACAGGTGATCATCATCACCTCCATGCTGCCAGCTCATGCCTGCAACCATTTGTGCACCAGGGTCTCAAATCTGAGATAAAAGTCACGACTTACTGGCCAACTGAGACCTCCAGGTCCTCACATACTTTAAAGACCTTTTTTGATTTGATTTATAATGTACCTAGGTCCAGTGAATGAGAGAAAGTGAGGACTGCAGATGCTGGAGATCAGTCGAAAAGCTGGAAAAACAGGTCGGGCAGCATCCGAAGAGCAGGAGAGATGAAGTTTTGGGTATAAGCCGTTCATCAGGAATATGGGTTGGGGGGGGGGGGGGTGAGAGGGTTGAGAGATAGATAGGAGTGTGAGTGGAAAGGTAGCTGGGAAATCGATAGGCAGATGCAGGTGGGGGTGATGTTGATAGGTCGATGGAGAGGGTGGGCGGATAGGTGAGAAGGAAGATGGGCAGGTAGGATAGTTCAAGGGAGCAGGTAAGGGTCAACCACATTATGGTTCTGGAATTACATGGAGGTCAAACCAGGTAAAGCAACACATTTCCCTCCCTAAATAGATATTAATGAACCATTTGGATTTTTACAATGATTAATGATAGCTTTGTGGTCACCATTACTGAGACAAGTGTTTTCCCAGAGTTCTTTCTTGAATTTTAATTCCCCCAGCTATCATGATGGGATTTGAACCCTGTCTCCAGTTAGTCCCTTGTTTTCCATCATCTCATTCATTTGTCCACCACAGACATTGAAGCACCTACTTTATGTAGAACTCGTTCTTGGCAGATAGTGTGCAGAAGGACAATGGAAATGCTTTAAGGATGTCCTCAGGTCATACCCAAGAGGTCAAACAGCCTGTCGGCATTCCTAGAAGTCCTGGTTTGTGACCAACAATTGAGAAGAAAGGTTATTCCAGGTTGGCCTCAATCACAAGCAGAGAATACAGCTGGAGCATGCAGAGTAAAGCTGAGGTAGTGAAGGGTGTGCACAAACCTCCAAACAACCGATTTACTTAACCCTTCAAGCACCTCTGACATATGTCGGAGTCTGCAAATTATCCATTGGATTTATCAACCATCTCAGAACACATTGAACTGGGATACAGACAAGTCATCCTTAATCCTGAGGGACCACCCATGAAAAATTCAGTTCCATCCATCACTGAAGGTGAAAATACAGACTAAGCTGACACTGTGCTAAAACAGTGATACTGGCATGGATAGGGTGAAAAGCCAAAAGCCTTTTTTCCAGGGTAAGGGAGTCTAAAATAGAGGGCATAGGTTTAAGATGAGAGGGGAAATATTTAAAAGGGACTTCAGGGGCAACCTTTTCACACAGAGGGTGCATGTATGTATGGAATGAGCTGCCAGAGGAAGTGGTGGAGGCTGGTACAATTGCAACATTGAAAAGGCATCAGGATGGATTTATGAAGAGTGCCAAATGCTGGTAATTGGAAAGAGATGAGGTTAGGCTACCTGGTCAGCATGGACAAGTTGCACTGAAGGGTCTGTTTCCATGCTATACATTTCTGTAAGCCCATTTGGAATGGCATAGCAAATTAGGACCCTTTTTATCTTTCGACCCAGAAGTGTTATCACTCACAACTGAGTGACATTCCCAACATCAAAATCACTGTGACATTTTCTATGTAAACTACTAACCATCATAAGTTATAAATCGCCTGTGTAGTCGATTCAATATTCACATGCAAAGCCTTTTAAGGCCAATGCACACCATCAAAAGTGAAGTCTTTTTCAATTATATTTAATGCATACCCAGATTAAATGTGCCTTCTTTCCTTATTATGTTACAAGTATGGTAACATAAACACCTGCTGTTGTATTTATTGATGCAAGGCACACCCAGACCACAAACTGAGTTGTATTTATTGGTGCAATTCAGCTCCAGCATTATGAAAGTAGATTCACTGTTGCAGACAATAATCAGGGGAGTTTATAAGTGAATTGATTGACTTTAAAGTCTGAAAAAAAAACTAGTCCTATACATCCTGAAAACAGCTCTTTTGGACAGTACAAAATAGACATGTCCAATTGGGATACATCTTTGAAGATGCTACATTTTGCTGGATTACTGGATCAGGATATCCCTCAACCAAGCTAAGTTGATCAACCTATTGTACAGTTTGTTACTGTTTGAAGGCATTCACACCTTCCCTCCTAATTTCACGTTAATGACGCCCCAGTACCAGCCACTTCAGAGAAGTGAGCTTGGCAGAACAGTGCAGGGTTCAGATGAGGTGTCTGCTCAGCTGTGCTGTGTGGTCTGCTGCTTCACGGGGCTCCTTATGATCCGGCCCTCCGTGTCAATGGCAAAGTTGTAATTTTTTGGATTGTCCAGAGCTTCTGCTATCCGTTGATCCAAATTTTCCAGCGTGATGAAATTCTTCACTTCCTCCTGTGAGACAGAAAGACAGAAGGTGAGATAATGATGATCTTGCCAACTTCCAAACTTGCACACCACTTTATATAACCCCAGGGTTTACATTGCACAGCCTTTTTTGATCTAGGGCTTTATGATGCAGTAGTAATGTCCCTACCTCTGGGTCAGGAATCCAGTGTTCAAATATCTGAAGTGAGCCATAATATGTCTGAACAAGTTGATTAAAAATATCTGCAATCTTTGGATGTTTTAGATAGTTGGACACTTGAGAAACTGTCAGAATGCAGAACATTAACAGGCAACTAGGTGGGTATATGAATACTAAGGGTTTAGAAGGATATGGGCCAAATGCTGGCATACACGACTAGTTTAGGATAGCTGGTCGGCATGGATCGAAGGGTCTATTTCCGTGCTGTATATTTCTATGACTCCCTGTGGCAGACAATTTGCAAACTGCATATATTATCACCATTTTTGGGATTTAGATTCAAAATAGAGAGCAGTGGATTCTAGCCAGTCCTATAATGTTAATGGATAAAATATTTATAGTGTTGAGTTTATAACAGATAGAATAAACACATTAAGGCAGTTACCTAATTTTTGACTTCAGGTTAGAAGGACTCAAGACTTCTGTTTAAATGAGGAGAGTCTTTCTCTTCGAGGAAGTAGGTTTGTCAGTTCAATACAGATTAAGATTATGGACTGCAGCACTTCAAGAAGGCAGCTCACCGTCACTTTCGCAAGTTCAATGAGGGATGGGTCGCTCAGCCAGCCACACTCATCTCATGAAAGAACAAGAAATAGGTTATCTCAACTGAAGTGGTTTTCAATCTCTGGATATTCCAAGCCAGGAGAACGTGCATGGAAACCTTTTGGTTGTCAGAAGTGAGAATGTTCAGGACATCAGAACTGTGAAAGGTTCATGGCAGCGGTCTTGGAAATGAACAGGTAAAATCAGCCTCAGCCGAGGGAGAGTAACTGGAAAATGTCAGTTATATAGATACATAGAAGATAGGAACAGGAGGCCGCCATTCTGCCCTTTGAGTCTGCTCCACCATTCATCATGATCGTGGTTGCTTGTCCAACTCAATAGCCTAATCCTGCTTTCTCCCTATAACCGTTGACCCCATTAGCCCCAAATGCTAAATCTAGTTGCCTCTTGAATACATTCAATGTTCTGACATCAACTACTTCTTGTGGTAATGAATTCCACAGGCTCACCACTATTTGGGTGAAGAAATGTCTCATCTCTATCCTAAATAGTCTACCCTGAATTTTCAGACTGTGACCCCTGGTTCTGGATGCACCCACCATCGGGAACATTCTCCATGTATCGACCTTGTCTAGGCGTGTTAAGTAAAGATTTAAAAAGTTTAAGAGACATATTTCTTGGAATTTCGTTTCAGTAATGGATAGTGCTGATGATAGATTGACACCTTGTTTTGAAGTTTGTGCTAGAATGTTTCTAACTGCCTTCCATATACATTATAACGTTCGTCCTATTCTGTCATAAACTTAGGTCCTGTTGGAACATAGAACAGTACAGCACAGAACAGGCCCTCCAGCTCACGATGTTGTGACGACCATTGATCCTCATGTAAGGTAAACCTAATGTACAAACCCTCAAATTTCTTTTACTATATGCATGTCCAGCAGTCTCTTAAATCTCCCCAATGACCTCGCTTCCACAACTACTGCTGGCAATGCATTCCATGCCCTCACAACTCTCTGTGTAAAGGACCCGCCTGTGACATCCCCTCTATACTTTCCGTCAAACAGCTTAAAACTATGACCCCTCGTATTAACAATTTCTGCCCTGGGAAAAAGTCTCTGGCTATAAACTCTATCTATGCTTCTCATTATCTTCTCATTATCAATTAGGTCCCCTCTCTTCCTTCTTTTTTCCAATGAAAAACGTCCGAGCTCAGTCAACCTCCATTCGTAAGATAAGCCCTCCATTCCAGGCAGCATCCTGATAAACCTCCTCTGAACCCTCTCCAAAGCAATCACATCTTTCCTATAATAGGGCGACCAGAACTGGACACAATATTCCAAGTGCGGTCTAACCAAAGTTTTATAGAGCTGTAACAAGATCTCACAGCTCTTAAACTCGATCCCCCTGTTAATGAAAGCTAAAACACTGTATGCTTTCTTAACAACCCTGTCCACTTGGGTGGCAATTTTAAGGGATCTATGTACCTGCACCCCAAGATCCCTCTGTTCCTCCACACTGCCAAGGATCCTGTACTCAACTTTCAAGTTCGACCTTCCAAAATGCATCACTTTGCATTTATTCAGGTTGAACTCCATCTGCCACCTCTCAGCCCATCTATGCACCCTGTCAGTGTCACGCTGCAGGCTACAACAGTCCTCTATACTGTCAACGACACCTCCAACCTTTGTGTCGGGTGCAAACTTGCTAACCCATCCTTCAATCTCCTCATCCAAGTCATTAATAAAAATTACAAATAGAGGCCCAAGAACAGAGCCCTGTGGAACACCACTCACCACTAACTTCCAGGCAGAATACTTTCCTTCCACTACCACTCGCTGTCTTCTGTCAACCAGCCAATTCTGTATCCCAGTCCTCCTAACATTCTGAACGAGCATACCATGGGGAACCTTATCAAATGCCTTGCTGAAGTCCATATACACCACATCCATCGCTCGACCCTCATCAACTTGTCTAGTAACCTGCCCCTCACAAAGCCGTGCTGACTGCATTTAATCAAGCCATGTTCTTCCAGATGGTCATAAATCCTATCCCTCAGAATCCTTTCTAACACCTTGCAGATGACAGACGTGAGACTGACTGGTCTGTTATTGCCGGGGATTTCCCTATTTCCTTTCTTGAAAAGAGGAATTACATTTGCCTCCCTCCAATGGAGAGCGAGGATGCAAAGATCTTCACAAGCGGCGAAGCAATCACATTTCTCGCTTCCCAAAGCAGCCGAGGACAAATCTGGTCTGGCCCTGGCGACCTGTCAATCTTAAAGTTTGTTAAAATTTACAGCACATCAGCTTCTTCAATCTCTATCTGTTCCAGCATGCTTATCTGCTCCTCAATGGGTTCATTCACTACAAGGTCCTTTTCTTTAGTAAAGACAGAAGCAAAAAACTCATTTGGGGCTTCCCCTATCTCCTCGGACTCTATACACAAGTTCCCTATGCTATCCCTGATTAGCCCTACTCTTTCTTTGATCATTCTCTTATTCCTCACAAACGTGTAAAATGCCTTTGGATTCTCCCTAATCCTTCCTGCCAAGCCTTTTTCGTGCCCCCTCCTTGCTCTCCTCAGACCATTTTTGAGCTCCTTCCTCGACTGCCTGTAATCCTCTTGAGCTGAGCAAGACCCTTGCTTCCTCCTCCTTACATAAGCTGCCTTCTTTCTTTTGACGAGAAGCTCCTCTGCTCTCCTCATCCAAGGTCCTTTCTTGTCCGTCTCAGAGGAACACATTTATGCATCACTCTCAACAACTGCTCCTTAAACAGTCTCCACATGTCTATAGTGCCCTTTCCATGGAGCAATTGCTCCCAGTCCACGCTTCCCAACTCACGTCTGATAACATCATAGTTTCTTTTTCCCCAATTAAATATCCTCCCATTGTGCCTGCTTCGCTCCTTCTCCATAGCTATGTAGAATGTGAGGCAGTTGTGGCCACTATCACCAAAATGCTCTCCCACTGCAAGATCTGACACCTGTCCTGGCTCATTGCCGAGCACCAAATCCAAAATGGCCTCTCCCCTCGACGGCCTGTCAACGTACTGAGTTAGGAAACCCTCCTGAACACACCTTACAAAAACAAGTCCTTTCAAACCATCTGCTTGAAGGAAGTTCCAATCAATATTGGGAAAGTTAAAGTCTCCCGTTACAACAACCCGACTACATTCACACTTTTCCAAAATCTGCCGACCTCTGCTTTCTTCCATCTCTCTGCTGCTATTGGGGGGCCTGAAGTAAACCCCTAATGAGATGACTGCTCCCTTACTGTTCCTAATTTCCACCCCTACTGACTCAGTAGGCAGAGCCTCCTCGACAATGGTAACTGCTGTAGCTGTGATACCCTCTCTGATTAGCAGTGCTACACCCCCCTCCTCTTTTTCCCCCCTCCCTATTCTTTTTAAATGTTCTAAACCCTGGAACATCCAGCAACCATTCCTGCCCCTGAGAAACCCACGTCTCTGTTATGGCCACAACATCATAGCACCAGGTACTGATCCATGCTCTAAGTTCGTCACTTTTATTCCTGATACTCCTTGCATTAAAACAAACACACTTTAACTAATCCCTTGGTTCTTTCCCAGGAAATTCCTTCCCACTGGCTGCGCCACCTCTTGCTATTGCCTCAACTCCATCAACTCTCACCTCCAGTATACAGCTCAGGTTCCCACCCCCCTGCCATACTAGTTTAAACTTTCCTGAACCACTCGAGCAAACCTTCCACCCAGGACATTGGTCCCCTTCCACTTCAGGTGCAACCCGTCCTTCTTGTACAGGTCCCACCTTCCCCAGAAGGCATCCCAATTATCTACATATCTGAAGCCCTCCCTCCTACACCAGCAGTGCAGCCACATGTTAAGCTGCACCCGCTCCCTCTTCCTCGCCTCACTATCTTGTGGCACCGGTAGCAAACCCAAGAACATTACTCTGTTCGCCCTGCTCTGCAGCTTCCACCCTAACTCCCTGAAATCACTTTTTATATCCTCAATCCTTTTCCTGGCTATATCATTGGTGCCAATATGTAACACGATTTCTGGCTGTTCGCCCTCCCCTTTCAGAATCTTATACACCCGATCGGAGACGTCCCGGACCCTGACACCAGGGAGGCAACATACCTTCCGGGAGTCCCGATCCTGTCAATCTCCTGTCAATTCTCCTAACAATCGAGTCTCCTACCACGAGTACTTTTCTATTCTGCCCCCTTCCCTTCTGGGCCACAGTGTCAGGCTCAGTGCCAGAGAACTGACCAGTATGGCTTTCCTCAAAGGTCATTCCACCTCCCCCACCCCCCCCCAGCAGCATCCAAAACAATATACTTATTGCTGAGGGGAATGTCCACAGGGGGTCTGTGCACTGTCTGTCCCCTTTCCTCCCCCTGACTGTAACCCATCTATCCTTATCCTGAACCTCAAGAGTGACCAACTGCCGGTAACTTATCTCAATTACCCCCTCAGCCTCCCGAATGATCCGCGGTTCATCCAGCTCAGCTCCAATTCCCTAACAAGGTTTTCAAGGAGCTGGAGTTGGGTGCACTTCCTGCAGATGTAGCCAACATGTGTCCTGTTGTGAAAGAACTTCTGCCTTGCGTGAATTTCTTCTGGCAATTAACCAACTAATCAATTTACAGCATATTTGCGTATGATCTATTAAGCCATGGGATCTGATTGCAGAGTTACCACCAAAACAACACAGCAAGATCCCATAATCAAGACTTTTTAATCAAAAAAATTCACTCATGGGGCCTGGGTGTTGCGGCCGGGCCAGCATTTGTTGCCCACTACTGTTTGCTCGAGAAGGTGATTGTGAGCAACGTTGAGCTGGACAACATTTGGCTTACAGATTAGATTAGATTACTTACAGTGTGGAAACAGGCCCTTCGGCCCAACAAGTCCTCACCGACCCGCCGAAAAGCAACCCCCGGACCCATTCCCCCACATTTAACCCTTCACCTAACACTACAGGCAATTTAGCACAGCCAATTCACCTGACCTGCACATTTTTTGAACTGTGGGAGGAAACCAGAGCACCCGGAGAAAACCCACACAGACAATACCTGAGGTGGGAATTGAACCCGGGTCTCTGGCGCTGTGAGGCAGCAGTGCTAACCACTGTGCCAATGTGTCGCCCTGAGGTCACAAATTAGTGAAGTTTGATCCAGCTTTTGGCACAAAGATTGCCAATTGCATGAGGTTTTGGGACTGCACACTTCCTTGAAGACAGACAGTGGAAATTTTGGCTGGAATGGCCAGCTTTAAAACAGATTTCCCAAATCCAAGACTGCCTAACCATAGCAGAAGGACTGATCATTGGTAGGCGTCAGAGTGCACATGGCTTCACACTCTCCCCCTCTTCCCAGCTGAAACATACACACTAGGAACCGGAGTAAACCATTCGGCCCTTCAACTGATGGGTGATCTTCTATCTCAAAAGCTACATTCCTGCTTTCTTCCCATTCCCCTTGGTGCCTACCTCTCTGTACTCGGTGGAAATAAGTAATCAGGGAACAAAATTGTCTGTAGCAAAAGCAAAAAATGCTCAGCAGGTCAGTCAGCATCTGGGCAGTTCTGATGTAAGGTCACTGAAATGTTGACTCAGTGTCTCTGTGCATTGGTACTGTACAGAAATCTGGATCAAGCTAACTTGTCATTCGGCAAAATCTAGACCAGGAATTGTCGCGTTGAAGAAAATAGCAAATCAGCTCACCCCAATGAGCAACATTACTGAACGCATAATCTGATCATTTAGCTGTAGAAAAGACGTCGTGAAACATGATAGGGTTCAGAAAAGATTTACAAGGATGATGATGGGGTTGGAGGGTTTGAGCGACAGGGAGAAGCTGAATAGACTGGGGCTACATTCTCTTGAGCATCAGAGGTTATAGAGGTTTATAAAATCAGGAGTAGCATGAATGAATAGTCAAAGCCTCTCCCCAGAGTAGGGGAGTCCAGAACTAGACAGTGTAGATTTAAGGTGAGGGGGCAAGAGTTAAGGGTCTTAAGGGACAACTTTATCATGCAGAAGATGGTGCTTCTTTTATCTTTATTAATTTATGGGATGAGGACGTTGCTGACTAGGCAGCATTTATTGCCCATCCCTAACTGCCAAGATTCAACTATATTGCTGTGGATATGAAGTCATACGTAGGCCAGGCTAGGTAACAATGGCAATTCCCTTCCCTTAAAGGACATTAGTAAACTAGATGGGCATTTTTCTGATACTCAAAAATGGATTCATGGTCATCGTTAGATTCTTAATTCCAGATATTTATTGAATTCAAATTCCACCATCTGCCATGGCAGGATTTGAACCCGGGTCTCCAGAAGGTTATCTGGATCGCTGGATTAACAGTCCAGCAAAAATACCATTAGGCCATTGCCTTCCTGTATGGAATGAGCTGCTGAAGGAGGTGGTGAGGCTGGTACAATTATAACATTTAAAAGGCATCTGAATGGGTTCAGTAATAGGAAGGGTTGAGAGGAATATGGGCCAAACGCTGGCAAATGGAACAAGATTAATTTAAGATATCTAGTCAATATGGACGAGTTTGACCAAAAGGTCTGTTTCTGTGCTGTACAGCTCTATGACTATCTCATTGCAGCATCCATGGAGTTTTGATGTAAGGTCATGGACAACTCGGTTTCTCTACAGATTTGCTGAGTACTTCCAGTGTCTTCTGTTTTTAGTTAAGATCTCAAACAGTACGCCACATTTAAAGTATCTGTAGCAGCTCTTCTGGAACCATAACCATCCTCCACAGGCTCCATGTCTGTACAACTCCAACTCTTGTGCTATCCCCACCTCCTTTGCTCCATATCTTTATCTCTTGGGACACAAGCTCTGGAATTACTTCCCTGAACCTCTCTTCCCATCTCCATATTTGACCAGGCATTAAGTGCCTTGTTCTTACATTTTTAAAGCAATGTCATTGTTTATCTGATTATGTTCCTGAAAAGGTTCCTCGTGATGCTTTCCTATGTTGAGGGGATAATATGACGCAAGTTGTTATGACCATAACACTGGAAAACAGAGTCATAAAGCAGCATAGAGCTTTCACACGACTGGTCTAATTGACAAACCAGCTGTCTATGGAGAAACTTGAAGTGAAATTTTGAAATATCTTTAATGATTATCGATTATAACATAACTCCATCAATGATTAATTAATACAAGTACACTTTCAGTGGTAAATGAGAAATATATTTCTTTGGTACAATCTATTTGGCAGCACAGTTTAAATCCAAGAGTTTGTGCAGATAAAAAGATTTTCTTTCTGTCTCGCAGCTTCCCCTGAACTTGAAAAAGTATGAGAGAATTCTGTGAAAATAAACTGTCAGAATTTGCAACTGAATCAAGGTTAGGCAATGGAAAGTGCAGTGACCAAATAGATAGAATGCTTACTTCTCAATTCCCCTTGGCTGAGCATAGTGTGATAGAACAACATAGTGGATGTTTTGCTGTGTATCTAACACGTTTTACCCACCTTATCAATGTTTGATACAAGTGTAAAGGAGGCTTTACTCTCTCTAATCTCACACTGTACCTGTTCCAGAAGCGTTTGATTGGGACAGTGTAGAGAGAGCTTTACTTTATAGCTAACCCTGTGCTGTATCCATCCAGAGAATGTTTGATGGGGGCAGTGTAGAGAGAGCCTTACGCTGTACCTAATCTGCTGCTGTCCCTTTCCTGGGAGTGTCTGATGGTCCAGTGTAGAGAGAGCTTTATTCTGTATCTAACCCAGTGCTGTCCTTATCTGGGGAGTGGTTGAAGTGACAGTGCAGAAAGAGTTTTAGTCTGCATCTAACCCCATGTTGTCCCTGTTCTGGGCGTATCTGATGGGGACAGCATAGAGGGAGCTTTTACTCTGTACCTAACGCAGTGCTGTCCCTGTCCTGGGACTGTTGATGGGGACAGTGGGAGGATTACACTACATGTGTAACAGACTGGAGTTGTGACAATAAAGCTGTTTGTCACACCCACGCTCGCTGTTTACCTGAAGCTGTAGCACTTCCTGTTCCTTCTCCTTCAGGAATTCAATCTTTTTCTTTTCTCTGCTGATGGCTGCCTGGAGTTTCTGCTCCTGCTCCTCTTCTGCCTCTCTTTGGAGTCGCTCCTCACTGTCACACAAAGACACAAAATACAAAGGCAATTATTTAAATATATTTAGGTGTTACTTTGCCTCATTGATTTGCCCTTTCTCTCAGTTTTAAATTGAAACAAATAAAGAAAGTGCTTTTAATACCAAGCCCTTTCACTACCCTGAGGTAACTCGAAGCACTGTGATTTCACACTCCTCTATTAACAACCTTAGAGGTTTTTAAAATCACGAATGATTTTCCATTTGTGGGAGACAGCACAATAACAGACCAGCCTAAAACAGTCACAAAGAAATCAAATCAGGAATTCAGGAGAAACCTCTTTACCCAGAGATCAGGGAGAATATTGAACATGCTAACATAGAACAATTCATGCATAACAGGCCCTTCGGTCCTCAATGTTCGGCCCTAACACAATCCCTACACTGTGGAAGCAGGCCATTTGACCCAACAAGTTCACACTAACCTTCTGAAAGAGCATCCCACCACCTACTTTATCCCTACAACCCTACATTTCCCATGGCTAATCCACGTGGCCTGCACATCTTTGGACTGTGGGAGGAAACCCATGCAGACACGGGGAGAATGTGCAAACTCCACACAGGCAATCGCCAAAGGCTGGAATCAAACCTGGGTCCCTGGCACTGTGAGGCAGCAGTGCTAACCACTGAGCCACTGTGACACCATGGAGCAGTAGTCATGAATTAAAAGGGAGCTCGGTAATCATAAGATGGAAAGAATGGTCATACTGATAGGATGAGATGATGAATGGTGGGAGGAGATTTGAATGGAACATCAAGTTGACAGATCGGTTGGACTGAATAGCCCATTTCTCTGCTGTGAATTCCCAGGAATAATGAGGCTGTGATTAAATACTGGTCAGTGAACTTCAAGGCTCAACAACAAATTATATTTATCTAGTTGTTTTAACATGAAGAAATGTTCCAAGCCCTTCAGGAGAGCATTATAAAACAGTCTGATATTGAGCTGACAAGGTGATATGAGGGCCAAATGCTTGCTCAAAGAGGTAGATATTCAGAATGGTCTTAAAGGAGAATAACAACAAAGAGGCAGAGAGCTTGGGACATAGGTGACTAAAGACACAGGCACCCAACAGTGGAGTAATTAAAGCTGGGAATGTGCGGAGTCCAGAACTGCAGGTATGATGGAGGATAAGGTGTCTGAAAAGTGAGAGAGATTGTGAGGGGTACAAAAACAAGGATGGGAACTTCAAAATCAAGACATTGCTTGACCAAGGTAAAATTGCACAAGGATGACGGGGAAATGAAACATGTTGTGAGTTAAGACACAGGCCACAGAGTTTTTGATAATGATAAAGCACTGGAGATCAGAAAACAAAAGTCATACAGCGCAGAAGAAACTCACCGAGTCTGCATCAACCTATTTACATTAGTCCCACTTTCCAGCATTGGGTCAATACTCTTGAATACTCGGACTTTTTAAAGACTGTGAAGTCTTGCACCTCAACCACCTGTCCCGGATAGTGCTTTCCACACCCTCAGCATCCTCTGGGTAAAAATGTTTGTCCTCAAATCCCCTTGAAACCACCTGCCTTTCACTTGTATCCCCTTGTTACTGATCTTTCAACTAAGGGGAACAACTCCTTCCTACCCACCCTGTCCATGCCTCAATCTTACAGACCTCTATCAGATCTCCTCTCAGCCTTCTCTGTTTTAAAGAAAACAACCCAAGCTTATCCTGTCCCCCTGAGGAACTGAAATGCTCCAATCCAGACAACATCCTGGTAAATCTCCTCTGCACTTCCTCCAGTGCAACCACATCATTCCTGGAGTGTGGTGACCAGAATTGTACACATTACTCCAAAGTTTTGTCAAGCTCCAACATGACTTCCCTGCTCTTATAATCAATGCCACAATCGATTAAGGTAAGTGTCTTGTATGCTTTCTTAACTGCCTTATTAACCTGTTCTTCCACCTTCTGGGATCTGTGGACAAGCTCCCCAAGATCTCTCTGTTCCCCTAAGCTTCCTAGTGTCCTGCCATTCATTGAATACCCCCTTGTCTTAGTCCTTCTTCCAAAGTGCATTGCTTCATACTTATCAGGGTTAAATTCCATCCGTCATGATCTTCTCAACTGAACAGTCCATCTCTATTTTCCTGTATCCTAAGACCTTATTCCTCATTATTAACCATCTGGCCAATTTTTGTGTCATCTGCAATATTATATATCACTGCCCCCTCATTCTCATCAACATCATTTATAAATATCATAAACATTAAGGGACGCAGCACTGATCCTTGGGGTATGGTACTGCACACTGGAATCCATTCACACAAATAGTGATCACCTTCTGTATCTTATCACTGAGCAAATTTGGATCCAATTTGCCAAGTTACCCTGGGTCCTATTTGGGACCTTGACAAAGGTTTTGCTGAAATCCACATAAGCTACATCAACTTCATCAGCCTCATCAAAACACCTGGTCACCTCCTTGAAGAATTCAATCAATCAATTTGTTAGGTATGATCTCCCTCTGACAAAGTTATGCTGACCATCTCTGATCAAATCCTGCCTCTCCAGTAGAGATTGATTTTCTCTTTCAGAACTGTCCTCAATTGTTTCCCTATGCTAGAGAAACTCTCTAGCATAGTCTGGCAACATCTGTGAAGAGAAAAACAGAGTTAATGAATCAAATCCCGTATGACTCTTCTTCAGAACTCAGCTGTGGATGACCTCAGAAGTGGAATGTGGAAGACGAACTTGGAGTGAATTGGAACAGTTGAGGCTAGTCGAGAGGTAAGTAAGGCACAATTTCAGCAGCAAATGTATGAGACAGGTGAGGTTGAGTAATGTTACAGAGGTGGAATTAGACAGTATTCAAAATGGCAAAAGCAAGAACTTGGAAATTCACATCAAGAACAAATGTGACACCAAGACTGCGAACAGACTGGCTTCATCTCAGACTGCCACCAAGACGAGGGATGGGTCTGTAGTTAAGGAAAAGAGATTGGAAATGAGGAGAAAAAAAAAAGTTTCAGTCTTCTCAATATTTAACAGGAGGAAAATTCTGCTTGTTCAATACTGGAAGTCAGAGTCATAGATAGAATCATACAGATACTTCAATCCAACTCGTCCACGCCAAGTTTCCTAAACTAAACTTATCCTATTTGTCTGAGTTTGCCGACATCCCTCTAAACCTTTCCTATTCGTGGGACCTGTATAAATGCCTTTTAAATGTTCTAACTGTACCTGCATCTACCACTTTCTCAGGCAATTTATTCCACATATGAACCACTCACTGAGTAATAAAGTTGTCCTTCAGGTTCCTTTTAAATCTTTCTCCACTCACCTTCAAAAATATGCCCCTAAGTTTTGAACTCCCCCACCCTATTTTGCTATTCAATTTATCTATGGTCTTGATTTTATAAACCCTTAAGGTCAGCCCTTAACCTCCCACACTCATTAAAAAAGTCCCGTTTATCCAGCCTCTCCCTATAACTCAAACCCTCCAGTCCCAACAACATCCTGGTAAATCTTTCCTGACCCCTGTCCAATTTAATAATATCTTTCCTCTAGCAGGGTGACTAGAACTGCACACAGTAATCCAAAAGTGGTTTCACCAATGCTGTGTATAACCTCAGCATGACATTCCAACTCCTACACTCAATGGGCTGAATAACGAAGACAAGTGTGCTAAATGCCTTCTTAACCACCCTGTCTACCTGTGATGCATCTTTCAAAGAACTATTAACCTCAAACCCTAGGTCTCTCTGTTCGACAACTAAGCAGTCTGATAATCTTGTAACTCACAAGTGCTGAAGAAGTCATACCAGACTCAAAACGTTAACTCTGTTTCTCTTTCCACAGATGTTGCTAACTTTCTCCATCATTCTCCATGTTGTTGCATTAAAGGATGTTTAACTCACCGGATTTTTTGGAGTCGTTCATTCTCTAGTTTATTGAAAGCCATGAGCCTCCGATGTTCTTCAGCTTCTAGCTGTGCTCGTTCCTCAGCCAATGAGCCCACCTCCTCTTCATAACGCTTCCGAAGCATTTCCTCCTTAAACTCAGCCCTTCCATTCCAGGGGTGAAAGAGAAATATGGTCAAATTTTACTTACTTGACCTTTCAGATGTGGATGTATAAAACTCACCACCAGGTCTCAGCGACTCGAGCCCAATCTTGCAGCTTCCAGTTCCCTGACATAAGGAACGAACAGCATCAATGGTGGCTGACTGGGTAACACTCTCTTGTCAGAATGTGTGGCTATATAGCCCCATTCCAGAGACACGAGAAAAACATCTATACAGACATGACAAGTGCAACACTGATGGAGTGCTGCAGTGATGCAGGCTTCATGTTTCAAGTAATAAGTGAAACCAAAGCCCTATCTACCCACCCATAGGTGGAGGTTAAAGATCCCACCGGAATATTACAAAGAGCAAGGAAAATCCCTGGGTTATCACCAGCTTTTGTCCTCAAGAAACAGAAGATCCGATCATTATTGTATTAATATTCTTATAATGATCTGTACGCCCTTGTGGAGTATGTTGAATTTCGTTCATGAAAAGTATGATCAGGCTTTAGGAAAACAGAAAATAGGAACGTGCATCAGCCATTGTGTCCAAACCTGCTCTGTCATTCAATAAAATCATAGCTGACCATCCAACTCAGTATCACATTTTAACTTTCTCCCCATATCCTTGATACTTTCAGTCCTAAGTATATCTACGTCCCTCTCGAACACCTATTATTGACAAGGTCTCTCCCTCACCACCCCCATCCCTGTCTATTATTGACCATGACCCCACATCCTCATCTCTTACTGATGGGGTCTCTCCCCTTCCAACCCATCGCTGTGGATTATTGATAGGGAACCACCAAGCCCGACCACCCAATCCTCCATGTCCATGACAGATGGGGTCTCCCCCACCTCTCGCCCGTCTATTACTGACGTGGTCTCCCCCCTAACCGCCACCTATTGTGAAACGGGGTCTCCTTCCACACACCCCTGCCCTGCCTATTACTGACAGGGTCTTTAAACCCCCCACCACCTTTAGTACTGATGGGGTGATGGGGTCTCTCTTCCCCCCCCCTCCCCTTTAATACTGATGGGGTCTCTCCCTTCTACCCACCCCCCCCCTTTAATACTGATGGGGTCTCTCCATCCCCCCTCCCCCTTTTTAATACTGATGGAGTCTCT
>NC_057710.1:9042541-9069457 GCF_004010195.1 Chiloscyllium plagiosum
GGGCGCTTCTCTCCCCCCCCTTAAATACTGATAGGGCTCTCCCCCCCTTCACTATTACTGACAGGGTTATCCCCCATCCCGCCCTCTATTCCTGACGGGATCCCCTCAGTCCCGGTGGCACTGACCTGAGGGCCCCGATCACAGCCACGTGCTGCCGGTACCGATCCTTCAAACCAGCAGCTTTCACTATTACTGACAGGGTTATCCCCCATCCCGCCCTCTATTCCTGACGGGATCCCCTCAGTCCCGGTGGCACTGACCTGAGGGCCCCGATCACAGCCACGTGCTGCCGGTACCGATCCTTCAACACCAGCAGCTCCGCCGGGTCCACCGGGGTCGGGACCCGCCGCCGATCGGCCTTGGACTTGGCGGGAGGGTCGTTGCGGGACTTGCGGCCCCGGGAGGGGATGGAGAGGGCGGGCCGACAGCGGCCGAGCAGGAGGGGCCGGCACTGAGCCCACATCCTCCGGCGCGGAGGAACCGTGTGTGTGTGTGTATGTTCGAGAGGGAGGGAGTAACGGCCTCTCACATGGGCGCAGCCATCTTACCGGAAGCCGGCGAGTCACTTCCGTTGGTCGAGGGCCTGAAGGCTGCCTTCCCCGACCCTCGCTGCGAGGGGGGAGGGAGGGAATCACCTTGACAACCGGGAGCGGGACCAACAATGCCCTTGATTTGAACCGCCTGAGCGAGCCAGCGACCGTTACAGGTGAGCGCCGCGAGAACACGCGTTCCATCAACGCGAATCGGCTTTTACGCGATCGCTGAACGGGCCGGTTCTCCTCAAACGCCCGTTTAATAACACGCGAATTCGGCTGCAACGCGACCTGTGAACGGCTGGGCCTTTTCCTCCTGCAACGCGATTCCACCCCCACCCTTCGCCCCAGCAGTGGCTGCGGAGCAAAATCCAGCCTCACCTTCCTCTTGTCTTGCAAAGTACAAATTCAGATCTTCACAAAAGAGCTGTGCCAAAATCCAGGCTCAGGATCCCCTTGTCTTGTAAAATACAAATTCAGTGTCAGCTGTAAGATCTTCACAAAATCTGTATTCAGTGTGCTCAGTTAAAAATCACACAACACCAGGTTATAGTCCAACAGGTTTATTTGGAAGCACTAGATTTTGGAGCACTGAACCTTTATCATGTAATTAATGGGGCAGGATCATAAGACACAGAATTTATAGCAAGACATATCTGTCAGGCAATGAAAACGATACATTGTGCAAACCCAGATTGCTTTTAGGTCTTTCATCTTTTAGAATGGGTTGCAGGTTTCGGTTCATTAATATGTAAATCCCAGAACTTCTTTCAAATCACATCCTGGAGAGAAATTAAGGTTTTATAAAAAAAAGTGACGTCTCAGTTCAGACAGTGCCTGAAAGGTGTGAGGTTAGAGTCTGTCTGTATCCCAATTTTCAGTCAGACTGGTTCTATTTCCAAAGTAGGAGTTCATAAAATGTTCCATGGAGTGACTGCATGCAGATTGTGTTTTTTTTTTAACAAAATAGAATGTTTCTGCAAATATAACTCTGCAAATGCAAATTCACCCGATAGGCTTATGTGTGTGTGCATGCATGCGAGGGAGAGAGATCTCTCTCTCTCTCCCTGACAGACTCTAATCTCACACCTTTAATTCAGTGTCTGAGCTGTCAGTTTATCAATGACAAATGAACTTTACCTCAAACAGCTGTCAAGTTATCTCAAAAAGGTGATTTGAAAGAAGTTCTAGAATTTACATATAAACTAATCAAAACCTGCAACCCATTCTAAAAGATGAAAGACTTAACAGCAATCTAGGTTTGTTCAATATATTGTTTTCATTGCATGACAGAGATGTTTTGCTATAAATTATGTATCTTATGATCTTGCACCACAGCCACCTGATGAAGGAGCAGTGCTCTTAAAGCTCATACTTCGAAATAAACCTGTTGGACTATAACCTGGTTGTTGTGTGATTTTTAACATTGTCCACCCAATCCAACACTGGCATCTCCACATCACAGCTAAAACAGGGATGTTCAGGTGTCCGTGTTGGACAAGGTCAAAGCTCAGTCCACAGCAGGTCACAGTCCAAGAGATTTCCAAATAAAACCTGTTGGACTACAACCTGGTGATTTTTTTTTAACCAGCTAAAATCAGAAATTCAATCGGTTCTGCAAGCCTTGAAACTGGGAATTGTAGCCGACATTTAGAAGGAAACTTTACCTCAAACTGCGGAAGAATCTTGAGGAGGACTGATATCAGTGATTTTAGTGTTAAAATTTTGAAATTACTGTATCGGTTTATTAAAATGTACCTTTAAAGATTTACCTAGACTGTGCTGTAGTTTGTGTTAGGCTAACAACCATTTTTGTTTTGACTTTTACTGGTATTTTTGGTGATTCGCACACCCCCCCCCCCCAACCCTATTTTTCCCATGGGACCCATCGTTTATATTGCGCGACTTCCTATATCACAATGTCACACGAGAACGCAACTGCCACGTTACAGGAGAGTTACTCGTATAAGTCTGTTTTGATATAATGCAATAGAGCTGTTCCCATGCAATCCCGCGTTATAGGAAAATTGCATTATAGCACCATTTAAATCAATGGGACCAGGATCACGTTATAGCCAGTACAGGTAAAGAAAGTTGCGTTCTACAAATAATGGTCTAAATTCTTCAGTCGTCTTATAGCCAATTTGCGTTGAAAAAATGCACGTAACAGCAGAATCGACTGTAGGTGAACAATGTTTTTAAAACATGAAATTCTGCATGTGCATGGTGGCTAATATGTGATTCCACTCCCATCAGTAGATATCCTGATGCGTAGAGGAAGACAAGTTAGCTCTGTTATAACGCAGGTTTCGGCCCAATTAATTCAAATGGCGCAGCTATTGTGTGACTTCCTTATAGCGCGAGAGTGGAACTATTGCGTTATATCAGAACCGAATTGCACTCAGTAATTTTCGTTCTTGTTG
This sequence comes from Chiloscyllium plagiosum, assembly GCF_004010195.1. NCBI lineage: Eukaryota > Metazoa > Chordata > Chondrichthyes > Orectolobiformes > Hemiscylliidae > Chiloscyllium > Chiloscyllium plagiosum. The sequence continues at coordinate 9,045,498 of NC_057710.1, forward strand.
TTGCAGTTCTTACTGTGTTTGCTGTAAATATGGGAGGACAACATAACAAGAATGTCTACAGGAAGCGTCCAGGTGAAAGAATCGTGGGTGGTGACCGTAAAAGAAAGGCTATAACACTTGAAGAAAAACTAGGTGTTATAAAGCGTTTTGAGCGGAATGAAAGAACATGTGATATTGCTCGTGCGACAGGAATAAAGGAGTCTACATTACGCACCATTAGAGACAATGCAGAAAAAATTAAAGCAAGCTGTATTGCAGGGACAAGCCTGAGTGCTAGCAAACTGGTGCGATCACGGCCAAAGGAACTTGAGGAGATGGAACGGCTTCTATGTGCGTGGCTAGAAGATCAATTGAAAAAGCAATCTGGAACCAGCTTTATCGCCATAAGACACAAAGCCTTATCAATTTATGAGGGCCTAAGGAACAAAGCTGAAAATCCTGCAGATGTGCCTTCCTTCAGTGCTAGTAGTGGCTGGTTTGCTGGATTTAAGAACCGCTGTTTTCTAACTAATAAATTATGTGGCGAAGCTGCAAGTACAGATGAGGAATGTGCGATGGTATTTCCTCACATGGTGAAAAAATTTATTGAGGAAGAAGGCTACACCTTAGATCAAATCTTCAATTTGGAAGAGACAGGTTTATACTGGAAGCGAATGCCATCAAGGACCTATATTTCTAAGAATGAAGCACAGGCTCCAGGCTTTAAGGTGGCAAAGGATCGTATGACAGTGCTGCTGGGTGCCAATGCTAGTGGAGACTTAAAGCTTAAGCCTGTGGTGGTGTACCACTCTGCCAATCCGCGAGCCTTAAAAGGTTACCTTAGGTCCACTCTAGGTGTCTACTTTAGGTCAAGCAAAAGAGGTTCGATGACAGGGCAAATCTTTTCTGACCTTATTGTTGACGTTTTCAAAGATATTTTTAGAAATTATTGCAGAAGAAAAGATTTGGATTTCAAGATACTCCTCATTCTGGACAATGCACCAAGCCATCCTCCCACCGTTGGTGAGCTGTCTGAAAACATTAAAGTGCTATTTCTACCTCCAAACACAACCTCTCTCCTTCAACCCATGGACCAGGGTGCAATAGCGGCTTTTAAAGCTTACTATTTGAGGCGCACATTCAGGAAGCTGATTGCAGCTACTGAGGGGGATAATAAGGACAGTGTTCTTCAATTTTGGAAGAGTTTTAACTTCAAGAATGCTATTGACATTATTGTGGAGGCCTGGGGAGATGTCAGTAAGGACTGCTTGCGTGCAGTTTGGCAGAAGCTTCTCCCAGATTTTATTCATGATTTTAAAGGAATTGAACTATCAGAGGAGCTCCCAAGAATTAAAGAACACTGCATTGCTCTTGCAAAGCAAGTTGGATTTGAAGAAGTGGAGAGTGAGGATGTTGAGGAGGTGCTTGAGTCCCATTGCGTAGACCTATCTACAGCTGACCTACAACAACTTGAAGCTGAGGGGAAAATGGAAGCTGGAGATGAAGAAGATGAAGCCCAGGATGCAGCACCACGAGAGCTTTCCACTTCTCTCTTGTCTTCTATCCTGAGGGAAGTTGAGAAACAGTTGCAGCTCTTAGAAGATAATGACTACAATGCAGAACGCAGCGGGATAGCAGTTCGTGGCATAAGGTCTTATTTGGCACCCTATGAACAGCTTCTTCATGAAAGGAGAAAGATGGCACAGCAGCAAAACCTTTTTAAGCCAGTCCCCAGGAAACAGTCTGAGGACAATGAACTAAAACCATTCATTTCTGGACTAAGTATTTTTCGGCATAACCCTGCATCCGGAATTGTACTTAAAAGTGATGATGATGATGATGATGACCCTCAGCCCTTGTCTTAATACAGTTAACTCAAAATCCCCGTCAAGTTATCTTTAAAACTTTCAGGGTAAAGTGGTAAATTTACTGTATTATTTCATGAAAATATATGAATTTAACATTTATTTAAACTGTGCTATCCTTTGTGTTAGGCTAATTACGATATTTGTTTCGATTTTGAGTGATATTTTGGGTGGCCTGCCCCAACCCTATTTTTCCCATAGGCTGTGTTATTTCTATTCTGCGATTTTCTGTAACGTGAGGTTACACAAGAACATAGCTGCAATGTTCTAGCAGAACCGACTGTATTTTGAAAATAACACCTCATTGTCATGGATTTCAAATTAGAATTGTGCACTTATAAAGTGCAAACTGTGTAAAGGTAAACTTGCATTTTTATAGAAACTGAAACAGCTGGAGGAATTCAACAGGCCTGGCAGCATTTGCGTGGTGGGAAAGCAGTTAACCTTTCAAGTCCATTGACCATTGTTCAGACTCTAAACGTTAACTCTGTTTCTTACTCCACGGATGCAGCCAGACCCACTGAAGTTTCTCCAGCTTTTATAGTTCTCCTTTCAGAGTTCCAACATCGACAGTTCTTTGTCTTGTTAAGATGTTGCATTTGTATAGCGCCTTTCTCCAATCACAACATCACTTCACACCCAATGGTACACATTTTGCAGTGAAGACACAATTGTAATGTTGGAAATACTTACGCACAGTGACAACCTAATAATCTGATTATTGATTGAGGAATAACCATTAGTCCATGCAAGATAGGAAATAAAATACCCTTTCTCTTGATTGATAACAAGCAAGAGAGAGTTTGGATCTTGATTAAGCCTCTCATCTGGAAAATGCTTCCTCTGTACTGCTCTCCCAAAGGGGGAAACCATAAAAAAAAACTTGGAAATGAACATACGCATTATGCCAGAGTCCCATTTTGAGGTACACAAGATGAATAAGACTGGCATAGAAACGTAGTAAATAGGAGCTGGCCATTCAGCCCTTTGACCCTGCTCTATCATTCAATATAATCATAGTCCATCATCCAAATCAGTGCATGATATTTGCAAGTTTTACTGCTTTTATCTCGGGTTAGGACTACCATCCTCAACTCTGTGCTGACATTTCAAAACCCTATTTGTTACAGTGTGAAGATAGAGGCAAATTTGAACCATGGCCAGAATGCCAGGAGACTCAACCAACACAAGGTCAATGTCAGAGTGAATATTAGTTTGGGAAGGAAGGGTCTCTTGGACTATTTCCAATCAGCTAATATTGGAAAGAGAAGTAAATCTTAAATATTTACCTTACAGTTATGTCTGAATTTCTTATAGAGTCATATAGCATGGAAACAGACCCTTCACTCCAACCATTCCATACTGACCATAATCCCAAACTAGACTAGTCCCAGCTGCCTGCTCCTGGCTCATATCCCTCCAAACCTTTCCTTTTCATATATATATCTAAATATCCTTTAAATGTTGTAATTGTATCAACATCCATCACTTCCTCAGGAAGTTTATTCCGCACATGAAACTGTATAAAGGTTTGCATCTTAAGTCTTTTTTAAATCTCTCTCCGCTCACCATAAAAATGTGCACCCAGTCTTGAAATTCGCCATCTTAGGGAAAAGACAACTACAATCCACTTTATCTATACCTGTCATTATTTTATAGACTTCTATCAGGTCTACCTTCTCTTAGGAAATAGGGCAGGAGAGGTGAAGGAGGTGACAGTGGGGGAACACTTTGGGACCAGTGACCATAGTTCTATTAATGTTAAAATAGTTATGGAGCGGGACAAAACTGGTCAGTAGGTTCTAAATTGGGGCAAGGCAAATTTTGATGGAATTAGACAGGAGCTTGCAGAGGTTGATTGGAGTAGTTTGTTTGCAGGCAAAGGGATCTCTGGCAAGTGGGAGGCTGTTAAAAATGAGATAGCTAGATTTCAGGGTCTATATGTTCCTGGGAGGAAGGGCAAGATTGGCCAGAATGAGGAACACTGGATGACTAGAGATACTGAGGCTTTCACCAGAAAAAAGGAGGAGGTGTAGCTCAGGTAGAGGTAGCTGGGATCAAGCGAACCCCTGGAGGTATATAGAGAATACAGGCATTTATTGAAGAAGGAAATCAGGACGGCGAAAAGAGGACACGAGATAATCTTGGCTGATAAGATTAGAGTGAATCCAAAGAGGTACTTTAAGTGTATTGAAGGGAAAAGAATAACTAGGCAGAGAATAGGGGACGTCAAGGATAGTGGTCATGTATGTGCAGAAGCACAGGAAATGGGTGAGGTTGTCAATGAATATTTCTCCTCTGTGTTTACCATGGAGAAAGACATGAAGCCTTAGGAATGTAGGGAAGTTAGTGATGATGTTTGGGGACAGTCCATTCACAGTTGAAGCAGTGTTGGATACATTAGATTGTATGACGGTGGATAAATCTTCTGGTCCTGATTGTAAAAGGCTAGTGAAGAAATTGTGGGGGTTTTGGCTGATATTTTTGCAACATTGTTAGCCACAAGTGAAGTCCTGGAAGACTGGAGATTAACGAATGTTGTGCCATTATTCAAGAAGGGCTGCAAAGAAAAACCTGGGAACTAAAGACTAGTAAGCTTAACATCTGTAGTGGGTAAATATCTTGAGAGAATTCTGACGGATAAGGTATACATGAATTTTGTTATGACACGGGGTAAACCCCTCTGCTAATTTAAACCTGACACACAGAGGAACTTACCAATTTTATTCTTTAAATCCAAAAGAGATCATTAAAACAACAATTATTTACAACCCCTTTCCCTTAAACCTGTCTTTTACCTCCCACTCTACTGGTCTGATTTTTAAAAAATCCGATTAAGATTTACAAAAAAAAAATCACATTTCAAAACCAGCCAACTGTCTAATCTCCTCTGGAGATTTTCCTCGGTCTTTTTTTCGCCCTTCTGCTGCAAAACCATTCTTGTGGACAGGTACCTTTCAGAGGGCTATTAGGCTAGCAATCTGCACTTGTTGATGCTCTTTGCAGTTCTCCTCCAACTGTTCAAAATGTCTGATTTTATACCCCAAAACATTGATCATTTCATTGATTTGATGTCATCCCAAATAGTAAAATTCAAATTTGATTGGATTTTGATATCTGGGACATAATTTAAACTGATTGGCTGAATTTAAATTTGTCTTTGTTCCATGGCAACGCAACTCCAGCTATTTGTTTCAACCAAATGTTATGTTTTTAAATAGTTCAGCCCAATCTGTGCTTTCAGCCAGTCCTTGCTAGCTTCCTTTCTTTCTTAAAGGTACAGTACACACCTCCACCTTCATAAGACCTTACCCCTTAGGAAAAAAAGTGAACCAGCATAATGAAAAGATGGCTTAATTTTTTTTCTCTATTCCTTAACCACATTATCATGACGTATACATGACTTTAATCTAAGTTCATATTAACTTCTTCCCACATGTATAAAACATTGAATAAATACTGATCTCATCTGTACTTTATCAGTTAAATCAGTGATAATGCATCTGTGATTACATTCTTACGACCTGCAACATGTACGATTTGTAAATTAAAAGTTTGTAACAAGACTCCAACAAAATAGTGTCATATTCTTGTCTTTAAAGCATTCCAAGAATGTATGAGGTGTGTGATCTGTGTACACAACCGTCTCTGACACATTGTTCGTGACATACACATTAAAATGTTGTAAGGTCAGTATCAAATTCAGTAGTTCGTTTTCAGTTGTGGGGTATTTCCTTTGGTGAATGTTGAGTTTCTTCAAAAAGTAACCAACTGGCAATTCAATCCCATCATCGCCTTCCTGTACAGCTCCAACTCTTGTGTCACTAGCATCGATGGCAACTTTGAAGGGTTTCAAAAAGTTTGGTGCAGCAAAAACTGGTGCAGTGGTTAATATTGCTTTAAAATGGTCAAATACCTCCTGGCATTGTTCTGTCCACTGGACGTTAGTGCTGGTAACAGTGCCACTATACTGCTGAAGTTTGTAACAAACCTCCAAACTTAGTCCCAAGAGTCAAAGCACCTCTTTCTTCGAGGAAATTCCTTGATGGCATTCATCTTTGTGTTCAATAGGGTCAACCTTCCATGACCGATGTCATGTCCCAAGAATGTCACCTTTGCTTTTGCGAATTCAGTTTTGTTTTTAAGTTTATTACCAGTTTTGCTTCTCGTAGTCAGAGCTATGCCAACTGTACCATGTGATCTTTCCAGGACTTAGTGAAAATCACTATGTCGTCCAAATAGACTGCACAGTTTGTTAACCCAGCCACAACTCTGTTCATGAATCTTGGAATGTGGCAGGTGCATTCTTCATTCCAAAGGGCAATACGTTAAACTGATATAGCCCATTTGGGGTTACAAATGTAGAAATTTCTTTGCTGTCTCTGATAAAAGTACCTGCGAGTAACCACACAGTAAGTCCAACTTGGTGATGTAACTGGCTCATCCAACTTTCTTGATACAGTCCTCCAATCCCGATATTGGATATGAGTCTGATTTTGTAATGGCATTGACCTTCCAATAATCCATGCAAAATCATTGAGTCCTGTCAGGTTTGGGAACTAAGACGAGTGGCAAACTCCACTCACTTGACTCAGTTGGATGATAGTGGTGCTGGTGCTGGAAAAGCACCACTTTAACCTTGAAGCTAATCTCCAGCATCTGCAGTACCCACTTACGCCATGGTTCGATGATATCCTTGTTGAGCATGGCCTCCACCTCCTTGTGGATCTGTCTGGCTTTGAAAGGATTATGCTGATAGGGGTGTTGTTTATTGGAACAGTATTCCCTACGTCTATTTTATGTACAATTGCATTAGTCCTCCCCATCTGATTTCTACATATGTCTTCATACTGCAGTAACAAACCTTTCAACTGCATTCTTTGTTCCTGAGACAGATAGTTTACTAACCTATCCCACTCCTCAAGGGCGTCTTCATTTTTAACATATTTTGAGGAACATCAAAATCCACAACATCTGGATCTGATTCCTCACTCTGCGGGGCAGTAACTAACACCTTTTGCTCCAGTTCTTTCCCTCTAGTATAATAACCCTCAAGAATATCCTCTGCATTCTTTTCGGAGTACGCATCAGCATGTATATCTTTTATTGACTTGTCTCTCTGTTGCAAGTCCATTCGCTTTTCAGTACTAAACACTCCTGTCTGACCTTCTGCCTGTTGGGGATTTTCCTGCACCATTATGTCAAACAGGGTGTCCGCTAACTGAACCTCAACTCCTTCATCTTTCTCTCTACTTTTTGCTTCGTGCTGTGACTTACGATAGTGTGATCGTGTTATCACCCAGTCTGGGAAAATACCAGAATATTTTTCTCTGAACTCCTCAGTTTCTTGGTCTTCCCTGGGCTTCTCCACAACAAGGAGTGTCACTCCTACCTTGGACCCTGCTAAATCGTTCCCAAGAACAAACTGGATTCCTGGAACTGTCACTCTGTCAACCACTCCCACTAACTTCCCCAATCTTGAGTTGGCACTCCGACCTGATCTTATGTAGGAAAATGCTAAATTTCTGTCCATCTATCCCACAAATTACCACACTTTCGGGTAACAGATCAGAAAGAGTGCAAATTCACTCATCCCTTACTATTAGAGACTGATTAGATCCTGTATCTCTCAAAATTATAACTTCTTGCCCTGTCCCCCTGTTCTTTCTGAGTTAAGTTTACCCACAGAAGTGAATTCTTTGTAGAGATAAGGAACTAACTCCATACCCAGCCCTTGCCTAGGCCATGCACGCTCCTGCAGCTCCTCGGCTCTTCTTGGGATTTCCTTTACTACATTCACTAAGGCCACTGACTTAGCTTCTTTTACCACATCCTTTCCCACAGTGCCTTTCTTTAACGACCAGCACTGTGACTTTACGTGTCCCACTTTACCACAGTGGAAACACCTGAGGCCTTTCACCTCCTTTCCACCCTCTTGGACTTCTTTTTTAACCTGTGGTAAACAGTGTTCTCTACTCTGTGTTTCATAGTGTAGGATCTCCCCTTCTCCCAACCTCTATCCCTCATAGGACGAAATACTAGCCAGAAGCTTGTCTTGTGCACCAACATGTATTTATCTGCTAATTCTGCTGCCCTTCTCACTTCCTGAACCTTCTGTTCCTCCACGTGAATTCCTATCATCTCTGGAAGTGAGATTTTAAGCTCCCCCAGCAGAATAATCTCTCTTAGAGCCTCATAGATCTTACCTATCTTTCAAAATGACTATGTTTAATTCTTTTAAACTCAATATATCTGACCTGGTTCCTTCTTTATGTTTCTGAACTGTTGTCTATACACTTCTGATACCAATTCATAAGCACTTAAAATAGCCTCTTTCACCTCTTCATGATCTTTTGACCCCTCATCTGACAGTGCGTCAAATAGCTCACTAGATCTGCCTGCCAGTTTAGTCAGAACTAGTATTACCCATAAATTCTCGGATCACCCCATCTGCCTAACCAATTTTTCAAATGAAATAAAGAAGGCTTCGACATCTTTCTCATCAAAATGTGGCAGAGTTTTGACATATTTGTATATATCATGACCTCTTTTAATCTCCACCCTGTTAACTTGACTTTGCTGACTAAGTCACAACTTCTCCAGTTCAAATCTCTCTCATTTTACACAGTTAAGAATCTTCTCTCTCTCTCTCTTTTTCCTCTCTTTCTCTTTCTTCTCTCTCTTTCTCTCCCTCTTTCCTCTCTCTCTGTCTTTGTTTATCTTCTAACTCAATTTTCCTCAACTGTAATTCGAGTTTTTCTACCTCTACTGCACTTGTCTGTTTCTCTGACACCTCTGTGTTTGAGTAATTCCCTTACAATTTCAGCTTTACTTTTGTCCTTGGTTAAACCCAATTCTAATCTCTTTGCTAATTCTAAGAGTATGGTCTTTCCTTTCTAAACTTTCTTGGCAAATTTGGGAATCATCTTCAAATCCCAAGAACCTCTTTAACAATTATAAGAGCCATTTCTCGCACTTTTAATTTGACCAACCACAAGTAGCCGAAATTAAACAAACTGTCTCGCCTACATTTTATTTGAAGATCTAGGACACTAACAATCAAGAGTTTAAATCTACTGGGCTTTTTTTCCGTACCCCAAATCTACTCAAATCTTTCCAAATCGCAGAGTGGATCTGTCTAAACCTGTTCACATCACGGACTTGAGCCCCCAACTGTTCAAATCCTGGCTGCGAGCCCCCAAACTGTAACAACATGGGGCAAACCCCCTGGTAATTTAAACCCGACACACAGAGAAGCTCACCTCGTGACATATTCTGTTAAATTTCAAGAGGCAAAGAATATCCCAGATCTCTGTTTGCTTTCTCCTGTTCGAGAGCAGCGGGAGACAGAGCAGAGGTGATGTTGGAGACCAGGAGGTTGTCGGGAAGGTAAGGACTTCTGTTTGGGTAGCTGCTAAACCCGAGATACTACACGTGTAGAGTCTCCCTCTGGCCCCTCCCCATCCTCTAACCAGAAGAAAAGGACATGGTTTAGTTTTAGTTAGCTGATATAAAGCTAAGGCTTACAATGGCAGGGGACCTTAAACCCGTAGCATGTGTCTCTTGCTTGATGTGGGAGCTCAGGGACATAGCTGACGTCCCTGACTCTTACACTTGCAAGAAGTGTGTCCAGCTGCAGCTCTTGTTTGACCGCATGACGGCTCTGGAGCTGTGGATGGACTCACTATGGAGCATCCGCGAAGCTGAGGACGATGTGGATAGCACGTTTAGCGAATTGGTCACACCAAAGGTTAGAATTGTTAAGGGAGACAGTGAATGGGTGACCAAAAGGCAGAGAAAGAGTAGGAATGCAGTGCAGGTGTCCCCTGTGGTCATCTCCCTTCATAACAGGTATACTGTTTTGGATACTGTTGGGGGAGATGACTCGCCAGGGGAGGGCAGCAGTTGCTAGGATCATAGCACTGTGCCAGGCACTGCTGTTCAGAAGGGCGGGAAAAAAGACTCGAAGGACCATAGTTATAGGGGATTCTATTGTGAGGGGAGTAGATAGGGGTTCTGTGGCCGAAATGAGACTCCGGATGGTATGTTGCCTCCCAGGTGCTGGGGTCAGGGATGTCACCGATCAGCTGCAGAGAATTCTGAAAGGAGAGGGTGTACAGCCAGTTGTCGTGGTGCATATAGACACCAACGATATATTAAAAAACGAGATGAGATCCTGAAAGCAGAATTCAGAGAGCTAGGACAGAAAGTAAAGAGGAGGACCTCAAAGGTAGTGATCTCGGGATTGCTACCAGTGCCATGTGCAGGCCAGGGTAGAAATGAAAGAATAGGCAGGATGAACACCTGGCTTGAGGGATGGTATAGGAGGGAGGGGTTCAGATTCGTGGGACATTGGGACCGGTCTGGGGAAGGTGAAGCTATCACAAGTTGGATGGTCTACACCTGAACCAGACTGGAACTAAAGTCCTTGGGGGAGTTTTTGCTACTGCTGTTGGGGCGGTTTTAAGCTAATGTGGCAGGGGGCTGGGAACCAGAAGAGAAGACAAGTAAACAGTGAGGTGGAAACTAGAGACTGTAAGGATCATGAAGTTAGCATTACCAAGGGAAGAGTAGGCAGAGAGCAGATGAACACAAAAGAACTGCTAGCCTGAAGGCAGATGAAGCTAGGGCTTGGATTGGTGCCTGGCTGTATGACGTTATTGCGATCACAGAGACTTGGTTGAAGGACGAGTATGATTGGCAACTAAATGTTCCAGGATATAGATGCTGCAGACAGGACAGGGAGGGAAATAAAAGGTGGGGGAGGAGACGAGAAGTTGCATTGCTGATCAGGCATGATATCACGGCTGTGCTAGAGGGATATGGAGGGCTTGAGCAGTGAGGCATAATGAGTAGAGCTGAGAAATGAGAAGGGTGCAGTTACATTGTTGGGACTGTATTACAGGCCTCCCAACAGTGAGCGTGAGGTAGAAGATCAAACAGGGAAACAGATTATGGAAAGATGTAAAAGTAACAGGGTGGTGGTGATGAGAGATTTTAATTTTCCAATATTGACTGGGATACACTTAGTGTCAGAGGTCTGGATGCAGTATGTCAATAGTCCGATGAGGGAAGGGGCCATATTGGACCTGGTGTTAGGGAATGAGCCAGGCCAGGTGGTAGAAGTTGCAGTGGGTGATTTCTTTGGGAATAGTGACCACAATTCTGTAGGTTTTGGAATACTCATAGAGAAAGATGAGTGGTGCTAAGAGAGGAGTACTAAACTGGGCCAAGGCCAATTATATCAAAATTCGGCAGGAGCTGGGAAATATGGATTGGGGCGGCTATTTGAAGGGAGGTCCACAGTTGATATGTGGGAGGCTTTCAAAGATAGATTTAAGATAGTGCAGGATAGGCATGTCCCTTTGAAAACAAGTGAAAGAAAAGATAAGATTCATGAACCATGGATGATAGGAGAATTCGTGCGACTAGCCAAGAAGAAAAGGGAAGCGTACATTAGGTTCAGGCAGCTAATAACAGAAGGGCCTTGGAGGAATATCAGGACAGTAGGACCAATCTTAAACAAGGAATCAAGCAGGCTCAAAGGGATCATGAAATAACTTTAGTGAGCAGAATTAAGGAGAATCCCAAGGCATTTTATTCATATATAAGAAGCAAGAGGTTAACTAGAGAAAGGGTTGGTCCACTAAAGAATAAGGAAGGAAGGTTGTGTGTTGAAACTGAGAAAATGGGTGAGATTCTGAATGGGTGCGATTACTTTGCATCAGTGTTCACTGAGGAGAGGAACATGATGAATGTTGAGATTATAAATAGAAGTTTGTTTAGTCTGGATCACATTGACATAAGGAAGGAAGATGTCTTGGGTAGGCTCAAGGATATTAAGGTGGACAAATCCACAGGACCGGATGGGATCTATCCCAGGTTGCTGAAGTGGGGGAGGAGGAGGGGGGGGGGGGGGTGGGAGAGGAAGTAGCTGGGGCCCTGACAGATATCTTTTCAGCATCCTTAAACACAGGTGAAGTGCCGGAGGACTGGAGAGTTGCTAATGTTGTTCCCCTATTCAAGAAGGGTAGTAGGGATATTCCAGGTAACTACAAACCTGTGAGCCTGACGTCAGTGGTGGGAAAGTTGCTGGAGAAGGCACTGAGGGATAGGATCTATTTACATTTGGAAGGGAATGGGCTTATCAGTGATAGACAACATGGTTTTCTGCAGGGGAGATCATGCTTTACCAACTTAGAGTTCTTTGAGGAAGTGACCAAGTTGATAGATGAAGGAATGGTTGTAGATGTAATATACATGGACTTTAGCTAGCCGTTTGATAAGATTCCCCATGGTAGACTAATGGAGAAAGTGAAGTCACATGGTGTGCAGGGTATTCTAGCAGGGCATAAAGAACTGGTTGAGCAAAAGGAGACAGAGATTAGTAGTTAAAGGGAGTTTCTCAAAATGGAGAAAGGTGACCAGTGGTGTTCCACAGGGATCAGTGTTGGGGCCACTGTTGTTTGTGATATAAAAAATGATCTGGAAGAGGGCATTGTTGGTCTGATCAGTAAGTTTGCAGATGGCATGAAGATTGGGTGGAGTAGCAGAAAGCATAAGGGACTGTCAAAGAATACAGGAGAATTTAGACAGACTGGAGAGTTGGTGGAGAAATGGCAGATGGAGTTCAATCCGGGCACATGTGAGTTGATGCATTTTGGGAGAAGCGAACTATACTGTAAACGGAAGAGCCTTGGGAAAAGTTGATGAGCAGAGAGATCTGGGAGTTCAGGTCCGTTGTACTGTGAAGGTTGCTGCACAGATGGATAGACTGGTCAAGAAGGCATATGGTATGTTTGCCTTCATTGGACGGGGTATTGAGTGTAAAAGCTGGCAGGTCATGTTAAAATTGTACAAGATTTTGGTCCAGCCACACTTAGAATACTGTGTACTCTTCTGGTCGCCACATTACCAAAAGGATGTGGATGATTTGGAGAGGGTGCAGAGACGGTTTATAAGGATATTGCCTGGTATGGAAGGTGCTAGCTATGAAGCGAGGTTGAGTAGGTTAGGATTGTTTTTCTTAGAAAAAAGGAGATTGAGGGGGGACCTGATAGAGGTTCACAAAATCATGAAGGGTATAGACAGGGTGAATAGGGATAAACTTTTTTCCCCAGGGTGAGGGATTCATTATCAAGAGGTCATGCGTTCAAGGTGAGACGTGAAAACCTTTAAGGGGGATACACTCAGAAAGTACTTTACACAGAGGGTGGTAGGTATCTGGAATGCTTTGCCAGCAGAGGTAATAGAGGCAGGCACGGTAGATTCATTTAAGATGCTTCTGGACAGATGCCTGAGTAGGTGTGGAGCAGAGGGATACACGTCCTTAGAAATTGGGCGATAAGTTTAGACAGTGCATTTGGATTGGCTCAGGCTTGGAGGCCCTGTAAATTATCTTTGTTCTTTTATCTCACTTTTTAAAGTAAAAATTCACAATTTTATTCTTTAAAGTCAAAAGAGATTATTAAAACAACAGCTATTTACGACTCCTTTCCCTTAAACCTATCTTTTACCTCCCACTCTACTGTACTGGTCTGATTTTTAAAAAAACCCGATTAAGATTTACAAAAAAAAAAATCACGTTTCAAAACCAGCCAGCTGTCTATTCTCCTCTGGAGATTTTCCTCTGTGTTTTCCTGGGTTGTCTTTTCTTTGGTCTTCTGCTGCACAACTTTTCTTGTGGATGCGTTCCTTTCAGAGAGCTATTCAGCTAACAGTCTCTACTTGTTGGTAATTCTTTGCAGTTCGCTCCTAACTGTTCAAAATGTCCAATCTTATACCCCAAAACATCAGATCATTTCATTACCTTGATGTCATCCCAGACAGTAATATTCAAATTTGATTGGATTTTTGTATCTGGGGCATAATTTAAACCAATTGGCCGAATTTGCATTTGCTTTTAATGTATGGCAACACAACTCCAGCTATTGTTTCACCCAAATGTTACATTTTTAAATTGTTCAGCACACTCTGTGCGTTCAGTCAGTCCTTGCTAGCTCCCTCTGCCTCTTAAAGGTACAGTACACGGTGGGCGGCACGGTGGCACAGTGGTTAGCACTGCTGCCTCGCAGCGCCAGAGACCCGGGTTCAATTCCCGACTCAGGCGACTGACAAGGGCCTGTTTCCACACTGTAAGTAATCTAATCTAATCTAATCTACACATCTACCCCTTCATGACAATTTGGTAGGAAGGGTTTGATTAGGAGCAGTCAGGTAAAAACAATGACTGCAGATGCTGGAAACCAGATTCTGGATTAGTGGTGCTGGAAAAGCACAGCAGTTCAGGCAGCATCCAAGGAGCAGTAAAATCGACGTTTCGGGCAAAAGCCCTTCATCAGGAGCAGTCAGCATGGCTTTGTGAATGGGAGATTGTGCCTCACAAATTTGTTACAGTTCTTTGATGAAGTGACCAGGAACGTTAACAAGGGCAGGGCATTGGCATCGTTTATATGGATTTTAACAAGGCCTTTGAATAAGATTAGATTCCCTACATTATGGAAACAGGCCCTTCGGCCCAACAAGTCCACACTGATCCTTCGAAGATTTACCCACCCAGACCCATTCCCCAACCCTAAGTTTACCCCTGCCTAATGCACTTAACACTCTGGGCAATTTAGCATGGCCAACTCACCTGACCTGCACACCTTCTGGATTGTGGGAGGAAACTGAACAAACCCACACAGACATGGGGAGAATGTGCAAATTCCACACAGACAGTCGCCTGAGGTGCGAATTGAACCTGGATCCTTGGCGCTGTGAGGCAGCAGTGCTAACCACTGAGCCACTTTACCACTCCCAAGGTTCCACATGGTAGGTAGTCTGGAAGGTTGGATCGCATGGAATTCAGGGTGAGCTGGCAAATTGGATACACAGCTGGCTTGATGATCGGAAGTAGAGGCTAATAGTGGAAGGATGCTTGTTCGACTGGAGGTCTGTGATTAGTGGAGTGCCTCAGGGGTCAGTGCTGGCCCCTTTATTGTTTGTTATCTATATCAATGATTAGGATGAGAATGAACAAGGCATGATTAGTACGTTTGTTGATGACACAAAAATAGGGAGTATCATGGACAGTGAGGAAGATTATCAAAAATTGCACCAGGACCTTGATGAGCTGGGCAAATGGGCTGAGAAATAGCAAATTAAGTTTAATATAGATAAGTGTGAAGTCTTATATTTTGGAAAGTCAAATCAAGGTAGGAGTTTCATGGTGAATAGCTGGGCCTGAAGGAGTTTTGTGGAACAGAGGGACCTTGGAGTTCAGGTTCACAGTTCTCTGAAAGTGCAGTCACAGGTAGACAGCGCAGTGAAGACGGCCTTTGGCACACTGGTAGTCATCAGTCAGGGCAGTGAGTGTAGAAATTGGGAAGTTATGTTGCAGTTATACTGGACGTTGGTGAGACTGCACTTGGATTATTGTGTTCAGTTTTGGTCACCTGGTTATAGGAAGGATGTTATTAAACTGGAAAGAGTGCAGAAGAAATTTACAAGGATGTTGCCTGGATTCAATGGTCTGAGATATAGGGAAAGATTGAGCAAGCTAGGACTGTTTTCTTTAGAGTCATAGAGTCATAGAGATGTACAGCATGGAAACAGACCCTTCGGTCCAACCCGTCCATGCCGACCAGATAACCCAACCCAATATTTAGAATATAGGAGACTGAGGGGGAATGTCTTGGAGGTGCATAAGATCATGAGAGGCATGGATAGGGTGAATACAATCAGTCTTTTTCCCAGGGTTGGGGAATTGAAGACTAGAGGGCATCAGTTTAAGGTTAGAGGGAAAAGAATAAAAGGGAACCTGAGGGGCAACTTTTTTTACACAGAAGGTGGTATGCATATGGAATGAGCTGCCAGTGGAAGTAGTTGAGGTGGGTACATTAACAATATTTAAAAGGCATTTGGACAAATACATGGACAGGAAAGTTTAGAAGGATATGGGCCAAATGCAAAGAAATGGGCTAAGTATGGACGGACATTCTAGTCGGCATGGACCAGTTTAGGCTAAAGGGCCTGTCTCCATGCTATAGGATTCTACAGCCCGAGTTCACCTCTCAACCTCCTACATTCCAGTGCAAAAAGTCCCAGCCTTTGTTTATACCTTAAGCCTTTCAGACCTGGCAACGTCCTGGTAAATCTCTTCTGAACCCTCTCCAGCTTGATAATATAACTGGGCGACCAGAAGTGGACACAATATTCCAGAAGAGCCCTCCTTAGAGACATCTTGGAACCAGAGTTTGGATTTGGAGCAAATATTTCATGATAAGTAAGAGATCACAATTGTCAGAGGTGATGGCCCAGTGGTATTGTCACTAGACTATTTACTCAGAAGCTCAGTTAACGTTCTGGGACCAAGATTTAAATCCTGGCAGATGGTAGAAAGTGAATTCAATATATGAAACAAATCTGGAATTATGAATCTACTGATGATCATATTGTTGGGAATGGGCTCACTAGAAAGGAAAACTGTCATCCTGGTCTGGTCGACATGTAACTTCCACACCCCAGCAATGTAGTTGACTCTGAAATGACCACTCAGTTCAGAGGCAGCTAGGTAACAAGTGCTGGCCAGTTACCAGGGTAACTGGTATGTGGGTTAGTTTGATCTTAGAGTAGGATAAAATGTCGGCACAACATTGAGGGCCAAAGGACCTGTACTGTTCTATGTTCAATATTCTGTGAGTGTAAGTTGAAAAGCCTCACCACCACGCTTTGTTTTCAGTGCATTAATTCTACAGTGGTGCCTCGGAATCCGAATTTAATCCATTCCAGGAGGCTGTTTGGATTGCGAAAAGTTCGGATTCCGAAACTATCTTCCCCACAGGAAATAATGGAAAGTGAATTAATCCATTTCTCGACCCAATTAAAAAACATTTCCAAGACAGTTTTAACTGCAAATACACATGGTCAAGGTAAAATAAGTAAATGACCTAAATATCAAGTAATAATAATAAAAACAAGAAATAAATGTACTAACATGAAAATAACTTCATTTACCTTAGTGAGGAGTGCTAATGGTGCATGTGGAAGCTGGAGAAGAGGAAGGAGGGAGAGGGTTTGAGTCACCTTCCATAATAACATCAGGTAACTGTGCTTCTGCTGTTTGCTGTCTTTGTCTCTTCATTGTCGTAACACTAACACCACTTGTAGAGGGCTGAGACTCACTGGACTGGCTTTCTTTACAGAACCACCTTTCCAAGATTATCTGGTGTTGGCGACTTTTCTGAATTTTTCTGAAGTGGTCAATCACATTGTCATTGAACATGTTTATGCTCCTGTTGACCACTGCCTTGTTAGGACACCACTTTTCAACAATGGCCTGTGTTTTAGACCGCATGAAGCACAGTTCCTTAATTTCAGCACTGGAAATGTTCCCACTAGCTCCCTCTTCCTCCTCTGAAGAAACTTCCTCTGCCATTTCTTCTTGCTGCTCTTGTGGAGGTGCTGAAGTTCTTCTGTGGTGAGTTCATTCTTGTGATCCTCCACTAACTCCTCCACATGCTCTTCACTCACCTCCAAGCCCAGAGACACAATAACAGGCACAACAGGTGGTTCTTCAAAGCCTTCAAAGTCTCTCCCTGCATTCAGGCCAGAGTTTCCTCCAGGCAGGGATTATTGTCCTCAGAGACATTTCCCTCCATGCTTTGTCTATGATTCTTAAGCAATGGAGGATATTATAAATGATCTTTCCAAAAGTCTCTGAGGGTCAGTTCAGTCTCGTTTATCACCTCAAAGCATTTCTGGAACATAACCTTGCTGTATAGTTTTTTGAAATTTGAGATAACTTGCTGGACCATGGGCTGGATGAGAGGAGTGATATTGGGGGGCAAGAACTTCACCTTGATGAAGCTATATTCACCCACCAAATCTTCTCCCAAGCCTGAAGGATGAGCAGGAGCACTGTCCATCACAAGAAGAGCCTTCAGGGGTAGATTCTTTTCCTCAAGATAAGCCTTCACAGAAGGGGAAAACTCCTCATGAACCCACTCAGTGAAGCACTGCCTGGTAACCCATGCTTTCATGTTTGCCCTCCACATAACATTAAACTTGCTCTTCATAACATTGTTCTTTTTGAACGCACGTGGATTCTCTGAGTGATACACAAGCAAAGGCTTTATCTTGCAGTCTCCACTAGCATTACCCCACCACAAGAGAGTAAGCCCGTCTTTCATTGGCTTATGGCCTGGTAAAGACTTCTCTTCCTTCGTTATATAGATCCTCCTTGGCATCTTTTTCCAGAAGAGGCCAGTCTCATCACAATTGAACACCTGTTGTGCCACATACCCCTCAGTGTTCACAAACTCACTAAATTTCTTCATAAAATTTGCTGCTGCATCCACATTCGAACGAGCAGCGTCTCCATGCATAACAACACTGTGGATCCCAGTTCTCTTCTTAAAGTTTTCAAACCACCCCCTACTAGCCTTAGACTCATCACTATCAGCACTACTTCCAGGCACTTCTTTTTTAAGGTTAGCAGACAGGAGCCTGGCTTTCTTATAAATTATGCCCTCAGAGATTGGATCACCAACCAACTGTTTTTCATTTTTCCACCTCCTCTATAAACTTCGATCTCTTAGAGGTCGGAGTCGTAACACCTTTTGCCACATCAGCAGCTTTTATCGCTTCTTTATTTTTCAGAATCGTGCACACGGTCGATTTCGGCATCTCAAATGTGGCAGCGAGATCAGACACATGCGTACCGCTCTCATGCTTAGCGATGAGTTCTTCCTTCAACTCAACTGTGTTCTCACGGACTTCCTCTTACTTTTATTTGCTTCACTGCTCTTCTTGGGTGCCATGGTGAATGCACAAGGGTGATCATTTAAAAAACCAGCACAAATCAAGGTGAAAACACGAGGTAAACTAGTGATGGACACACGAGAGATGCTTTCACAACTACTTCCGGGGACGAACTGAACAAACAATGTTGCGACCTGAGCCGGACGTGGTGTTCGGATTCTGAAAATGTGTTCGGATTTTAGGGCAAAATTTTCTCGAAATAATTGTTCGGATTCCAAGTTGCTCGAACAATAGGGCGTTCGGATTCCGGGGTCACCACTGTATTGTCACATATGCTCATTTGAGTAGTGAAAGGTTTATGAGTCGACACTTGCAAAAATACTAAACTAGAACCTCTTTAGTTACAGATTGGTTACAGAGCAACAATGTCAGCAACAGGTGGCGCTATCTTAGGTACAGAGTACAGGTCGTTCTGCTATAACGCATGTTTCGTCAACGCAAATTTGCTGTGATGTGATTGACAAAGGGACGCTGTTTCTAAAGTTTTAAAACCATGTGTTGGCTATAATGCAATTAAACGCGCACACTTTAAGCGCTGTTTCTAAAGCACGATTTTTCTATAACATGGGGTTGCACAAGAATGTGACCATCGTTTTATCGAAGAACTGACTGCATCTAGGTACAATCCTTCGTTACAGAAGAGAGAAATGAGGAAAGAAAAACATTGCAGCTGTACGCAGTATAATCATAGACCAGAAAAAAACAAGAATCAAAGTTAAAAAGACAAACATCACAGCTTCTCCACAGGTTCTCCACAGCAGACCACTACAAGAGGCCTCCATGTGCTCTGACTGCTGGCTGCTGCCACGCTCCACACTGTTATTCCGCACAATCTTTCAATTGCAGGGTATCTTCTGAATGTCACCTCTAGGTGGCACAAAGTAAGCTCATGTTATTCTCAAATGGTGGGAGCAGCCACCTGTGATGGCACTGCAGAATGTGTAGTAAATTACCCTGCACGATAAAATAAAAGGAATGCATTTTGAAGTTAACCTCTCTGTCTCTCTGTCTGTCTGTCTGTCTCCCTCTCTCTCTGTTTCTCTCCACCCCCACCCAGAGCAAGCCAATAATGCCCCACACCACAGGACCATTTCTGCTGGAGGTGGATACTCCCCTCCCTCATGCCCCTACACTCTCCCTCACCCCCATGCTCACACTCCAGGCCAACCTAGTACAGTTGCTCCTGGTTACCATTCCTTCATTCCCCGACACCCCACCTGTTTCCCCCGTGCCTCCAACCCCTGGTGCAGGCCAACATTCCTCCACACTGCTCCTTCAACATCCCATCTGACCTTTGCATTCCTCCCCCTCCCACGCCTCTGCCTGACTTCGCCCTCTGACATCTCATTGGTGGTGCCATCATTGGGCACAGATTATGGTCACCATTGATGCAGATGCTTCTCCTGCCTCTCCCCAAGAGCTCACTGGCTGTGTCTGAATGGTTGCCATTTTGTGACATGGATAATCACTCCAGTTGTTTTCAATAAAACTTATATTTTTAAACAAATTGTGTTGCCATTCTAGGAATGGCCTCCTCATGTGCCACAAGAAGTAAGCTTTTATACTCATAAAGTCATAGAGCTGTACAGCACGGAAACAGATCCTTCAGTCTAAACTCGTCCACACTGCCAGATATCCGAAATAAATCTAGTTCCATTTGCCAATATTTTTAGACCTTTAAATTCTTATTCATGTACCCATCCAGATGCCTTTCAAATGCTGCAACTGTACCAGCCTCCACCACCACCTCTGGCAGCTCATTCCATACACATACCACCCTCTGTGTGAAAACGTTTCCCCTTAGGTCCTTCTTAAATCTTTCCCCTCTCTCACCCTAAACCTATGCCCTCTAGTTCTGGACTCCCCCACCCCAGGGAAAAGACTTTGTCTATTTACCCTCTCCATGCCCCTCATGATTTTATAGATCTCTATAAGGTCACCCTCAACCTCCGACACTCTAGGGAAAACAGCCCCAGCCTTTTTAGCTTCTTCCGAGAGCTCAAATCCTCTAACCCAGGCAACATCCTTCTAAATCTTTTCTGAACCTTTCAAGTTGCACAATATCATTCTTATGGGGGAGACTAGAATTGCACACAGCATTCCAAACGTGGCCTAATCAATGTCTTGTACGGCTGCAACATGACCTGTACTCAATGCTCTGAACAATAAAGGAAAGCGTACCAAACATCTTCTTCACTACCCTATCTACCTGCAACTCCACTTTCAAGGAACTATGAACCTCCACTCCAAGGTCTCTTTGTTCAGGAACACTCCCCAGGGCCTAACCATTAAATGAATAAGTGTATAAGTATACAGACTCCTACATCCCAGAATGAGACCATTCAACCTATCATGTCTGCACTGCTCACCAACAATCTTACCAATTCCAGCTGTTGGCCCAAAGCCCTCGCGGCTATGGTAACATGAGTGAATATCTAAACAACTGCTTAAATGTTAAAAGAGTTTCTGAGTCAATAATTCTTTCTGCCAATGAGTTACAAACTCCTAAACACCCTCTGATTAAAAAAAATGCAGCACTTCTAGCTTTCTACCTCTTTCTTTAAGTCTATGCACTTATTGACCTGTTTGCTAATGGAAAACGGTGTCTTCCTAGTCACCCTCGTAATGTACACCTCTGTGTTGTATCACCATAGTCTTACCAGACCTCAGGCAAGGGGAGAGGTTGAGAAGGAAAGTCCTTCATGGTCACCTCAAGCCAGTGATTGGAATTAAACCCACACTAATGGCATCACACTACTCTGCAAGCTAATGATCCTGCCAGCTGAACTAAACCTGAGGCTGGAATTGAACCCAGGTCCCCAGTGCTGTGATGTCGTAGTGCTAACAACTGAGCCAATGTGCTGCCAAGTTACCAGAGGAACTCAGCAGATTTGGCAGCATCTGTGGAAAGAAAGCAGAGTTAACCTTCCCTTCTTCAGAACACCACCCTGGCCTATTCAATTTTCCTCATAGCTCAGATACTTGTTGAGAGTGAAATGGGGGGGATGTGGGCTTGGGGTGGAACATGCTGAGTTGGTATAGATGGATTGTGCACTGGTTGGATGGGAACTGATGCAGAAGAGGATACTGGCAAAAAACAACAGGCAAGGTGGAGAGGGAGCCACAGAGGTCAGGGGAAGTAACTGTGTGAACTAAAGGTGGGCTATGTGTGACAGAATGCACATTATAGCTAAACAGCATTATGTTTTTCATTTACAGCATTCTCTCTGACTCATATTCTTCCCCTATTAGAAGACAGTCAATAATTAACACACTTCTTGTTGTGTTGTGTTACTTGATTCTTCCTGAATTGTGACTTTGCATTGGTAATTGGATACTATATTTGGGGACACTGACTGAATATCTTTAGTGAATAAAAATTGACTAGATGGCACTTTAAATGCAAGGAAAATCCCAGGAGACTTTACGGCAGTGACATCTTGGATTAGCGTGAAAGTGAAGAGGCTTTTTTTCATTTGTACCTGGGATGTGGTCATTGCTATCTAGGCCAATATTTATTGCCCACCCCGAAGGGCAGTTGAGAGTCAACCACATTGCTGTGGGCCTGGAGTCAGATGAAGAAGGGCTTATGCCCGAAACGTCGATTCTCCTGTTCTTTTGATGCTGCCTGGCCTGCTGCGCCTTTCCAGCAACACATTTTTAAGCTCTGATCTCCAGCATCTGTAGTCCTCACTTTCTCCTGGAGTCATATGTAGGCCAGATCAGGTAAGGATGGAAGATTTCCTTCCCTGAAGGACACTAGTGTATCAGATGGGTTTTTCCCGAACAATTGTAATTATTTTAATTCCAGATTTTTATTGAATTTAAATTTCATCTGCTGTTTGGATTCAAACCCAGGTCCCCAGAACATTACCTGGATTAAGACTCTAGTGATAATGCTACCAGGTTGCAGTATCTGGTTGCTCATTTCTAATTGCCCCTGAACTGAGTAGCTTCATAGAATCATTTCAGAGGGCAGTTAAGAGTCAATTGCATTGCTGTGTGAGTTGAGAGTCACAAGTAAGCCAGACCAGGATAACGACGACAGATTGCCTCCTCTAAAGGACATAGCTGAATGTGACGGGTTTTTAGAACAATTTATTAATCTAATACAAATACCACCAGCTACCATGTGAAAATCAGCACACGTTAGTAATGCCGTTAGTAATATTGGGAATACCCCCTGCAAGTTCCCCTCCAAACCACTCACCATCTTGACTTGCAATTATATCGCCATTCCTTCACTGTCGCTGGCTCAAAATCCTGGAATTCCTTCCTTAACATCATTGTGAGTCAACGTACAGCTCACAGACTGCAGCGATTCAACACCACCTTTCTGAGGTGGGCATGTATGTTGGACCAGCTGGAGACTCATGAGTAAATTAAAAAGAATGTACTGTTCTCCATCGTGGAACTCAAATCTCTGTGGTGAGATTTAATGCACTCACTTTCTGACTCACAGAGAAGCATACCCACTGAGTCACAGCTGATATTTCCTTACTGAAATTTTTTATTTGTGGTAATCCTACAGTTTAGTCAATGAGACCTACAATTAGCTTCCTCATAACAAATGAATTGGCTGGACTGAAATTCGGAACTTCCCTGAATCTAAATGTAATAAGATCCATTTCCAGTGGGGGGCAGCAGAATCACCTTCTTTCATGCATTGGGAATTTTAAAGCCTACAATAAAAATCAGCATCTGCTTTGAGTACATTGTCACTGTCATTACAGCCTTACACAGGCAAGTTTACAACACTTGAGTTCTCAATACTCCCTAACTACTTGTCCTTAGGTTGCAAGGGTCAGCCCTGGCTCAACATTCAGCACTCAAGCCATAGGGTTTTAAAGTCATATGTTCAACTCCCACTCTGCGCATCTTAGCGCAAGATACGATGAAATAGTCTCTAATTTTCAGGGCTCTTGAGACACACTGGTAGCAACCCTTCCTCTGGGCAAAAAGTCCAAGTCCCACCTGCTCTGGGCCTGTGCATAACTGAACAGGTTGATAATAGAAACAATCTATAATCTGGCAGCAGTGACAAGGGTCTGCTAAACAGTCAGAGGGATCATCTTTTCCAATGACATGTTAAAGCGAAACCTCGCTACTATTTCTGCTGGAAATAAAAGAGCTTGTGTTTATTACCGCCCAACTTGACTGTTCCAATGTATTCCTGATGGTCAGCTATTTCAGGAGGAGATTGGCATATGTTTAATTGGGAGAAAGTGACCACTGCAGATGCTGGAGATCTGAGTTGAAAAGTGTGGTGCTGGAAAAGCACAGCAGATGGGGCAGCATCAGAGGAGCAGGAGA
>NC_057710.1:9070944-9078732 GCF_004010195.1 Chiloscyllium plagiosum
CTCCAACCCGTGACCATCACCCTCCAACCTGCATCTACCTATCACCTTCCAAGTTACCCTACCCCCAGCTCCAGTCCCCCCTCCTATTTCAGCTCTTCCCCCCTCCACACTCCTGATGAAATTTTAATTAGTAATGGGTTGAAGGGTTATGGAGATTGGTCAGGAAAGTGGAGTTGAGGCCAAAGTGAGATCATCCATGACCATATGAAATGGCAGAGCAGGCTTGAGGATCTTAATAGACTATCCCTACGTCTTATATTCTTACTTTCTAACCTGCATTAATTTGAGGTCATATTGAAGTTACATGGCACCATTACTGATGCTGGCCTCATGTTCTCGTTTTAGTAACTGTGTTTAAAGTGCACCAGCTTCCATTTTGGGATTCGAAACCATATTCTCCGAGGATTAGCTTCTGGATTACGAGTCTGAACTCCACGAGGGTCAGTATCCTGTCGCTAACTCACCTTTTATTTACATGTGCATTGTACCAGACACTGATCCAGCTCCCTCAGAGCCAGCTCTCAGAGTGAACAGAACCTCTGATACTCCTGTTTATATCTGTCAGCCAGGGCCCCCTGATTGGACGAGGTTAATAGCCCCAGTCAGGGAACTCATATTCACCACGTGCTGAGCTGCTGCTGTTTGGAATTCTTTATTGTTCTGTAATATAAATCCTTTTCACAAAGTAAGAACTACTTCATTCCCAGACACTGAAAAGTAATGCTACTGCTTTCCTTTTAATCCTGTTTTGTGTAACAACACTATATTTTTTTACGCTGTAAGATTTGTATCCAAGAGGGCATCACTAAAAGGCAGCCATTGTAAAAACATTTCACTGCATTCCTGTATGTTTGTACAGGAGTACAAGTCACAATAAATACATTGAATACATTCAATTTGAGATCCAGCCTTGTTCCAGCCATTAGAGAGCCCATGTGCTGGCATCACTTGTGCACCAATATCTGCTTTTGTCCTTGTGAATGTGGCTCCAAACTGCTACCTTGAATTGCCACAGTCCATATGGTGTGGGTTCACCTTCAATGCTGTCAGGGATTGGGTTCCAGGATTTTAACCCAGTGACAGCTTCTTCCTTGAGTTGGTACAAGTTGTGGCTTTGGAAGGAGTCTGGACGAGGAGTCTGCAGTGCATCTGGAGGAAGGTGTTACTAGCAAGGCCAGAATTTGTTGCCCATCTCTAATTGCCATGGGAAGGCAGAATTGAGCTGTGCTCTTGAAATGCTACAGTCCTTGAGAGCAGGTTATCCCCATAGCGCTGTTCAGAAGGGAGTTCTAGGATTTTGATGGAGCCGCAGTGAAGGAACAGCGATGTGGTTCCCTATTGGGTTGGTGCGTGTGCTTGGAGGTAGGTAGCTGACACTCTGCAAATCAACACTGACACATTGTAGGGGAAAGAGGAAATCTGGAGAGTCAACAGCTCATAAATAGCTGCTGTTCCTCTTCCACATGCGACCCTTCTTCACCCTCATGTGCAGTATCAAGTCACCCCTTATGCCATTTCACCAGCTCCCTGAAGCTCAGATTTTCACTAAGTCCTTTGTGACAACTTCAGCCAGTGCAGGAAATGAAGCTGTACTGTTGGTAACAGTTTGCATCACAAACTGTCCATCCAGCCAATGGAACGAATCAACCCGCTAACCTTATATCTCAACACAAGGCACCATCATCTTGACGTTCCTGCGTTGTGACTAAAATACTTTCATTCAGTAGGACCTGACATTGTTTCAATCTTTTTCAAACTCTTCAAAAGAAAATTTTTAAGTGTAATTGTGATTGTAATAGTAGGCAAACTCAGCAGCCAATTAGCATACAGCAAGATCCAAATGTTTTCTGCCTTCCCTCCTTTACTTTCCCCTTCCCCCATTTCCTGTTCTCTCTTGCTCCCCCTTACACTCCTGCCTGACAGAGAAACAGTGTGATAACAACCATAGAACATTACAGCACAGAAACAAACCCTTTGGCCCACTGTATCTCTGCCAACCATGGTGACATTCAAAACTAATCCCATCTGCCTGAACATGGTCCATATCCTTCTATCCCCGCCTGTTCATGTGTCTGTCCAAGTGCTTCTTAAACATTGCTATCATGTTTGCTTCTGGCAGCGTGTTCCAGGCATCTACCACCCTTTGTGTAAAAGACCTGCCTCACAAATCTTCTTTAAACTTTCTCCTTCTCGTTTTAAATATATGCCCGTGTATTGCCAACCTTGGGGTAAAAAACACTAACTACGCACCCTACCCCTGCCTCTCCTAATTGTATATACTTCAATCAGGTCACCCCTCAGTCTCCAATGCTCTAGTGAAAACAATCCAAGTTTGTCCAACCTCACCTTACAGTTAACAAACTCCAATCCAGGCAACATCCTGGTAAAGCTCTTTTGCACCATCTCAGGGGAGAGGGGAGGGAGGGGACAGAGAGGTGGGGATCAAGGAAGGAAGAGGAGACAGTGAAAGTGAGGGAATGGGGGATACGAGGAGGGAGAGGGAAGAGGGTAAGGAGAGGGAAGGGAAGGGAAAGGGGAGACACTGAGGAAGAGGGGAGGGGGTAGATGGGGAGGGAGAGGGAAAGGGGAGATGAGAAGAAAAAGGAAAGAGGGGGAGACAGGGATGGAGAAGGAAGGGAGAGGGAGGAGAGAGGAAAGTGCCAGCTCTTATACTCAATACTCCGTCTGATGAAGGCAAGCATACCATATGCTTCTTGACCAATCTATCCACCTGTGCAACCACCTTCAGGGTACAATGGGCCTGGACTCCCAGATCTCTCTGCTCATCAACTTTTCCCAAGGCTCTTCCGTTTAGAGTATAATTTGCTCTAGAATTCTCCTTACTCCAAAATGCATCATCTCACATTTGCCTGGTTTGAATTCCATCTGCCACTTCTCCACCCAACTCTCTGGTCTATCTATATTCTCCTGTATTATTTGACAGTCCCCTATGTTTTCTGCTACTCCACCAAACTTCGTGACATCTGCAAACTTACTGATCAGACCATCAATGCCCTCTTCATTTTTGTACTTCGTAAACAACAGTGGCCTCAGCACTGATCCCTGTGGAACACCACTGGTCACCTTTCTCCATTTCGAGAAACTCCCTTCAACTACTACTCTCTGTCTTCTGTTGCTCAACCAGTTCTTTTCCCACCTAGCTTGAACACCCTGCACACCATGTAATTTAATTTTCTCCATTAGTTTACCATGGGAAACCTTATCAAACACATTACATGTACAGCCCTTCCTTCATCTATCAACTTGGTCACTTCCTCAAAGAACTCTATTAAATTGACAAGGCACGATCTCCCCATACAAAACTATGTTGCCTATCACTGATAAGCCCATTCTGTTCCAAATATAAATAGATCCTATCCCTCAGTACCTTCTCCAGCAACATTCCCACCACTGACGTCAGGTTTACTGGTCTGTAGTTACCTGGAATATCCCTACTACCCTTCTTGAACAGGGGGACAACATGAGCAACTTTCTAGTCCTCCGGCACTTCACCTGTGTTTAAAGATGCTACAAAGATATCTGTCAGGGCCCCAGCTACTTCATCTCTCATCTCCTGGGATAGGTCCCATCTGGTCCTGGGGATTTGTCCACTTTAATATCGTTTAGCCTACCCAACATATCGTCCCTCCTTGTGTCAATGTGATCCAAGGTAAACAAACTTCTCTCTCTAATCTCAACATTCATCATGCCCCTCTCCTTAGTGAACACTGATGCAAAGTAATCAGTGAGAACCTCACCCATTTTCTCAGGTTCGACATACCACCTTCCATCCTTATCGTTTAGCCGACCAACCCTTTCTCCCATTACCCGCTTGCTTCTTATATATGAATAAAAGGCCTTGGGATTCTCCTTAATTCTGCTTGCTAAATTTATTTCATGACTACTTTGAGCCAGCTTGATTCCTTGTTTAAGATTGTTCCTACTGTCCCGATATTCCTCCGAGGCCCGTTCTGTTCTTAGCTTCCCACACCTTATGTACGCTTCCTTGTTCCTCTTGGCTAGTTGCACGATTTCTCCTGTTATCCACTGTTCACAAATCTTGCCTTTCCAATCACTTGTTTTCAAAAGGACATGCCTATCCTGCACTATCTTCAAAAGGCCTGTACTATGCTGTAATGTTCTATGTTCTATGTTCTATGAAACCCTCCCACACATCAAATGTGGACTTCCCTTCAAATAGCTGCACACAATTCACATTTCCCAGCTCCTGTCGAATTTTGATATAATTGGCCTTGGCCCAGTTTACTGAAACTTACAGGGTAAAAACAATGACTGCAGATGCTGGAAACCAGATTCTGGATTAGTGGTGCTGGAAATCAGGTATTCCTGATGAAGCTTACAAATGTGTTGCTGGAAAAGCGCAGCAGGTCAGGCAGCATCAAAGGAGCAGGAGAATGGACGTTCTGGGCATAAGCCCTTCTTTTAAGCTCTGATCTCCAGCATCTGCAGTCCTCACTTTCTCCTCTTCCTGATGAACGACTTTTGCCCGAAACATCGATTTTACTGCTCCTTGAATGCTGCCTGAACTACTGAAGCTTCCAGAATTGTGGTCACTATTCCCAAAGAAATGCCCACTGCAACTTAGAGTCATAGAGTCATAGAGATGTACAGCACAGAAACAGACACTTCGGTCCAACTTGTCCATTCCGACACATCCCAACCGAATCTACTCCCACCTGCCAGCACCTGGCCCATATCCCTCCAAACCCTTCCTATTCATATACCCATCTAAATGCCTCTTAAATGTTGCAAATGTACCAGCCTCCACCACTTCCTCTGGCAGCTCATTCCATACACGAAACGCCCTCTGTGTGAAAGAATTGCCCCTCAGGTCCCTTTTATATCTTTCCCCTCTCACCCTAAACCTATGCCCTCTAGTTCTGGACTCCCCCACCCCAGGGAAAAGACTTTGTCTATTTATCCTATCCATGCATCTCATAATTTTATAAATCTCTGTAAGGTCACCTCTCAGCCTCCAATGCTCCAGGGAAAACAGCTCCAGCCTGTTCAGCCTCTCCCTATAGCTCAAATCCTCCAACTCTGGCAACCTCCTTGTAAATCTTTTCTTAATCCTTTTATGTTTCACAACATCTTTCCGATAGGAAGGAGACCAGAATTGCATGCAATATTCCAACAGTGGCCTAACCAATGTCCTGTACAGCTGCAACATGATCTCCCAACCCCTGTACTCAATACTCTGATCATAAAGGAAAGTATACCAAACGCCTTCTTCACTATCTTATCTACCTGCAACTCCACTGTCAAGGAGCTATGAACCTGCACTCCAAGTTTTCTTTGTTCAGCAACACTTCCTAGGACCTTACTATTAAGTGTATAAGTCCTGCTAAGATTTGCTTTCCCAAAATGCAGCACCTCGCATTTATCTAAATTAAACTCCATCTGCAATTTCTCAGCCCATTGGCCCATCTGATCAAGATCCTGTTGTAATCTGAGGTAACTTTCTTCCCTGTCCACTACATCTCCAACTTTGTCATCCGCAAACTTACCAACTACCCCTCTTTTGCTCACATCCAAATCAATTATATAAATGATGAAAAGTAGTGGACCCAGCACTGATCCTTGTAGCACTCCACTGGTCACAGGCTCCAGTCTGAAAAACAACCCTCCACCACCACCCTCTGTCTTCTACCTTTGAGCCAGCTCTGAGTCCAAATGGCAAATTCTCCCTGTATTCCATGAGATCTAACCTTGCTCACCTGTCTCCCATGGGGAACCTTGTCGAACACCTTACTAAAATCCATATAGATCACATCTACGTTCTGCCTGCATCAATCCTCTTTGTTACTTCTTCAAAAAACTCAATCAAGTTTGTGAGACATGATTTCCCATGCATAAAGCCATGTTGACTATCCCGAATCAGTCCTTGCCTTTCCAAATACATGTACATCCTGTCCCTCAGGATTCCCTCGAACAATTTGCTCACCACTGAGGTCAGGCTCACTGGTCTATAGTTCCCTGGCTTGGCCTTACCACCTTTCGTAAACAGTGGCACCACGTTAGCCAACCTCCAGTCTTCCAGTATATCACATGTGACTACTTCTTCCACCTGGCCTGGCTTATTCCCCAACACCAGGTCCAATATGGCCCCTTCCCTCATTCAACAATTGACATACTGCTCTCGAAAGCTTTCCCAGCTACTCCTCAGAAATTCTGCCCCATCCAGACCTCTGACACGAAATGTATCCCAGTCAATGTTGGGAAAATTAAAATCTCCCATCACTACTGCCCTGTTGCCTCTACATCTTTCCATAATCTGTTTATCTATTAGTTCTTCTACCTAATGCTTACTGTTGAGAGGCCTGTAATACAGCCCCAACAATGTAACTGCACCCTTCTTATTTCTGAGCTCCACCCATAATGCCTTTCTGCTCAAGCCCTGCGTACTGTCCTCCTTTGGGTGGAAGGGAAATAGGAGGAGAAGGGTGTAGGGGAAATAATGAGAGAGAGATAGAAGGAGTGAAGGTGACTAGAAGGGTAAGAAGAATGATGGAGGTGGATGAGAGAAGACGGAATCGTGGGAGAGAGTAGGAGGAAAAACGATGGGGTGGAGGGGAAGAGGGAAAAGAGGGGAGAATGAGAGAGGAGGTGGGTGAGAGAGGAAGGGATCAGCATATTGAGGAGACTACATAGGGGCGGAATAGAATAAAATGGAATGGAATAGAATCAAATCAAATCAAGTAGCCTTTATTGCCGCATGCACGGGAATGAGTGCAGTGAAACGTTTGTAATGTCACCTCTCGGCACCACCTTAGGTACAGGGTACCTCGGTACAGATACTTCAAGTGTTTATTACAGAATTGAAATTGTTAAAAAAACGAATAGAATAGTGAAGGAATACAAAGTTTTAAAAGTCCTTGAATTACTCAAAGTCCAGAATAAGAATGAAAAGTATCTTTAAAAAACACTCTATATTATAATCCTTTTCACTAAGTTCATGCCCGCCAGGCTTCAGAACACAAGGCCTTGCTTCCTCCTACTCCGTGTTCTGGCCTGCAACTCCCTCCTCCCTCCCTCCAGGACTTGGACTGCCTCCCGCTCCAGGCTCCGGTCCGTGACTCTCCTCTGGGACTATGACTGCCTCCCGCCCTGGACTCCGGTTTGCAACTCACCTCCAGGACTTGTCTCCCAGGCCGGCCTGGGCTTGGATTACCTCACGCTCCGGCCCACAATTCACCTCCATTCTCCACTCCCCTCCCCGTTTAAGAAGCTAAAAATTGGGGTGGGGAGAAAAACTGCAGAAAAGAGAAGGGAAAAAAGAGAGAAAAATGAAAAGGAACTAGCAAAGCAGAGGAGCTCCGGTTGGAGCATCCTATCCTGCAGCCATCTTGGACCAGGGAGGAGGGAGAGTGGGAGGAGAGATGGCAAGTGGAGGAAGGGGGAGGAGGGATAAGTGTGGAGAGAGAGGGAGTGAAAGGGAGAGGGGAGGGGAAGCTGGAGAAACAAATGGGTCAAGATGAAGGAGAGGATAGTTGGGGAGAGGAAGATGGTCAAAGATACAGTTAGTAATTTGCAGATGACACCAAAATTGGAGGTGTAGTGGATGGCAAAGAGGGTTACCTCAGGTTACAACAGGATCTTGACCAGATGGGCCAATGGGCTGAGAAGTAGCAGATGGAGTTTAATTCAGATAAATGCGAGGTGCTGCATTTTGGGAAAGCAAATCTTAGCAGGACTTATACACTTAATGGTAAGGTCCTAGGGAGTGTTGCTGAACAAAGAGACCTTGGAGTGCAGATTCATATCTCC
>NC_057710.1:9081693-9105171 GCF_004010195.1 Chiloscyllium plagiosum
CAGGGGGATTGAGTTTAAGAGCCGCGAGGTTATGCTGCAGCTCTATAGAGCTCTGATTAGACCACACTTGGAATATTGTGTTCAATTCAGGTCACCTTTAGAGAGGGTGCTGAGTAGATTTACCAGGATGCTGCCTGGACTGGAGGGCATGTCTTATGAAGAAAGGTTGAGGGAGCTAAGGATTTTCTCATTGGAGCAAAGAAGGATGAGAAGTGACTTGATAGAGGTCTACAAGATGTTGAGAGGCATAGATAGCGTGGATAATCAGAGACTTTTTCCCATGGCGGAAATGGCTATCACAAGGGGCATAAACGTTAAGGTGATTGCAGGAAGGCATAGGGGAAGTGTCAGAGGTAGGTTCTTTACACAGAGAGTGGTGGGTGCATGGAATGCAGTGCCGGCAGTGGTAGTAGAGTCAGATACATTAGGGACATTTAAGCAACTCTTGGATAGGCACTTTGGAAGATAGTACAATGAAGGATATGTAGGTTAGTCTGATCTCAGAGTAGGATAAAATGTGGGTACAACATTGAGGACCAAAGGGCCTGTAGTGTGCTGTACTGTTTTATATTCTTGAGAGTGGTGAGCCTTTGGAAATCTCTATCTCAGAGAGCTTCAATATACCTTCCATTGAAAATTTTCAAGACAGAAATTGTTCAATGCTAGATGCTTAGGGAATTGAGTGATTTAGAATGTGGGGAAAGGGAAAAGAATTGAGGCTTAGACGATTTTTTTGAGGTGGGAGAGCATACATGGGGGGTCCTGCTCCAGTTCCACCTGGTTGTGGTACCCGAACAAAGTAGTACCCTAGAACAGTCAGGTTTTTATCCCTCTCTCCCAAGGTGAAATTTGGGGACCCTACATTCATGTGGGACTAAGCTGCAAGGGTTGAAATATGCAAACTGTTGGACTGTTTGATATGGCCACAAGCAAATATTGTCCACTGTTCCACACTATACCCCTGATCTCCCTCACACCCAAACCGCACAGTGTTCCCTAGCACTCTTCTTGGCTCATTCTTATTCCTACTGAACTGGCCCCTTCCAATGGGAGACCGACTCTAATTCCAACTGTGAATCCTTGGTGATCATTGAAATCAGCTTGTTCCATTTTTGTTTGCAATAGCTGGGAGCTGGATTGCAAGGAGAGTCTATGAAATAAATCATAGTCTCTCTCTCTCTCTCTTTGCCTTGACCTCATCAGTCATCTTTATTACGTCCTGGAAAGACTCAACCAAAATTGTGAGACAAGAACTTCAACGTACAAAACCACACTGACTATCCCGAATAAGTCCTTATGTTTCCAAATGTGAGTAAGTCCTATCCCTCAAAATCTTCTCCAATAATTTCTCTATCACTGATGTTAAGGCTCATAGGCATAACATTTCCATGATGATCATGAATCCATTGTCGATTGTCAGGAAAATCCCATCTGGTTCACTAATGTTCTTTCGGGAAGGAAGCTGCCACCCTTACCTGATCTGGCCTACATGTGACTCCAGACTCACAGCAATGTGGTTGATTCTTATGGATGGGCAACAAAGGCTGCCTAGCCAATGATGTCCTCATTCCGTGGATGAATAAAAAAAACACCTGATGAAGGAGCGTCACTCCGAAAGCTAGTGCTTCAAATTAAACCTGTTGGACTATAACCTGGTGTTTTGTGATTTTTAACTTCATCCCTGGGCTCATTCTTGTGAACCTCCTCTTGACTCCTCTACAATGCAAGGACATCTCTCCTTAGATTTAGGGCCCAAAACTGCTCATAATATTTCAAATGCGGTCTGACTAGAGCTTGATACAGCTTCAGCAGTACACCTCTGCTCTTGTATTCTAAACCTCTCGAAATAAATGCTAACATTGCATTTGCCTTCTGAACTGGAAACTGAACCTGTATGTTAATTTTAAGAGAATCCTGAACTAGGTTTCCCAAGTTGAAAAGTGTGGTGCTGGAAAAGCACACCAGGTCAGGCGGCTTCTGAGGAGCAGGAAATTCAACACTTGCGGCATAAGCCCTTCATCAGCAGTGAAGGCATTCCTGATGAAGGGCTTATGCCTGAAAAAGCGACTCTCTTCCTTCTCCAATGCTGCCTGACCTGCTGTGCCTTTTCCAGCACCACACTTTTTGATGCTGACTGTTCAGCATCAGCAGTCCTCACTCTCTCTTAGGTCTCCCAAGTTCCTGTTTGTTTCAGCTTTCCAAAGCCTCTCCCTGTTGAGAAAATAATCTACCAGATGGGATTTTCCTGACAATCGACAATGGATTCATGATCATCATGGAAATGTTATGCCTATGAGCCTTAACATCAGTGATAGAGAAATTATTGGAGAAGATTTTGAGGGATAGGACTTACTCACATTTGGAAACATAAGGACTTATTCGGGATAGTCAGTGTGGTTTTGTACGTTGAAGTTCTTGTCTCACAATTTTGGTTGAGTCTTTCCAGGACGTAATAAAGATGACTGATGAGAAAATAATCTACTAAGGTGCATAACACCACACTGTCCCAAATTGTAATCTATCTGCTACTTCCTTGCCCACTCCCCACCCTGTCAAGTCCTTCTGCAGCCTCCTTACTTTCTAAACATTACCTGTCCCTCCAACTATTTTTGTGTCATCTACAAAATTAGCAACAAATTCCCTCATTTCCTTCGCCCAGATTGTTAATGTATAACATGAGCAGTTTTGGTTACAACACAGACGACTATGGAACTCTGCTAGTCACCAGCCACCATCCTCAAAAAGACCCCTTCATCCCCATTCTCTGCTTTCTACCAATCGGCCAACCCAATCCTCTATCTATGCCAGAATCTTGTCTCTTACAGCAGGAACTCTTATTTTGCAGACTCCTGTGCAATTCCATATCAAAGGTCTGCTGGAAATCAAATACATTTCGTGATCTCTTTTAGCCTTCCTAATTCATTGTTAATTACTTTCCTGCTCCCTTTATATTCCTCAAGGGCTTTGTCTGATTTCAGTTTCCTAAACTTTACATATGCTTCTTTTTCTTTTTCACTAATCTTGCAATCCTTATCATTCGTCCTCACAGGAGCATGCTGGTCCTGAACTTTGATCAATTGATCTGATGATCAGGTGAGCCAATGGGCCAAGAAGTAGCAGATGGAGTTTAATTTAGATAAATGTGAGGTGTTGGATTTTGGTGAGGCAAACCAGGGCAGGACTTATATACTTAATGGTACTGTCCTGGGGAGTTTTAGGAGAAAATGAGAACTGCAGATGTTGATGATCAGATTCGAGAGTGTGGTGTTGGCAAAGCACAGAAGGTCAGGCAGCATCCGAGGAGCAGGAAAATCGACATTTCGGGCATCAGCCATTCATCCTGGGGAGTGTTGTCAAATGATGAATTGTCGGAGTGTAGGTGTATGATTCCTTGAAATTGGAGTTGCAGGTAGACGGGTGGTGCCGGGGGCTGTGGCGCGTGCCTGCAATCCCGCTGCTGGGAGGCTGAGGCTGCCGGATGACTTGAGGTTGGGAGTTCTGGGCTGTTGTGGTCTGTGTCGGTTGGGTGCCCACACTAAGGGCAGTGTCTCGGGGAACTCGAGTGTACCAGGTGTGCTGCAGAAGGGTGGTGAAGAAGGTGGCTTGCTTGCCTTCATTAGTCAGAGCACTGAGTACTGGAGTTTGGACGTCATGTTGCAACTGTACAGCAGCTTTTCGAATATTGCATACAATTCTGGTCGCACTTCTATTGGAAGGGCGCTGTTAAAGTTGAGAGGGTGAAGAAAAGACTTATAAGGGTGTTGCTGGGACTTGGGTTTGAGTTATAAGGAGAGGATGAATAGGCGGAGTTATATTCTCTGGAGCGTCAGAGGCTGAAGGGTGACCTTATGGAGGTTTATAAAATCATGAGGGCCATGGATAGGGTGAATAGCCAAGGATGGGGGAGTCCAAAACCTAGAGAACATAGGTTTAAGGTGAGAAGGGAAAGATTTAAAAAGGACTTGAGGGGTAACTTTTTCACCCAGGGGCTATTACATGTATGAAACAAACTACCAGAGGAAGTGGTGGATGCTGGTACAGTTACATTTTAAAGAGACCTAGACAGGTACATGAATAGGAAGAGTTTACAGGGATATGGGCCAAATGCTGAAAAATGGGACTAGGTCAGATTGGGGTGTCTGGTTGGCATAGAAGAGTTGGACTGAAAGGTCTTTTTCCATGCTGTATGACTCTATGAATCTTCCTTGCAATAATAATTGTGGAGGATAATTCTGGTGTATAAACATAGTAGTTATTTAGTCTAATACTTTGAGAAACCACTAGAGAATGGACAGTCCTATTCTAGAAGAGAAAGAATTAATGACCAATCATGTGTGGGATCCATTGTCGAAGAGTGACCATAATCTGGTATGATAATGTCTGTCTTTAACAGGTATATTTTGTACTGGCTTTTTTTCATGAAGAGTGATTGAGACAGAGGTGCAGTGTGATCTATTCCAGAACAATAAACAGCTGTGAGGCCTTGGGTTTTTGTAAAATTTGAAACAATAGAAGCAGCATGAATGAGTGGGGTCAAGCTCCCACAGAACCAGGATTTTAGTTTAGCTTCCAATAGCTGTTGGGGTTTGGAAGCTGCTACATGTCTCTCCCTGAATCTGCAAATGCTTGAGTTCTCTCTATCCTTCAGAGTTTTCTTTTGATGTTCTTCCCTCTTGGACTGGAGAATTGCTTGTGAGACACTCTATTTTACTGAATTTGCCTTTGCGAAGGGTGTGTTTATAGGATCTTACCATCTTGGAACTGTTACTGTATAGTAGTTCATTGAATCATAGAGTCATAGAATCGCTACGGTGTGGAAACAGGCCCTTTGGCCCAACAAGTACACACCGACCCTCTGAACAGTAACCCACCCATACCCATTCCTGTACCCTATATTTACCTCTGACTGATGCACCTAACCAAACATCCCTGAACACGATGCACCAATTCACCTAACCTGCACATCTTTGAATTGTGGGAGGAAACCAGAGCACCCAGAAATAAGCTATTGTTTTGTTGAGCTTTTAAATAGAGTTGTTATTCCAATTCTTCTTTCTTTTGTATGTATTTTAACTATAGTGTAAGACTAATGCCTGTTTTGCTTCAAACCTAGGAGTTTGACAAATCGAGTTGCATCCAGAACACAACACCTTACACTTGCCTTTAAAAATAAGAAAATGTTGGTGTCTAAGCTATCTTTTTAATATAATTTAAGGAGTATAATCTTGCCCATAACACTGGTAGGTTACTCATTAAGATGACAACCAAAAGGGTTGAAACCAAAACATGGGTCCTAAATCTAAATAAAGGAAACTTTATTTGTGAATAGGCAACAATACCTCCAAACTTTTGCACAATTCTCATTCCAAGGCAAAGTATTATCTCCAATCTCTTTGGTTTGATTGTTGTTGGCCTGGAGTCACATGTAGGCCAGACCAGGTAAGGATTACACTTCTCTTTCAGAAAGGACATTAGTGAACAAGATGTTTTCTTCTTGACATAATTAGGCTCTTAATTCAAGACTTTTTAAAAAAAATTGAATTCAACTTTGTGATGATGCTGCTCCTTTAACAAGGCTAAGTTGTTCTTAGTTTTTTCAGAGAGGTTGTGAAAGACACAGGTTCCAAAAAGTCTGGGGTTTGAAGGGTTTTAGGGCCAATTTGATTATAACTAACAAACACTGCCTCAGGCAAAAGGCTTTGAAGTTTTAAAAAAAGCACTTGTACAATGAAAGGGGACTGGCCAATTCTCCCAGCTCAGTTTTTCTCTGGTTTGATTTGGTTTTAGGCAGTCTGGCTATTCACTGAAAGCAATCAGGCAGTTGTAAAGGCTGCTGGATCCCAAGAAGCAGGTTCAGGTTGGTCTCTGACATCTCTCCTGTAAGAACCTGTGTTTGATTTTACCTTTTGTGCCAAAGGGTGTCTATGAGGATTGTTACAAGTATTTGGAACAGCATCATTTAGTTGGGAAGATCTGCTGGGTTTTCAGATTGGTTAAGTTATTCTGTACTCTGCTCTCTTTTGTTTGTGTTTCATTCGGTAATCTTGTAAATAAATTCTGTTTTGTTTAAAACTATGTGGTTTGACGAACTGCATCCCTACTGGAATATTAGCATTATACCTGCTTAAAACAATGAGCAAAGGTAGGGTCAGGGCTACTTTCTTGACGTGTTTGAGGGTGTATGGCTTGGTCTTCTACCATGACAAGGTTTGAACCCAGGGGCCCAGACCATTACCTTGATCGCTAGATTTGTCGTCTAACAATAATATCGCACGACCATCAGTTCCTTAAGTTAGTTTAGTGTTAAGGTAAGAGTTAACCACACTGCTGTGGATCTGCAGTCACACGTCAGTCAGACTAGACTGACAGGACCAGACTAGACATAACCTCATTTCCTGATGATGAGCTTATGCGCAAAACATCGATTCTCCTGCTCCTCGGATGCTGCCTGACCAGATGTGCTTTTCCAGTGCCACACTCTTTGACACAGTAGCACAGTCTCCCCCTTAAATCACATCACTCACATTTTACCAATGGAGGAAGAAAGGAAGGGAGAAGGAAGTGAAATCAAGGGAAGAAAAGGGGGTGTGGCAAGATGTGGGAAGGATGAGGGAGACTGGGAGTCAATAGTGAAGAGGAGGAGGGAAAGTGATAGTTTTGGCAGAGGGAGTGCATGAGGAGGAATGTCAGTTGAGAAGGTGGTGAGGGAAGCTGAAAAGGGGAGAGGGAGAAATGGAGGGTAGTTGATATAGAGGAGGAGGAGAGAGTGGGTGTGGGGGGAAAATAAATCACTCTACCTGCCCACTACTTGGTCACAGATACTATGTCTGTTCTTAGCTAAACAGAGCATACCCATAATACCTCAACTTGACCACAACCAGCTCAGGAACTAAGCAGCAAAACAAGACATTAACTAAACAGCTTCCAGACTGAAGGAATACACTCCTTAGATGATCTGATAACAGATTTCCTCCCTCACAGTAGCATCACTGCTCCTGCACCCACAGAGCCATTCCCAGTCTCCTCAGGTACGGAAGCCCCACAGAGCCTACTTATGCTGAATGGTACCCTGACAAAAATGCACACCACCCTGCAGACCCATCGAAACCAGGATACTGGATATTAAGAACAATACAGCACAGAACAGGACCTTTGGCCCTCGATGTTGTGCCGACATGTGAACTATTCTCAGCTCATCCCCCTACACTATCCCAAAATCATCCATGTGCTTATCTAAGGATTGTTTAAATCTCCCTAATGTGGCTGAGTTGACTACATTAGCAGGTAGGGCATTCCACGCCCTTACCACTCTGTGTAAAGAACCTGCCTCTGACATCTGTCTTAAATCTATCACCCCTCAATTTGTAGTTATGCCCTCTCGTACAAGCTGACGTCATCAACCTAGGAAAAAGTCTTTCTCTGTCTATCCTATCTAATTAGAAGGTGCTGTCTGAGGACCGTTGGTGAACTTCGGCAGTGCATCTTGTAGATAGTACACACCGCTGCTCCTGAGAGTCGGTGGTGTAGGGAGAGGATGCTTGTGGATGTGGTGCCATGCGAATATCGGATCAGCCATGATCCTATTGAATGGGAAAGCAGGCACGAGGGGCCAAATGGCCTACTTATGTTCCCATGTTCTTATTTTAACTGTTCCTTTCTATCAAATCACGGAAAGCTAGTAAGAGTAGGAATGTAATGCTAATACCGCTTTATTTGTAGTTCAGAAACCTGGGGATGTGAGTTGAAATCCCACCTTGGCAGATAGTGAAATTTGAATTCAATTAAAAATATGGAATTAAAAGTCAGACCATGCCACCATTGTTGCAAAAACCATCTGGTTCACTGACGTGTTTAGAGAATGAAGTCCACCATCCCCACCTGGTCTGGCCCAAACGTGACTCCAGACCCACAGCAATGCGGTCTACGCTGAACTGCCTTCTGGGTAATAAATACTGGGCTAGTCAGTAACGCACACATCTCACATGTGAAAAAAGAAGTTAAACTATTCCATTTTGTACAAAGCACCATTCCCTGACATTTGCACTGAACTTTACTCTAAACAATTTGCCCAATTCTTAAAGTATTCTGGTAGAAGTAGGTGCAAGTGAGGACTGCAGATGCTGGAGCTCAGAGCCAAGAGTGTGGTGCTGGAAAAGCACAGCAGGTCAGGGAGCATCCGAGGAGCAGCAGAATCAACGCTTCCTAATGAAGGATTTATGCCTGAAATGTTGATTCTTCTGCTCCTCGGACGCTGCCCGATCCGCTGAGCTTCTCCAGCAACACACCCTCGACTCAGGTATAAGTAGGTGTGTAGTTTAAGGCTAACAGAATGGAAGCTCTCAACCATGGAAAATCTGTGCTCACACAGTCAAGTAAGTCTCTGAAGTCAACTCCGTTTACCAAATCCTACTCTTAAAATTCAATCCAACCTTCATAAGAAAGAGCTTTGTCCATAAAACAAGAGAGGAAGGAGGGGCAGGAGTGAACCCTTTGAGATGTTCCCTCATCTAAATAGACCTTCTACCTCAAGTCTACTTTCCCTCTCTATTCCCATGCTCTTTGATTCCCTTTCTGTGTGAAACATCCAATCTCAATCTTGAACACGTTCAATGACCGAAGGATTTCCATCACTGAATGAAAGGCTTCCAACATGCAGCTTGGGGAGACTCTTAAGGTACAGTTTCCGCTGTCTTATCAGACACATGGGGCTGCTCCCTCGTTATAGAGACAGATGACCAGTGATGGTTTAACCTGAGGGCCCCGATGCCCAGGTGGGGGGAGGAATTATGAAGGAGAGTCCTTGATGGTAACTTCAGCTGATGTAGGAATTAAACCCACACCGCATTACAAAATGACCATCCAGCCAACTGAGCTAACTGACCTGTAATAGAGTTACCAAATGCAATGGGGCAGGTTAATGCTCCGGGGCATGGTTTCAAGTCCCACCAGAAGAGCTGGTTTGAGTTTAACTCTAATTAAATATAGTCTGGAATGTCCTTTCAGTTTGGAAAAAGACCATTCAGTCCATCAAGTCTGCACTGACCGTCCAAAGAGCATCCCACCAAGACCACCTCCACCAACACCCCTGGACCTCACCCCCGGACCCTATCCCTGCAACCTTGCATTCCCGTGGCTAATCTACCTAGCCTACACATGTCCGGTCACTATGTTCAATTTCCAGTAGTTAGTCGCCCAAGACAGCACACCTTTGGACTGTGGGAGGAAACTGAAGCACATGTAGGAAACCCAGACAGGCACAGGGAGAATGTGCAAACTCCACACAGACAGTGCCCCATGGTTGGAATCCATTTAATCTCCATGAGAACATCATGAAAATATCATCAATTGTCAAAACAACCCATTGATTTCACTCATTCCCTTTAGATATATTTGATATTATGGTCTACATCTGATCCTAGGCGAACAGCACTTCCCTCTTAACTGGCTTCAAAAGGGTCATTACAAATGATAGTAAAATGCAGACATTGCCAGTGAAATAACTGTAAAAGAATGTTCCACTTTTCACAAATACAGCATCCAAGATGAGTTATAGCCAACTCAGTACAGTGATTGTGATGCCTGAAAGAATCATTGACAAATTATGACAGGAATTCAATAAATCCTTGAGGGTCAAAGGATGACGTGATAGGAAAGAGCCAGGGGATGTGGATTAGGTACTTTGTTTGTTCCATCTGACCAAGTTAAGAATGCCATAGCCAACACCTTCAACAATAGCTGTGACACTCTAAGGAGAGAATTTGAAGTTGAGGCAAAAATTATCTTTGCATTCCAGGATGGGCCTGAAATTGTGAACTACTGTTGTAAAGAAGATCAGGATCTAATAGCATTTGACATGGTCCAGTCAGGTCTAACTCTGTATGTCTCATACATGTGTGGATGAGGGAAATGACCAGGGGGATAGAGAGGGGAATATGTTGTATCGCGTTGCTAGCATCAAGATTACAGGTGAGTTGATCAATGTGCACTGCCTGAGGTAACCAAGCCAATACTGAAGAGTCTTAGTTTCTGATGGAAGCCCTTGGTCTCAGAACACCTACTGGTCATGGACTCCAGCATAAAATGCAATTTGAAACAGTCCTAGTGGAACGTTGAGAGTGTGGTGCTAGAAAAGCACAGCAGGCCAGGCAACATCCTACGAGCAGGAAAATAGGTGCCCCAGGCAAATGCCCTTCATCAAGAATCGGGCTTTTGCCTGAAACAT
This sequence comes from Chiloscyllium plagiosum, assembly GCF_004010195.1. Taxonomy (NCBI): domain Eukaryota; kingdom Metazoa; phylum Chordata; class Chondrichthyes; order Orectolobiformes; family Hemiscylliidae; genus Chiloscyllium; species Chiloscyllium plagiosum. The sequence continues at coordinate 9,091,916 of NC_057710.1, forward strand.
CGACTCTCCCGCTCCTCGGATGCTACCCGACCCCCTGCGCCTCCCCCCCCCAGCAACACACCCCCGACTCTAATCTCCAGCGTCCGTTGTTCTCACCCCCGCCGAGTGAAACTGTTAGCAGACTTGTAAATTAGAGAGCCAGGTTAATGTGGGGAAACTCATTCAACAACCCTTGGCAACTGGTGGAATGTGAATTTGATTAACAACCCTGGAATTGAAAGCTAATCTTAATAATGACGACCGCGAAATGATCTTTGATGGTTGAAAAAACCCACCTTAAATAACCTTTGGAAAGAAAGTCTATGTTATTTTGAATTCATTTAGCACCTGCTCTAGCAGAGGAACAGAACCTCCTGTTACAATTATTATCTGATTGCTACAACCAGAAGATTGTTTTCCATTGAATGTAATTTAATTCATATTGTCTTGTAATTAACACTATGCTACTGTAACACTAATGTAACACTATAAACACTGTCTGTATCTGCAGCTTGGGGAAGAGAATCCTTGATGTAACTGTGCAAAGTGTCCCTTCTGTACCACTCCAGTCAATGTCTCTTCCCCACTATTTCGTGAGAAATAAACCAATGAGTTTCGAGAGGATTTGTAGCTCAGGGTGAGGCTTTGGATGTGGGTTTGCTCGCTGAGCTGGAAGGTTCATTTCCAGACGTTTCATTACCTTACTAGGTACCGTCTTCAGTGGGTTTCAGGCGAAGCAATGCTGAAAAATCCTGCTGTCTATTTATATGTTTGGGTTTCTTTAGGTTGGTGATGTCATTTCCTGTGGTGAAGTCACTTCCTATTTCTTTTCTCAGGGGGTGGTAGATGGGATCTAACTCGATGTGTTTGTAGATAGAGTTCCGGTTGGAATGCCATGCTTCAAGGAATTCTCGTGCGTGTCTTTGTTTGGCTTGTCCTCGGATGGATGTGTTGTTCCAGTCGAAATGGTGTCCTTCCTCATGCGTATGTGAGGATACTAGTGAGAGAGGGTCATGTCTTTTTGTGGCTAGGTGGTGTTCATGTATCCTGGTGGCTAGTTTTTTTTTGCCTGTTTATCCAATGTAATGTTTGTTACAGTTCTTGCACGGTATTTTGTAAATAACATTAGTTTTGCTTGTTGTCTGTATAGGTTCTTTCAAGTTTATTAGCTGCTGTTTTAGTGTGTTGGTGGGTTTGTGGGCTACCATGATGCCAAATTCTGCCAGACTACTCAGACCCTTTGGCATCATGGTAGCCATGTTCTGTATTGTCTGTTTGTCCTACCGCTGTGTTTTTGTCCTACCTGTTTGTCCTGCTTGTCTCTGTCTTTGTCAGTGCTGCAGCCTGCCTTGCATTCCAAACTCGGCCACTCAAAGGGACATTGGTGTGCAGAACTCCAGACTCTGAGAGGGCTGACTGCCCACAGGAACAGCTCTGCCTTGTCCACTCAGTGAAAAAGGTCTACAGCCACTGATTTTGTAATAGAGAACACAAAGACACCATGGTAAATATGTCTGCTTCAAAACCAAGATAGGAGATCCTCTTGTTACACCTGGGTCGCTGACACACAGTTTTAAAAGAGACCGGGAGAGCAGATATGTGACCCCTTCAGCAGGGACCTCTACACATGCTCCCATAGCAACTGGCCATATGGGGAATCAATTAAAACTGATAAAACTGATTATTGGAACGTGATTATTATGAGCGGGCATAGGGACCCCTCCTGGGACACTGCCTATATGCTACAAAGGAAGTTGAGAAGGGCCACCAGTCCCCTAAGGTTAAAAAGCGCTGTCAGGCCCCAGACACTACTGTTCTCCCCCAGACCCCCTGCACTTTGCCCCTCCATTGTACACACCTCAGTACCCTGAAGTCCCCCTGCCTACTCGAGAACCGGACCTGCTGACAAACAAAGTGGCTGCATTTGTTCCCTTGCAGCCCCAGAAAGAGCCACAGAAGGACAGGGAAGCCATGGAGCAGCCTGACTTGACACCGCCACCTGAACCCACTCAGACCACCAGGTTCACGCGGATTGGAGCCACTGCACTGAAAGCACAAGACCTCAACTATCAGCAGCCCCGCATTGTGATCGGCTCCACTCCCCTTGATAAGTCCTGGACCCACGCTGAGGTGCGAGCTATGCTGCAGGACGCCCCAGATCCACTAAAGCATGCACAAGGACCGGCTCTCCCAGAATTGTGCCATTTACAATTGCCTGTCACGGGATGTACAAATCCACCTGCAGCTGGCTTACGGTAGCCACTGGGCAACAGTTTGTCCATCCATAGAGTTTCCCACTGACCCATGGGACACAGCATGGGAGCACAGTAGCTGGCTAGGCAGGATTATTAAGGAGACGATTAAAGCAGCTGCAAGGCAACAGGCTGACTTCAGTGCAGTTCCCCATTGCCTGTAGAACACAGGCAAGACCGTTCCTGACTTTATCACCCAAGTTAAGGAAGTCTGGGACTCCCCAATAGGCATACCCTTACTAGAAAATGAGAAATTAGCTGTTCAGACCCTTGTCAATTGCATGCTGTATATGTTAATGTGTACAAGGCACACGATTTGACTTGGCAGACAACGGAGTCGGGGGGGACACTCACCACATTAAACAATTTAGACAGGAATGGTTGTTTGAGGTGCAGAAACAGAAGGAAGCATGCCCCCGGCTCACATAACCTGACAACAGAGGGGCAATTATAGGCTGGCGCAGCACTATCATTGCAGACCTAGAGATCAGTGCAGGGCCAGCAGTAAGAGAGGCCACTGGGCAAAGGATTGTTGGCAGCCTCCAGCCAGCAACACTAGAATGCTTCCACCCTCCTCCCAGACAAAATTGGATCCCTCCACAGTTACAGCCTCAACAGGCCGCCTATACTATGGCTGAGCCATTTCTCTGGGTCCTGAAACCCTCGGGCTGCCGCGGGAGTGAGGTTCTGCAGGCTGCCTCTATACCCATCTCCCAGCCCCCATTTGAAAACCCAATGATGGATGTTGAGGTTGGGGACGGGGCGCATTTGATTGGAAAATCATTGTTATAACCCCTTTGTTCAAGAAAGGATCAAGACAAAAGATAGAAAATTATAGGCCGATTAGCCTAACCTCGGTTGTAGGTGAAATTCTAGAATCCATTGTTAAGGATGAGATTTCTAAATTCTTGGAAGTGCAGAGTCAAATTAGAACAAGTCAGCATGGATTTAGTAAGGGGAGGTCATGCCTGACAAACCTGTTAGAATTCTTTGAAGAGGTAACAGGTAGGTTAGACCAGGAAAACCCAGTGGATGTTATCTACCTAGACTTCCAAAAGGTCTTTGATAAGATGCCTCATAGGAGGCTGCTGAGTAAGGTAAGGACCCATGGTGTTCAAGGTGAGCTACTGGCATGGATTGAGGATTGGCTGTCTGATAGAAGGAACAGAGTTGGAATAAAAGGTTCTTTTTCGGAATGGCTACTGGTGACAAGTGGTGTCCCGCAGGGTTCAGTGTTGGGGCCGCAGCTGTTCACTTTATTGATAAGGTGCCTCATAGGAGGCTGCTGAGTAAGGTAAGGACCCATGGTGTTCAAGGTGAGCTACTGGCATGGATTGAGGATTGGCTGTCTGATAGAAGGAACAGAGTTGGAATAAAAGGTTCTTTTTCGGAATGGCTATTGGTGACAAGTGGTGTCCCGCAGGGTTCAGTGTTGGGGCCGCAGCTGTTCACTTTATATATAAATGATCTGAATGAAGAGACTGGGGGCCATTCTGGTGAAGTTCGCCGATGATACAAAATTAGGTGGACAGGCAGGTAGTTCTGAGGAGGTGGGGAGGCTGCAGAAAAGACTTAGACAGTTTAGGAGAATGGTCCAAAAAATGGCTGATGAAATTCAATGTAAGCACATGCAAGGTTTTGCACTTTAGAAAAAGGAATAAAGGCATGGAATATTTTATAAACAATGAGTAAATTCATAAAGCCAAAGTACAAAGGGATCTGGGAGTGCTAGTACAGGCTTCTCCAAAGATTCACTTGCAGGTTGAGTCTGTGATTAAGAAAGCAAATGTAATGTTGTCATTTACCTCAAGAGGGTTAGAATGTAAAAGCAGTGATGTGCTACTGAGACTTTATTAAGTGCTCGTTAGGCCCCATTTAGAATCCTGTGTCCAGTTTTGGGCCCCTCACCTCAGGGAGGACATACTGGCACTGGAGCGTGTCCAGCAGAGCTTCACGCGGATGATCCCTGAAATGGTAGCCTAACATATGATGAACAGCTGAGGATCCTGGGATTGCATTTATTAGAGTTTAGAAGGTTGAGGGGAGATCTAATAGAAACTTAAAAGATAATGCATGGCTTAGAAAGGGTGGACACAGGAATTTGTTTCCGTCAGGCGTGGGCACAGCCTTAGAATTAGAGGGGGGTCAATTTAGAACAGAAATGAGGACACATTTCTTCAGCCAGAGAATGGTGGGCCTGTGGAATTCATTGCCATGGAGCGCAGTGGAGGCCGGGACGTTAAATGTCTTCAAGGCAGAGATTGATAAATTCTTAATCTCACAAGGAATTAAGAGATAAGGGGAGAGTGCTGGTAAGTGGTGTTGAAATGCTCATCAGCCATGATTGAATGGCGGAGTGGACTTGATGGGTCTAATGGCCTTACTTCCACTCTTATTTCTTATGGTCTTATGGTCTCATTTCAGTCTTGGTGGACTCCAGGGCCACCCACCTGCCTGTGCCTCCCTCTGCAGAACTTTCTCCTAGTTCGCAAACTGTTCACACCGTGGGTGGCTCCGGAGTGCCCATGGTAGACCCACTATCTAACCCTGTCAACTTTAGCATAGGTTCCATCACTGTCCCAGATGCAGCGACAATCTCTGCATCAGGCCCACTAACCCTCCTGGGCTGACAAACACTCTGTAAACTAAACACTAGCATTCATTGCTCTCCCCAGGGTCTCATGCTAGAAATCCCTGACACACATTATTCCATGCTTCAGGCTGTCATTTCCAGCAGCCCAGAGTCCTCGACCCCTACCAGATATATCTACACCTGGTCATGTTGGCACGCACACCTGTCCGTGTCCTCCTTGACCCCCTCCTTTCCTTCTTGCTGACAGCCTCGCCATCCCCCACTGTATCCTTCCTCCACTGGTTGATATTGACAGGTTCATATTGTCAATTTCATTGCACTGTCTCAAACCTGCAGGAACCGGTGCCGCCTTACACTGCGCTTGCAGACTCCCATCTTGCAGCGACCTCTCCGCTGGCGCTGACTGGACTGCATTTTGTAGGACCACAGGGGGTTGCAGCAGAACTCCAGCTCAATGCAGAGCAGGCTGCACTGTTCTGCCACGACCCGACCTCGACTCCACATGTTCCTCTCATTGTCAAGAGCCCCTCGTTCCCACGGACGTAGGATCCATGACAGCACGGGTACGACAGTGACCTTTCCACTTAGTGCCCCTTGACCCTGCCTGTGGCCCCTCGCTACTATTGACCAACCTTCAGGCCTCGCTGTGGCCACAACACTCCAGTCATACAGGCCTAGTGCTATCTGCTCCACCACGTGCGGCAACACTCAACAGGGAGCAGTCCTGCCATCATTTAGTGCAGTACCCTCTGTCACCGGCAGCAACAGAGGGAATCAAACCGGTCATTGACTCCCTCTTGCAACAGGGCATCTTGGTGCCAAAGACTGGCCCCTGCAATACCCCTATCCTGCCTATCCCAAAACCTGGCAGGCCAGGGAAATGGCGTTTTGTTCAGGACCTACGGGCAATCATTGTTCCCTGCTCCCTGGTGGACCCTGACACTAACGCCATTCTCACCAGCATCCCTCCTCGGCCACTTGTTTCTCTATAATCGACCTCTGTTCAGCCTTTTACGCCATCAAATTGTCCCCTGGGAGCCAGTACCCATTCGCCTTTATCTATGGCAGTCGCCAGTATAAATGGATCCAGCTTCCCCGAGAGTATACGGAGAGCCCCACTGTATATGACTCCGCAGTATACTGGACAGTTACAACCCTCCACCTGCCATGCCAAAGCACCCTCCTTCAGTATACTGACGATTTATTAGTGGCCTCTACCTCCACGGATTCATGCGTAAATGACACTGTTGCCTTGCTCCACTGCCTGGCACAGGGTGGATACAGAGTCTCCATAGACAAATTGCAACTCTGTCAGGAGAAAACACAATACCTGGGCTATGAACTCTCGCATGGCCTCAGAGCACTGTCTAAGGAGCGGGTGACAGCCATTACTAAGCTTTCCCCGCCTGCCACACAGACTCAGCTGCTAGCTTTTCTGGGGATGGTTAGTTATTGCAGGCACTGGATTCCTGATCACTGTGCCATTGATGCGCCCCTACGTGAGGCATCCTCACCAAAGCAGCCAGTAATGGTACGCTGGACACCTAGAATGGAACAGGCATTCACAGACCTTAAACAAAGGCTGACCTCTGCTCCTGCTCTGGGGGTCCCTGACTATACACAGTCATTTCACCTGCATGTGTCTGAGATAGAGGGATATACGTCCGGCACCTGAACACAGGTTCATGGCGATCTCAGGCGCCCTGTAGCTTTTTATTCTGTACAATTGCCACCAGTTGTAAGGGGAATACCAGCCTGTTTGAGAGCTGTGGCAGCCACCACGTAACGGTACAGAAGGCCACCCTCATTGTGCTGAAGTATCCATGCTCTGTTCTGGTTCCTCAGCAACAACACAACATTTCACAGCCACTCGGAGAACAGGCTATGAAGTCGCATTGCTCTCCCTGGCCAACCTCTCCCATCAGCGCGCCCCTGCTTTTAACCCGGCCACCCTTCTTCCTGTCACCCAGGAAGTCTCTGCAGACAACCATGATTGTTGGACTGTTATGGACTAGGCCAGACCACTCAAAACATTCTTAAGCAGGTAGCCAACTACAACTTTGCAATTTGTTTCGGTAAGTGTATAGTGAAAATTACCCAGCATAAGTTAGCTAGGTTGACTACTAGATTTTAAAACAGACAAAAAATTTATTCACAAAATTACACAATTAAACACAAAGAGCAGTATAAAAACTCCTACAGAATCCAGTCTATCCAAGTTAGACTTAAGCATGCTGTTCTGAATATACACAACAGTCCCAACAAGCAAACTCCCTTTAAAACCCAGTATAAATGGAACACAGATGGAAATGTGTTGCTGGAAAAGCGCAGCAGGTCAGGCAGCATCTAGGGAACAGGAGAATCGACGTTTCGGGCATTAGCCCTTCTTCAGGGCTAATGCCCGAAACGTCGATTCTCCTGTTCCCTAGATGCTGCCTGACCTGCTGCGCTTTTCTAGCAACACATTTCCATCTCTGATCTCCAGCATCTGCAGACCTCACTTTCTCCTCATAAATGGAACACATCCTTACAGGTTGAAGTTGAAGGGCAGAAAGAGAGAGAGAGTTTCCACACAGCTCACTGTTGAACTCCCAACTAGTTCTGGACTGAACTGAACTGCTCAGCTAGAGAGATGACCATTCCCCTTTCATTCTACAGGTCACTTCTAAAACATGACCACTTTGGTCTGTTCGCATATAAACAAAGGGCCTCGCAAAATCCTTTTCATCTCTGTACCAAACCAGACTGATCAGAGCCCGGCCTGGTTTGTTATCCTTCTGAAAAAAAAATCAAGGACAAGGTATCCTTGAGCCAAGGAACAGCTTTTAGGAAAAAAGGGACTATCTTTGTGACAGGACCTAGCACAGCAGGTTATCACCCCACGCCCGGACCTCTCTGAGACACCGCTAGATAACCGTGAGCTGATCCTCTTCACAGATGGGTCTTCATTCAGACCCTCAGGCCAACAGAGGGTAGGCCATATGGACCCCCTTTGAGCTCTTCGAGTCTGCTGTGCTACCAGACCGGACTTCCCCACTAGCTGTATACTTATTCACCCTCACAGAGCCTATATTATCACTGAAGGCAGTTCAGCCACAATTTATACGGACTCCAGGTACGCTTTCGGAGTCATCCACGACTTTGGCACTATCTGGAAGCAGAGGGGATTTATTACCTCAGCAGGGAAGCCATTACAACACGCTCAGTTAATTGACAACCTGTTAAAAACCATTCTCCTATCGTCTGCTGTGGCTATTATAAAATGCGCTGCCCACACCTCTGCCAGTGATCCTGTCACCCTCAGAAAATTGAGAAACTGCTTTAAACCCCACTGCATACATCCTAGAGACCCACAGGATACGGAAACCTCCGGAATGCCCTGACCTCACAGACGCACTACGAGCAGATCAACAAACTGCCACACAGGTAGAAAAGGAGAGTTGGGTCCGCCTCATGGCTAGGCAATCAGCCTCTCTACGACTGCTACCACACCCGATGGCCACATGTACTGGCCCTAGCAGTCCGCAGCATTGGCCACATAGGGAAGAGGGGGATGATACATACGGTCAGGCAATCCTGGTATGTGCCGGGATTTGCAGCTACAGCCCAAGCCCAGCTGTCACGCTGTATCACTCCCCCCCAAAACAATGCAGGCAAGCCTATCACCAAGTATGACCACTTACCCATTCCTGAGGGACCCATCACCCACCTACAAATGAATTTTACCCACATGCCCTAAACAAGGCTTTAAATATATGTTGGTCATTATTGATCTGTTTTCCAAATGGGTGGAAGCATTTGGCACGGAAATTGATGAAGCCAGGACAGTGGTCAAATGTCAGATGAAAGATATTATTCCCAGATTCGGAGTCCCGGGTAACATGGAAACGGACCGGGGGACCCACTTCATGGCGGACATCACAACTGGCATTAGGGAAATGTTAGGAATACAATGGAACACCTGCTCCTCAGATGCTGCCTGACCTGCTGTGCTTTTCCAGCACCACTCTCATCTTGACATGCCCTATCAGCCCCAGTCATCAGGCATTGTGGAATGGATGAGTGGCACGCTTAAAACTACCCTTACTAAAATTACCCAGGAAACAGGTCTGCCCTGGGCCAGACCCCTTGCCATTAGCCCTGTACACAATATGTGGCCAGGTAAACCGGATCATGAGGCTCACCCCTTTCAAGAAGACCCATACCTACAGTGACCAAGCCCCCAAAACTCTCCACAGACACAGGAGGGTGTGCTGGATTATGTCCAAGCCCTCAGTAGGGTCATTAACCTTAATCATGATTTGGTAAAAGCAATGATGCCCACACCCCACCCTGAGCCACTTCATCCGTTCCAACCTGGGGACTATGTAATGATCAAATCATTGGGAAAAGATTCTCTCTCTTGACTTGGTGGGAAGGCCTGTACCTGGTGCTTCTGACAAACCGAACAGCTGTCAAACTGAAGGGAAAACCCGATTAGATGCATGGGGCCTGCTACAAGTAAACTCAGCTGCTGAAGGACAACAACCAGGAATGGACAGCTCCACACCCCGAGGGAAACTCTTGCTGATCATCCTGCCACGGGATGACTGGAACCGGGGGAGGGGGGGGGGCCATGTAGTGAGACACCTTACCATTTGCGAGTTATGGGTCAACATATTCCTCTAAATGACCTATGTGTATGCTCAGAGGGAGTAGCTGTTTGGTTTGCACTCATGTCCCCATCGACTCCCAAAGGGCATTTTCCTGAGATCCATCCCCTTCAATGAATCAGACTTAGCTGAATGGTGGCTGGAATGGGACAGGTCCCCTGAAGTAAACACTCTCAACCTCCCACCGCGAATGGGGCTAATTGTCCAGCCCGCTGGAAATTCGCAGGGTACCCGTTAAACAGATTTAAGGGATGGTTCTACCCCTCATACAATCTTTTCCACGAACCCCCCAGCTCTACTCCTCACAGACACTATTCGACAGGCCGCACCAATTCTATCTACCTCAAAATCTATCTACCTCAAAAGCAGCCATCCATCTGGATGGAATGCTAGCTGGAGGTGGTGCGCTAACTCCTTGCTCCTCACCCCTGCAGCAAGTTGGTCCACAGCAGTATACTGAACCTTCATGTCCTCAGCAGGACCAGCCAAAACACCACTCTCACCACCGCCTGGACAGGGACCCAGACTGACCACTTGAGAATCTATAATGGCACTTATTTTATTTGTGGCCACAAAGCCTACCCTTGGTTACCATTATCCTGGACTGGGAACTGCTATGTTGGGTACGTGGTCCCATTTGTATATCATTCCCGGTCCTCTCCCTTCACGCAGCCACCATCCGACAGGAAGCGAACTCTCCACCCTTGACCAGATTCTCTCTACCTTTTCACCCACTGAGGCAGCCCTTTGATTGGAAATAGAAACCCAGCAGCTGGCCACCATCTTGGAGGAGGTAAGCAACGCCACATCCAAAGCACTCGCCCAGCTGAATGCAGAAACTGTTGCCATCCGCTCTGTGGTCCTACAACTCAGGGATGGCCCTGGATTATCTGCTGGCTGAGAAAGGGGGCATATGTGCCCTCATTGGCTCTGATTGCTGCACTCACATACCTGACCCCAGTGAGAACATCACTAAAACCTAGCCCAACATATCCAATGGGCTGCCACTGTACTACAGGACCATAAATCAAAATGGGACCTATGGAGCTGTGCAAGTTCCTGGCTGTGTTCCTGGGGCACAGCCTTGCTACAGGGACTCATTGTCCTCATTACTATCACTGTCTTTATTTCAGTTCATGTCATGGCTATTAAAATGTACTGTCTACACTTGTGCTCACCCCCACACCCTCTCCCCTCCCCCCTCCCAACACCCAACTAGCGAAGGTCCACTGAAAAATAACTTTGTCCCTGACATAGAATCTGCAGCTTTGGACTCGGACTCCAAATACTATCCCACTGATTCCGACCCTCTCCCACCAGATAACCCCCCACCCCAACCAAATCTGGCAACATTCCCCCCTTGGCCTCAACCCCCAACTCATCACTTCCCTGACAAAAAACAAATTGTGGGAGAAAAATAAACCACTGTACCTGCCCACTGCTTGGTCACAGAAGCCATGTCTGTTCTTAGCTAAACAGAGCATACCCATAATACCTCAACTTGACCACAACCAGCTCAGGAACTAAACAGAGTCTAGGTTAGAGTGGTGCTGGAAAAGCACAGCAGTTCAGGCAGCATCCGAGGAGCAGTAAAATCGACGTTTCGGGCAAAAGCCCTTCATCAGGAATACAGGCAGAGAGCCTGAAGGGTGGAGAGATAAGTTACCTCAGGAACTAAACAGCAAAAAAGACATTAACTAAACAGCTGCCAGACTGAAGGAATACACTCCTTAGATGATCTGATAACAGACTTCCTACCTCACAATAGCATCACCGCTCCTGCAGTCCCAGGGGCATCCCCAGTCTCTTCAGATACAGAAGTCCAACAAAGCCTTCCTAGACTGAGTGGCACCCTGACAAAAAGGCACACCACCCTGCAGACCCGTCGAAACCAGGAGACTGGACATTAGCACCTGTTCTAGCAGAGGAACAGAACCTCCTGTTACAATTATCACCTGATTGCTACAACCAGACAACTAATTGTTTTCCATTAAATGTAATTTAATTCATATTGTCTTATAATTAACATTACACGACTGTAACACTACTGTAACACTATAAACACTGTCTGTTTCTGCAGCTAGGGGAAGAGAATCCTTTACGTAACTGCAAAGTGCCCCTTCTGTACCAGTCCTGTCAATTTCTCTTCCCCAGGTTATCAAGAGAAATAAACCAGTATTCGTCAATTTCACAAGATCTGTGTGTGGCCTCTACTTGTAATTGGACAATTCCCCCACAGTGGAGAAATTGCAGTTCAGGGTCCAGGGGAGAGGGAGGGAGAGGATTGAGGGGTGGGTGGGGCCAAGCAGGAGGGTAGGACTTGGAAGGAGAGACGCATGAGAGGATTGGAAGGTGAGGAAAGTCTGAGAAGAGGTGGTGGGGGAGCACAGGGAGGTGAAACAAGAGAGCAGCTGACTTGGGAGGTAAAGGGGTAGAGGACGAGATGGGAGTAGGGAAGAAGTTAGGCTGGAGGGAGGGGGTGGAGGAGGGGTTAATGAGTGAGGGCAAGAGAGTAGTGCAGAGGTCGGTGTAGGAGAGAGAGAAGCCTGAATGTGAGCCTTCCCCACAATGATGGCCTCTCTGGTACAAAAGACCAGAGTATATTCAATCTGAGTGTCTGGGGTGTCATTGAACTCCATGACACATGGCAGCGATGTTGAGGAGGAGCTTTGTGCAATGACCTTTTCAATGGTTTCAGGCAGCATGCTCGGTCCTTCTGCATTTTGATCCTGCACCCTACAGAGCTGGCTTTTAGATACCAATGAGGCTGTGAACTCTGGTGGGGTTTTGAAGTGCAGCTTCTCCTGTGGAGTCAGCATTGACCTATCCCTCGTTCACACGTCACGTATTCACTCAGACAGCCATCAGAGGGCCACTTCAGAAGAACTACTTATCCTTTTGATGCTAACTGATTTGCTTTGACTGGGTTGTCAACCATTTCGATCTGACTCAGAGCAAGGGTAACATGTGGTGAAAAAGTTGTTCTTTCCCATTGTAATTTCCTAAAGGTGTTAAACTGCTTTTCAGGAAGGAGGGTGTTAGAAAATTACCTCTCACAAGGGAATCCAGATTCACATAGAACAATGCAAAATACTTAAAGGGTTAATGCGAGAGTGCACGTTGACCAAATCTGTCTTGTGTCCCCTCGAATATAGGAGTTTGAGAGGTGATCTGCATGACTTCTGGAGGATTTGAACTATAGGGAGAGGTTGAAAGGCTGGGGCTGTTTTTCCTGGAGCATCAGAGGCTGAGGGGTGATCTCATAGGGGTTTATAAAATTATAAGAGGCATGGATAGGATAAATAGACAAAGTCTTTTCCCTGGGAGGGGGAAGTCCAGAATTAGACGGCATAGTTTTAAGGTGAGAGGGGAAAGGTATAAAAGAGACCAAAGGGGCAACTTTTTCACGCAGAGGGTGGTACATGCCAGAGGAAGTGGTGGAGGCTGGTACAATTGCTCCATTTAAAAGGCATCTGGATGGGTATATGAAAAGGAAGGGTTTGGAGGGATATGGGCCAGGGGTTGGAAGGTTGGACTAGATTGTTAAAAATCACACAACATCAGGTTCTATCCCAACAGGTTTAATTGGAAGCACACTAGCTTTTGGAGCGAAGCTCCTTCACCAGGTGGTAGTGACGAGATTGGGTTGGGATATCTGGATTAGTGGTGCTGGAAGAGCACAGCAGTTCAGGCAGCATCCGAGGAGCAGTAAAATCGACGTTTCGGGCAAAAGCCCTTCATCAGGAATAAAGGCAGAGAGCCTGAAGGGTGGAGAGATAA
>NC_057710.1:9105791-9107909 GCF_004010195.1 Chiloscyllium plagiosum
CTGTGCTCTTCCAGCACCACTAATCCAGAATCTGGTTTCCAGCATCTGCAGTCATTGTTTTTACCTGGGTTGGGATATCTGGTCAGCATGGACGGGTCTGTTTCCATGCTGTACATCTCTATCACTATACGACTCTATGTGGTTACCATTGATCAGAAATTGAACTGCATTAGCCATATAAATACTCTGGCTACCACAGCAAGTCAGAATCTGTCAGTCCTGCAGAGAGTAACTCACCCCAAAGCCTGTCCACCATCTACAAGGCACAAGTCAGGAGTATGGTAGAATACTCCCCACTTGCCCGGATGAGTGCAGCTCCAACAACACTCAAGAAGATTAATATCATCCAGGACAAAGCAAACTCATGTGCTCAACACCCCATCCACCACCTTGAAACCCACCCCATCTACCACCATAGCTCAGTAGCAGTAAGATGTACTGCAGATATTCACCAAGAATCGTTAGACAGCACCTTCCAAACCCATGACCAGTACCATCCATAAGGACAAGGGCAGCCGATACATGGGAACAACTACCACCTGCAAGATCCCCTCCAGGACACTCACCATCACCATTGGAAATATATCACCTTCCTACATCATCTCTGGGTCAATATTCTGGATCCCCCTCCCTCATATCATTGCGTGTACCCCAATATCCCGCAGAATTCAAGAAGGTCATCACCACTTTCTCCAGGATAATTAGGGAAAGTTGATAAATTCTCCCTCATTCAGCAACACCCACATCCTGTGAAACAATCAGACAGGTAGATCAGGTAGGGAGGATTTCCCTCATGCAAAAGGAAAATGAAAGAGATGATGCGAAAATTAGTGTTAGTCTGTCTAGAGGTCAAATCCAGAAGCATTTGTTCTCATTAAATAATGTGGAAATCTCCCCCTAAAGACGATTGTCAATTCCAACTTTCAAAACTGAGCTTGACAAATGAGTCTGATGTTTGGGTGGCTAAATAGGAGCATAGAAACCAGGATATGGAGTAGATCATTCAGCCTTTTGAGCCTGTTCCACCATTCAGTATGACCATGGCTGATCTTCTATCCCTCCACACCCACCCCAATGCTTTTAAAATCTAAAACATTATCTGTCTCTTTCTTGAATATATTCAGTGATCTGGCCTCCACATCCTCTGTGATCATTACCCTTGAGTGCTGATAGGATCCTCGACAGTAGGAGGCCATTCGTCCCATCCTGTTTCTTGACAGTGCCGCTTCTTGAGGTGTGAATGTTGCTGGCTAGGCCAGCATTTATTGTCCAAGCTTAATTGCCCTTGGGTGCTGCAGTCCTATGGTGCAAGAACAACTGCAGTGCTGTTGGGTGGGGATGGAGTGCCAGGATTTTGACCCACTGACAATGATACAGTTCCAGTGAATGCCTTGGAGATACAAGTTCACCTGTATCTGCTGCCCTTCTCCTTCTAGGTGATAGAGGTGGCACGTTTGGAAGGTGCTGTCTAAGGAGCCTTGGAGTGTTGCTGCAGTGCATCCTGTACATGGTACACACTGTGCACCAGTGATGGAGGGAGTGAAGTTGATATTGGGACTCATGGTCTCTCATTGTATTGTATTCCAGAAAACCAGTGGGCGAAAGATTGTATGGACCTTTCTATTGAGAGAAATGTTACAAACATTAACCATCAAATTCAGCTACTCCACAACTTTAATAAGTATTCATGAGACAATTAGCCTTAGTTCATGATGGTTGGCAGCAACTGGAAAAATAGAGGCAATTGATTATAAAGCTTAAAGGATACCTCTGCACATCAAACATGGGACAAGGTGCGTATTCAGGTCTCCACAAGCTACAACAGAACAGAGAGTGCAGAGATTAAATCAGCACTATTGGTATATAACAAGCACACAGTGCATCAAGGAGTGGGGCAGTTCCAAAATGTATAAATTAGGTATGCGATCCCTGGAATAAAGATGAGATGCAGCAAAGCGAGGGTAGGTCCAATCAAGGACAGTAGTGGGAGACTGTGTATTGAGTCGGAAGAGATAGGAGAGGTCTTGAATGAGTACTTTTCTTCAGTATTTACGAATGAGAGGAACCGTATTGTTGAAGAGGAGAGTGTGAAACGGACTGGTAAGCTAGAGGAGATAC
>NC_057710.1:9107955-9117465 GCF_004010195.1 Chiloscyllium plagiosum
AGAGCGGTGGATGTAGTGTACATGGATTTTAGTAAGGCATTTGATAAGGTTCCCCATGGTAGGCTTATGCGTAAAGTCAGGGAGGCATGGGATAGAGGGAAATTTGGCCAATTGGATAGAAAAGTGGCTAACCGGTCGAAGGCAGAGAGTGGTGGTAGATGGTAAATATTCAGCCTGGAGCCCAGTTACAAGTGGAGTTCCGCAGGGATCAGTTCTGGGTCCTCTGCTGTTTGTAATTTTTATTAATGACTTAGATGAGGGAGTCGAAGGGTGGGTCAGTAAATTTGCAGATGATACGAAGATAGGTGGAGTTGTGGACAGTGAGGAGGGCTGTTGTCGGCTGCAGAGGGACTTAGATATGATGCAGAGCTGGGCTGAGGAGTGGCAGATGGAGTTCAACCCTGCCAAGTGTGAGGTTGTCCATTTTGGAAGAACAAATAAGAATGCGGAATTCAGGGTTAATGGTAGGGTTCTTAGTCAGGTGGAGGAACAGAGGGATCTTGGGGTCTATGTACATAGATCTTTGAAGGTTGCCACTCAGGTGGATAGAGTTTGTAAGAAGGCCTATGGAGTATTATCGTTCATTAGCAGAGTGATTGAATTCAAGAGTCGTGAAGTGATGTTGCAGCTGTACAGGACTTTGGTTAGGCCACATTTGGAGTATTGTGTGCAGTTCTGGTCGCTTCACTTTAGGAAAGATGTGGAAGCTTTGGAGAGGGTGCAGAGGAGATTTACCAGGATGTTGCCTGGAATGGAGAATAGGTCGTACGAGGATAGGTTGAGAGTTCTCGGCCTTTTCTTGTTGGAACGGCGAAGGATGAGGGGTGACTTGATAGAGGTTTATAAGATGATTAGGGGAATAGATAGAGTAGACAGTCAGAAGCTTTTTCCCCGGGTGCAACAGAGTGTTACAAGGGGCATAAATTTAAGGTGAAGGGTGGAAGGTATAGGGGAGATGTCAGGGGTAGGTTCTTAACCCAGAGTGGTGGGGGCATGGAATGCGCTGCCTGTGGTAGTGGTAGAGTCAGAATCTTTGGTGACCTTTAAGCGGCAATTGGATAGGTACATGGATGGGTGCTTAAGCTAGGACAAATGTTCGGCACAACATCGTGGGCCAAAGGGCCTGTTCTGTGCTGTATTGTTCTATGTTCTACGTTCTATGTTCTAAAGCTTACTTTCCTCTGATGAGTGGGTTTGGGGGGTGTTGGGTGGTGTGGTGAATGCAGAAATGTGGTGGGATAGGTAAGCAGGAGGTATCCAGATCAAGTCAGAATAACCTCACAGTCAGAGGCAGGCCCACACAAAGCGTGTTGAGGTGTGCAACCCTCTCCAAATGAAGAGCAGTAGATGTGAACTGACATTTAATCCCTGAGATGGACCAACATTTGCATTTTGCCAAGAAGTCCGTTCAGGGATAGGGAACCAAAGTGGGTGCTGCGTTCCTGTTGATTGACCCAAAATAGGATTGAGGGTTTGAATGCCTTCTTCCTGATACTGTGTGTCCATATTCTTACATGTTTCATGATTCTTTGCATTCAGGCTAGTTTTCCACAGTAACTGAGTGAAGAAGACACATCTTCCAATGCATGATAAATACCACTCTATAAAACTTGAAAGGGTCAGAAAAGATTTACAAGGATGTTGCCATGGTTGGAGGATTTGAGCTCTGGGAGAGGTTGAACAGGCTGAGGCTATTTTCCCTAGAACGTTGGAAGCTGAGGGGTGACCTTATCGAGGTTTACAAAATTATGAGGGGCAAGGATAGGATAAATAGACAAAGTGTTTTCCCTGGGTTGGAGGAGTCCAGAACTAGAGGGCATAAGTTTAGGGTGAGAGGGGAAAGATATAAAAGAGACCTACAGGGCAACTTTTTCATGCAGAGGGTGGTACGTGATTGGAATGAGCTGCCAGAGGAAGTGGTCAAGGCTGGTACAATTGCAACATTTAAAAGGCAGTTGGATTGGTATATGAATAGGAAGGATTTGGAGGGATATGGGCCGGGTGCTGCCGGTGGGACTAGATTGGGTTGGGATATCTGGTCGGCATGGATGGTTTGGACCGAAGGTTCTGTTTCCATGCTATATATCTCTATGACTCTATGACTCTATGTTGGAAAAGGCACACAGGAGACTTCCGGGAACAGTAGCAGAGGAAGTGATTAAGGCATTCAAAATTGTTAAGACTTACGTCAGATTAATGCAGAGAATCTTATTCTATTAGCAGAAAGGTTGGTAACCAAAGCGCACAGAATTAAGGCAGTTTTCAAAAGAGACAGAAGGGAAGAAAGGAGAATTTGCTTTAATGCAGCAAACAATTTTGAGTCAAAATGACAGGATACAGATTCATGATTAACTTTCAAACGGAAAACTTGAAGGGGGGAAATTAGTCATTGCTGGGGCCATAGAATTCAATAACCACGGCTCCCACCCAAAGGTAAAGATTCCTGGGTTTTCCAGTATGTATTTGATTAACCCACGCTTGTTGCTTCTGTTGCAGGCAACAGTCAAACTTTGCGCCGCCTTCTGTTTTATGTAACTACAGCATGCAGCCAACCCTAAACGCACAGTCCAGTAGCTGCTCAACTGAGTACTGGGTCCATAATTATGAAAGGTCAGTTTAAGTTCAAGCTGGTCTATACCTCCTAAACGGGCAATGCACTTGGAATTGAAGAAACTTTATTGTCACCTGTACAAGCTTGGAATGTTGCCATTTTAGGTACAAGATACCTATGTGCAGATACATAAGTATTTGGTACAAAATTTTAAGAATAATAAATAAAAGTCCAGCAGAAGAATAAAAAGTGTAAAAAAAAGTACTTGAATTCCAGTCATTTTACCCCAGACCATGCCAGGCTTCAAAACTCAAGGCCTCACCTTCCCACACAGGCATCCAGTCTAGGACTTACCTCCCAAACCGACCTCCAATCTGGGACTCAACAACTGCGCAGGCCTCTACTCTGGGACTCACCTCCCAAACCGGCCTTCAATCTGAGACTTACCTCCCATGCAGGCCTCTGGTCTGGGATTCCCCTCCCACACCAGCCTCTGTTCTGGGACTCACCTGCAACAGCCTCCGATCTGGGACTCCCCTCCTGCGCAAGCCTCTGGTCTGGGATTCCCCTCCTGCACAGGCCTCTCGTCTGGGATTCCACTCCTGCACAGGCCTCTTGTCTGGGATTCCCCTCCTGCACAGGCCTCTGGTCTGGGATTCCACTCCTGCACAGGCCTCTGGTCTTGGACTCACCTGCGACAGCCTCCAGTCTGGGAGTTGCCTCCTCCATTCCCACTCACATACGTTTAAAAAGTTAAAAGTTGAAAAGAATACTCCAGAAAAGAGAAATAGAAAAGCAATGGGCAGAGCAGAGGAGATGCGGTTTGAGCGTCCGACTCTGCCACCATCTTTTGGAGGAGTACATTGATTTGATTAGAATGGATGCTGAAGGTATTTTCCAAACAAGAATTTGACCTGGATAAGATACAAGTTGCCATTACATGGTAGAGTGCCATCTACCAAGATACTCTTGGGTGCCAGGTGAGAGATGAGGAGGGAGGTCATAGATCCAGCTGCAGACAGAAACTTTGAAGGAAGAGGTACAGTTAGTAAGTTTGCAGATGACACCAAAATTGGAGGTATAGTGGACAGCGAAGAGAGTTACCTCAGATTACAACAGGATCTTGATCAGATGGGCCAATGGGCAGAGAAGTGCAGATGGAGTTTAATTGAGATAAATGCGAGGTACAGCATTTTGGAAAAACAAGTTTTAGCAGGACATGTACACTTCATGGTAAGGTCCTAGGGAGTGCTGCTGAACAAAGAGACCTTGGAGTGCAGGTTCATAGCTCCTTGAAAGTGGAGTCGCAGGTAGATAGTTTAGTAAAGAAGGTGTTTAGTATGCTTTCTTTTATTGGTCAGAGTATTGAGTACAGGAGTTGGGAGGTCATGTTGGAGCTATACAGGACATTGGTTAGGACACTGTTGGAATATTGCGTGCAATTCTGGTCTCCTTCCTATTGGAAAGATGTTGTGAAACTTAAAAGGGTTCAGAAAAGATTTACAAGGATGTTGCCAGGGTTGGAGGATTTGAGCTACAGGGAGAGGCTGAACAGGCTGGGGCTGTTTTCTCTGGAGCGTTGGAGGCTGAGGGGCAACCTTATAGAGGTTTACAAAATTATGAGGGGCATGGATAGGATAAGTAGACAAAGTCTTTCCCCTGGGGTCGGGGAGTCCAGAACTAGAGGGCATAGGTTTAGGGTGAGAGGGGAAAGATATAAAAGAGACCTAAGGGGCAACGTTTCCATGCAGAGGGTGGTACGTGTATGGAATGAGCTGCCAGAGGAAGTGGTGGAGGCTGGTACAAGTACAACATTTAAGAGTCATTTGCATGGGTATATGAATAGAAAGGGTTTGGAGGGTGCTGGCAGGTGGGACTAGATTGGGTTGGGATATTTGGCCGGCATGGACGGGTTGGACTGAAGGGTCTGTTTCCATGCTGGTCATCTCTATGATTCTAAGTGGGAGCAACACACTGGATGCACTGTGGCAAGGAGTTCAACATCAGTAGTCAAGGTCAGTGAATGTATTTTCCAGTACCATTGTCCTGGATGGTGTCAAGCTTCTTGAGTGTACCCATCCAGGCAAGTGGGGAGTATTCCATCACACTCCTGATTTGTGCCTTGTAGGTGGTGGACAGACTTTGGAGAGTCAGGAAATGAGTTAGCCATTGTATTTATGTGGTAAGTAGAGTTGAGCTCTGGTCAATGGCAAACCTCCCCCCCCCCCACCAAATGTTGATGGTCACTTGGCACTTCTGGCTGAAGATTGTTGCTAATACTTTTCACTGATGTGTTGGTCTCTTCCATCATTGTGGATGAGGATATTTGTGGAGCCTCATCCTCCTCCCGTGAGTTGTTTAATTGTCCATCACCATTCATGGCTGAATATCTTCGATATGATCCGTTTGTCGTGGGATCACTTAGATCTGCCTATCACTTGCTGCTTATGCTGTTCAGTATGCAAGTAGTCCTGTTTGGTGGCTTCACCAGTTTGGTACCTCATTTTTGGTATGCATGGTGCTGTTCCTGGCATGCCCTCCTGCACTCTCCATTGAACCAGAGTTGATCCTCTGGCCTGATGGTAATGGTTGAATGGGGGAAAATGCTGGGCCATGAAGTTACATATTGCGCTGAAGTACAGTTCTACTGCTGTTGGTGGCACTCATGGATGTCCAGTCTTGAGTTGTTAAAGTGGATAGACAAAGTAAATGTTAAGAGGACGTATTCTCATTTGGGGAGATCTAGAATAAGAGGTCATAGCTTTAGGACAAGGGGTAAGATATTTAAAACAGACATGAGGAAAGGTTAGCAATAATATGATTTCAAGGGAGGGTCACCGGACCCGAAACACCAACCAAGATTTCTCTCCACAGATGCTGCCAGACCTGCTGAGCTTTTCGAGTAATTTCTTATTTCTGAACCCCAGCATCCGCATATAGTTTTTATGAGGAGCAATTACTACTCTCAAAGTGTCATGAATCCACTGTCCCAGAGTGTGGGGGATGCCGGGGGCACTGAATACACTGAAAGAGGAGATAGACATTTTTAATCAGTAATGGATTGAAGGGATATGGAAAGTGGGCAGAAAAGTGGGGTTGAGGCTGAGATGAGATCATCCCTGATTGTATTAAACAGCAGAGCAGGTTTGAATTGCCTGCGCTGTTCCCTGTTCTTATGTTCTTGTGTTAAAATTTGTGATTCATAGAGAAGGCTGGCACAACATTGTGGATGACTTCTGTAGAGATTAGAGCCCATTATTTCCAGTGTTCAGGTGTTGAGCAATGCTCTTTGTGGTTCGTGACCTCATTATTTCAGCAGAATCGGAGTGCTGCAGTGAAAACTCAGACTGCAATCATATAGCTTAACACACTACCATGGAGGCTCAGACTGAAAACACCAGTTTAAGGAACCCATAGTGCAGGAGTAATATTGAGTTAATTAAAAGTCTTGAGGAGAGACAGTAATTGAAGAAAATAGCAGCTAATGAACGTACGGATATTTTCCAAAAAGAGAATTAATTATGTCAATAATAAGGCATTGAACAAAAAAATTATCCCTTATACCTGGCTACTCACTGCTGCCTCATGAGAGACTCCCTACATGCTTTTTGAAAAGCCTTCAAGAAGGTCCCTGACATTGGAATGGACTTTGCCGAACTGCCTGTCACAGACAGCCACTAATTTCTCCATAGCCCTCATTGCTCAAACTTGCTCAGATTTTGGAGAAAGTGAGGACTGCAGATGCTGGAGATCAGAGTCGAGAGTGTGGTGCTGGAAAAGCACAGCAGGTCAGGCAGCATCCGCGGAGTGGAAGAATTGATGTTTCGGGCATAAGCCATTCATCAGGAATCCCTTGTCTACCTCAGCTTTGAATAGATTCAATGGCTCAGCCGCCACAATGCTGTGTGCTCTATATTACTAGATTTTCATAACAGTAAGGTTCAACCAATTCAAGCTTTCCTGTAAAGCCATCCCTTTTACCCCTGCAGTGAACCTTCTCAAATATGCTGATGCAATTATATATAGTACCTCATTAAATATGGAAACAAAACTGAATGCAATACGGTTTCTCAAAAACCTGTGTAGTTGTAGTAGGAGTCTCCTCCTCATACATCCTTTGTAATGAAGCTCAATCTTGCATTCATCCTGCATTTGTCCTGTATATTATGTGCAGTACTTGCAAGCTTTTCTTTGAAATTTATGTACAAGGACACAGATTCATTCATACTGCATGCTGCAGTCTCTATCCAACTGAAAAAAAAATTGCTTTCCGATTTTTCCAACAACATCACATTTTTCTCAATTGAACTTCATTGGTCCACTCAATTCATCTACATTCCTTTTCAGACTCTTTGTTCTTTCCTTTATATTTGCTTTCCCGCCCATTGTCAGCAAATTTGCCTACAATACACCTGGTCCCTTCAACTAAATCATTAATGTAAAGTTATTGGCCTGCTTAGGAAATTGACTGAGCAGCAGGACACCTTGAGTTGGAATAATTGACGTACTGTAATTGGTAGGATGTGGCTAGTGGTGACCCGCAAGGAGTCCCTGCTGGGACCTCAGCTATTTACTGTGTTCACTTGTGACTGAGGTGATGAGGCAGAACACCACATATTCATATCGACAGATGACATAAAGAGGGCTGACGTCGAAAGCAACGCAGATGGAAGCATAATTTAACGAAGTGATATTTATAGACTGAGCAAAACTATGACAAATGTATTTCTAAGGAGGCAAATGGGAGGCCATCGATTTTGGACTGAGAAATGAGAGAACAGGGCTCTTTTGAAATGGTGAAGAGATATACATTTTGGAGTTTAAAAGGCCATTTGGGTGTCCAGGTATATGGATCTTTAAGACATCTTGATGCGATACTGAAAATAATCAAAAAGGCCAGTGGAATGCTGCCCTTTATATTGAAAGGATTAGAATGCAAGAGGTTAGACTCCAGTTATACAAAACCTAGGTTAGATTGCACCTGGAGTTACCGTGTGCAATTCTGGCCAGCACATCCTAAGCATGGGGGCATAGTGGTATATATTTAACAGTATGAGACTTGGGAGCTTGAGGTTTAGTTCTATTTGGTGTTGGTTTTGATGCGGTCGGAGAATACATTTGTCTGCACTGGACCAGTTGGCAGAGGTGCAATACAATGGGTGGCATAGCTCCAGATTCCCACAGACTATTTTTGCTGCCTGAGGAAACTCTCCCAGCAGCAGATGGAAGTGGAGGGAGGGGGAAACGCGATGCTCCAGGCAGGCTCAGAGCTCTGGCCAACCTTCCTGCATATAGTGGCAGCTGTCACCCACCCTATGGAGTGGTTTTGAAGCCCCCCCCAGCTCTCCATAGTGATGACCTGGCTGTGAAAGCTATTGTTAAATTATATTTTTAAAAGAGTGAGTGAGGGAGGAGGGTGGGGGGGTGGGGGGGGGGCGGTGGTGCAGGGCCATTCTATTTTGGAGCCCCTCTCCCTCACTCACCTGCCAATCATACAAGCTTACAAGCCTGTCTTGCTGGCACTCCAACTTTGAAAGCCTAGCTTCCAATTGGATAGTGGGCCACCTCTGGTTATTAATAGGTTCCAGGGAAAATCACAGACAATGACTGTGTTGGATCACTGATCAGTCATGCTCTTGTTGAAAAAGGAAAAAGCTTGAGACGCTAAACACCCCATATTTGCTCCTAGGTTCTTATGTCTCTGCAATCTTGCTTTGCATAAATTGGCTGCTGCTTTTTTGAAAGTGCCCACAACCTCAAAAATATATTTTATTGGCTGTAAAGTGCATTGAGATGCCCTGCGATTGTGAAAGGCGCTATATAAACGCACACGCTTTCTTTCTTTGGATTTATAAGGAAGCTAAGGGTCAGCTCCTTTGTGTGCCAATACCCAATCAGCTCCTATTTCTATGAAAAAGTGAGGAAGACTGTTTAGACTCTTATTTTACTCTATCATGAGATGTGGGCGTAGCTGGCAAGCCTAGAGTTTATTGCACATCATTAATTGCCCTTGAATTGTGTGACTTTCTCAAGCATTTCAGAGTCAACTACATTGCTGTGGGTCTCAAACCAGACCAGGTAAGTTGAGCTGATTCCCCTCAGTGAGCCTGATGGACCTTTGCTACAACTGTCACCATTGAGACACTAGCTTCATATTCCAGACCTATTCACTGAATTTAATTATAATATGAATTAGATCGTTAATTCATGCGATATGGACATCACTGGCTGGACCACTGTTATTGCTCACCCCTAATTTCTCAACAAGTAGTTAAGAACCAATAACATTGCTGTGGGTCTGGAGTCACACGTAGGCCAGACCAGGTAATGATTTTTTTTCCCTAACTTGTGAGCAATCAAGGGATTGGAAGTAGCACAAGGAGTGGCTAATCAGAAAAGCATGCTCCTGAAGAAATTCACTCATAACAGTTGTCTTTGAATTGGGGACAAGTATTTCTGTCAACA
This sequence comes from Chiloscyllium plagiosum, assembly GCF_004010195.1. Taxonomy (NCBI): domain Eukaryota; kingdom Metazoa; phylum Chordata; class Chondrichthyes; order Orectolobiformes; family Hemiscylliidae; genus Chiloscyllium; species Chiloscyllium plagiosum. The sequence goes on from NC_057710.1 coordinate 9,116,972, forward strand.
TTCCATAGTTTGGAAAGTTTGACTCATTTGATCTTGCCGTTAAAGACTTTTGACCCTCTTGCGTTCCCTTTCCTTATGACCTCTAACTACAGAGTGACTTCCCTGCCAAAAATAGCACTTACTTGTCACCATGTTCAGTGTCCTTCCATCAGTCACCACAGCTTGACTGGAGGAAGATATAGTGGCGCCTATCACTGAAACCAAAAACAACATTTGCTGGGAAAAACTCCTGTGGAGAGGACAGGAAGGCAGATTACTAGAACAGGAAGGCAGATTACTACCTAAATGGAATCAATTTAGGTAAAGGGGCAGTACAAAGAGATCTGGGTGTTCTTGTACACCAGTCAATGAAGGCAAGCATGCAGGTACAGCAGGTAGTGAAGAAGGCTAATAGTATGCTGGCCTTCATAACAAGAGGGATTGAATATAGAAGCAAAGAGGTTCTTCTGCAGCTGTACAGGGCCCTGGTGAGACCACACCTGGAGTACTGTGTG
>NC_057710.1:9120102-9174149 GCF_004010195.1 Chiloscyllium plagiosum
GGGGGTTAGGTATAGGACAGATGTTAGGGGTAGGTTCTTTACTCAGTGAGTCGTGAGTTCATGGAATGCCCTGCCAGTAGCAGTGGTGGACTCTCCCTCATTATGGGCATTTAAGCGGGCATTGGATAGGCATATGGAGGATAGTGGGCTAGTGTAGGTTAGGTGGGCTTGGATCGGCGCAACATTGAGGGCTGAAGGGCCTGTACTGCGCTGTATTCTTCTATGTTCTATGTTCTATGTTCTATCTGTCAGCCAGGGCCTCCCTGATTGGACCAGATTAACAGCCCCAGTCAGGGGGCTTATATTCTAAGAGGTCCAATTGGCTGACCTCATTACAATTGCCAAACCCCTCCCCCTCTGACATAGGGACGCAGGCCAGTTCTTTTCTTGTAGCTCATCCTGTGGTGTTTTAGCATCGGGTCAAATTCCTCCAACTTTGCCTCTGATCCAGGTGGTGTGTAACACACAGTGGCTTAGCCTTTTGCTCCCGCAGCATCTCGGTAGAAATTTATTCTTTTCTTCAGGCAGCATAGGCAGCGATATTTGCTGTATCCATCTCAGATTCCGAAGTATCTTCAATGTTTGACAGAGAGAGAGAACCCACAGGTTCCTGAATGGTTGAAAAGGCAGTCGAGGAGCTGGGCATGTTTTGTTCCCACGCTGTTTGTGAGTTTGCAGCTTTCATATCGTCCACGTGCTTATTCAGGACCATTACACTGATCCAAGTTTTATATGTCCTTGGGTCTGACCTCATGTCGATCATGCCTCTTACGCAAGCAGGGCCAATGACATGGTTCCTACACCAAACTTCTTCCCTGAACTAAACTGTCTCTCTCATTTAGCGGAGTCTTGTGATTGACTTCGGCATTCTTGATGCTGTTTCACCCTTCCAGGGTCTGGGAAGGTTAGATTTAACCTGGTGTAGAATCTTCTCCCCATCAGCAAGCTGCTGGAGTTATCCCTGTAGTTGGATGAGGGATGATCCGATAATCAAACTGAAACATGGATCGTTTGTTATCCAGTGAAGCTGTAGGCTGTTTCTTTAAGCACGTCTTCAACGTTTGGACTGCTCTTTCTGCCAGACCATTGGATGATGGATGGTATGGATCTGTCCTTGTATGATGGATACCATTCAACTTTATGAAATACTCAGATTTTCTGCTGGTAAGTGGCATGGTATCTGTGATCAATGCATCCGGAAGTCCGTGTGTTGTAAAAGATGCACCTAGTTTTTCTATCATCATCCCTGTGTTTGATGAATAAACTTTGTGCACTTTGAGTGAGTATTCATAATGGCTAAGAACATTGAGGGAATGTGGGGAATGGCTGGTAGTAATTTGTGTTCTTGTTGGCACTCTGGGCACTGCACCACCAACATGGCTATGTCTTCACCAACATCTTCATTTTATTATGACTTGGATGGCCCTGATGGTGTTCAGCCAGTATCTGGCGGAGACCTTTTCTTGTGACAACTACTCTTGCTCCCCATAACAATATACCATTCTCTACCATGATCTGGTCTCTCTGGGTCCAAAATGGGTTCAGTCTTGGATGTGACGGCCCTTTAGTTGCCCCCATCACTATCAGCTGTTTCAGTTTTGCCAGGACTGGATCTCTCTGCATACAAAGTCTTCGACAGCAGGATCAAATGACCATAAGACCATAAGACCATTAGACATAGGAGTGGAAGTAAGGGTATTTGGCCCATCAAGTCCACTCCGCCATTCAATCATGGCTGATGGGCATTTCAACTCCACTTACCCGCATTCTCCCCGTAACTCTTAATTCCTTGTGACATCAAGAATTTATCAATCTCTGCCTTGAAGACATTTAGTGTCCTGGCCTCCACTGCACTCTGCGGCAATGAATTCCACAGGCCCACCACTCTCTGGCTGAAGAAATGTCTCTGCATTTCTATTCTGAATTTACCCCCTCTAATTGTAAGGCTGTGTCCACGGGTCCTAGTCTCCTCGCCTAACGGAAACAATTTCCTAGCGTCCACCCTTTCCAAGTCATGTATTATCTTGTAAGTTTCTATTAGATCTCCCCTTAATCTTCTACACTCCAATGAATACAATCCCAGGATCCTCGGCCGTTCCTCGTATGTTAGACCTACCATTCCAGGGAACATCCGTGTGAATCTCCGCTGGACACGCTCCAGTGCCAGTATGTCCTTCCTGAGGTGTGGGGCCCAAACCTGGACATAGTACTCCAAATGGGGCCTAACTAGAGCTTTATAAAGTCTCAGTAGCACAACGGTGCTTTTATATTCCAACCCTCTTGAGATAAATGACAACATTGCATTCGCTTTCTTAATCACGGACTCAACCTGCATGTTTGCCTTTAGAGAATCCTCGCCTAGCACTCCCAGATCCCTTTGTACTTTGGCTTTATGAATTTTCTCACCGTTTAGAAAGTAGTCCATGCTTATATTCTTTTTTCCAAAGTGCAAGACCTTGCATTTGCTCACATTGAATTCCATCAGCCATTTCCTGGACCACTCTCCCAAACTGTCTAGATCCTTCTGCAGCCTCCCCACTTCCTCAGTACTACCTGCCTGTCCACCTAACTTCGTATCATCGGCAAATGAGTCAAACAATGGCATGATGCCAGAAATACTTACCCCCCAACTCAAAGACAACTGTTGTGAGTGAGTTTCTTCAGAAGCGTGCTTTTCTCTCGTTGCCACTGAAATGACTCCACAGAGGTCAGTATCCTGTCACCAAGTCGTCCTTTATTTACATATGCATACTACTTTCCATTGCCCCGCTTCCTCAGAGCCAGCTCTCAGAGTGAACAGAACCCCTGACATTCCGGTTAATATCTGTCAGCCAGGGATCCCTATTTGTACCACTTTAACAGCCCCAATCAGGGAACTCATATTCTGTGTGGTCCACTTGGCTGACCTCGCTACAATCACCACAAGGTCTAGTGACTGATTTCCAGCATCCACAGTCCTTTGTTTTGGTTTGATTAGCTTCTCTCTGAATTGTCAGCTTGAGTGACCCATTACCTTTCCAACAAATGGTTGAGACATCCAATGACTCAGGAAGAGCCTGGCCTGACTCCTGATCCAAAGGTGAACTCCTCCTAGTTGCCAAAAACCGTGATGACCTGTAAACTCTAATCTCCAGCAGCCCCATAGTCTCCCAAAGAATCTGTGCTCCTCCCATTCCAGCCTCTTGTGCCCAAGTCCACCAATGAGTGCGCCTTCAGAGCCTTGGCTCCAAGCTCTGAATTTCCCTCCCTACACCTCTCTGCATCTCTAACTCACTTTTCACATCTTTGAACTAAGCTTTCAGTTACCTACTTAAATATTTCAACTATTGGTGCCATTTTTGTTTTGTAATGCCTCTGTGAGGTACCTTAGCACATTTGTTTTAATGCCTAAAGCCCTCTGGAGATAGAAATTGTTCTTGTTGATGACCAGGCCATAGACACCATGGAAGTGCACTCTTGAAAAAGTCAAACTACTTTTCATTAGACTTGCAAGTCTGACTGACAATGAGTATCAGTCCAACAAGGCAGACTGGAGTCTCCATGGTCAAGACAAAATGGCAATGAACCAAAGTGACCATTAATATGAGCCCCATGTTGCTGCTGACGACTATAATCTCTTTACATTGACAGTTATTAAGTAATGTGAGGAATGATTCAAATATGATTCTGGCTGCCTTTCAGTGATTGATTGTTTGACCTTTTCTGTCTGCAGAATTGGTGCGTATTTAATTTGAACACTTTACCTGATACCACTTTCTGCAGATCAATGGAGTGAGGCCTCCTATTTAGCCCATCACTGATCCCTCTCAATGTTCTCTCTCCCTGTCTTCCAATTTGTTTTTTATTCATTCACAGGATGACTGTATCGCTGGCTAGGCCAGCATTTATCGCCCATCGCTACTTGCCCAGAAGGCAGAGTCAATCACATTGCTGTGGGCCTGGAGTTAAATGCAGATAAGGATGGCAGTTTCTTTCCCTAAAGGACTTCAGTGAATCATATGGTTTGTTCCTGACAATAGATTCATGGTCATTACAGAGGAACCTCGATTATCCGAATATCAATTATCCGAATTTTGGATTATCCAAAGAAGATCTCAATGTATCGATAGAAACATTACATCAAAGAGGTGTTTCAACACTGATCGCGTCTTTTAATTAACATGATTAAAAATGAACTCTCCTTCCTGAAATTCTGCCGAGAACAGTCCTGGACATCAATAGGAGCCCAGACACCGTCTCCAAATGACCAACTGCCCGCTCCCCCCCCCCTCCTCTTCCCACACTTTCACTTGAGTTCTAACACCGGGGTGTACCCTAAACCCCTCCTTCCCCAGATAATCTCTCCAATATTGTCCTGTACAGGGCAAAGGTGAAACCTGTCAAAAAGCTGCAGTAAAACTGTGTGTGTGTGTGTGTATTTATGTGCTATTTTGAGACTAACCCTCCCAAAGGCACCACCAGTCTTACTGTTGGTGTCCAGTCCAGCTGCCCCGGAGCGGGAAGGGTGGACATAAGGGTGGGGTTGGATGGGGTTAAGGGAGTGTACAGGGGCTGGTCAGGGGTGGGGGCAGGTGCCAGGGGTGGGAGGGGGGAGGTGGCGCACGCACACTATGTGCTGCTGCCTAGTGTCCTGAATGGGGAGTGGACTTAGCAAATGCTCACTGTGTCAATCTCATTGAACTGATGGGGGTAGGGGGAGGCTTCAGCAATGCTGTAGGTCCTTTACACACAAGTGCGTGTCTGCTCAGAAAAAAAAACCCTGAGAGAGAGAGAGGGAGCAAGGCAGGCAGAGCGAGGAAAAAGGAAATTTCAGAAAACTCTGTGCTCCAGAGGAGAGGAGGTGAATCAATTAACCAAATAATCAATTATCCAAATGAAATATTGCCCGCCCATCTAGTTTGGATATTTGAGGTTCCTCTGTATTAGACTCTTAATTCCAGATTTTTATTGAATTCCACCACCTGCCATGCTGGGATTTGAACCGGTTCTCTGGATTAACAGGTCGTCACCTCCTCCCAGTTGATTGGGTTTGAAGAATTGAAGCAGGATCGGGCTATGTGAATGGGAGCAGTTCCCTCCTTAATGGCATTGTGGGTGTACCTACAGGAAATGAACTGCTGCTATTTAAGAAGGAAGCTTAGCACCACTGAGCAACTAGGAATGGGCAATAAATGCTGGCTCAGCCAGCAATGCCCACATATCCGAGGTGGATAGAAAAATCTGAGTGAGCAGCATCTTAAGAGTTGTTTGAATGTCAGAATCAGATTTGTCTAAAAGCTATAAATGGTATGTACCTGCAACAGTTGCTAGGTCATAACCAATAGATAGAGAATGGCTGACAATGTAATTGATTACTTTTGGACTAGAACACCAGAGGAAGATTAGATTCCACTGAAGTGCAGAAACGGGAAGGACTGGTGACTTTTCATTAAGTTTATGATGTTGATAAATAATTCATTTCAGTCTTTGATTACATCTTTGGCCCAGTGAGATTTTGTGGGGCTTTTTGTGAGGTAATTTGCAACTCCAGTTCTTTCACTGACCCATTTCAATCATCTCACTGGGGCATCTTTTCCTCCCACGCTGTTGTTCATGTTCATTGGCTGCTTCTATTCAGTTATTAGATTTAACAGTAATCAAAGTCTTTGACATCTGAAGTACTTTTATGGCTCAGGAGTAAGAGGAAATATCTTAAGAAATTCAGAAATGTACTTCAGTACATTATATGAGAGTTCTTCTGAGGAACATACCCAATCTTCCTTGGGAATAGAAGTGGACCATTCAACCCATCAAACCTGTTCTGTCAGTCAATTAGAGCAAGTTTTAGCTTCTTCGATCAGCCTTGGCTCCATAATCTGAAATGCATATGAGACTGAATTAACTCTCAGCTTTTTTTGGGGGAGGAAGTTGTAGATTACCATAATGCTTTCTGCAAAAACATAGCTTCTTAACATTGCATCTAATCAACTGGCTCTGATTTTGAGCATATGTTGCTTAGGGCTCTACTCTTTGCCAGAGGAAATTATTTTTCTCTGTCTACCCGATCAATTCTTTAAGTCATCTCAATATTTTCAGAAATTCATTTAGAAGAGGGTTGTGTCACTAGCTAGGCAGCATTTATTGCCCATTCCTAATTGTCCTGGAGAAGGTGACGGTGAGCTCTCTTCTTGAATTGCTGCAGTCCACAGTGCTGTTGGAGAAGGAGTTCCAGAAGTTTGTCCAAGTGGTAGTGAAGGAACATCATATGGTCTCAAGTCAGCATGGTCAGTGGCTTGGAGGGGAATTGGCAGGTGATATTGTCCCCATTTATCAACTTGTCCTTCGCGATGAAAGTGGCTGTGGGTTTGAAAGGTGCTGTGTAAGTTGCTTGTAGATGGTGCACACTGCTGCCACTGTGTTGGTGGAGGGAGTGGATGCTTGTGGATGTGATGCCAATCAAGGGGGATGCTTTGTCCTGGATGGTGTCAAGCCTCTTGAGTGTTGTTGGAGCTGCAGCCATCCAGACAAGTGGGGAGTATTCCGTCACACTCCTGACTCGCGTCTTGTAGTTGGTGGCCAGGCTTTTGGGAGTCATGAAGTGTATTAAGAGTTGATGGCTGTATATTACAAAGTGACAAATTTGGGTTGTGATTTTTGGACTGCTATAATAGTCCTTCTGCACAATCAAAGAATTGTTATGGTGTAGAAGAAGGCTATTCAACCCATTGTGTCTGTACCGGTCCTCTAAATGAACATCATGACTTCTCAAATGAACATCCCATAATTCTGAACATTGTTTGTATTTAAATAACCCTTCAAAGCACTTTTAAGTGCCTCAAATAAACCTGCCTCCATCACACATCTCCACAGTGCATTCTAGACTCTTATTACTCCCTGGGTGAGGAGTTTGTTTTGCCTTGCATTTACTTTCTATGTAATTTACTTTTGACCCATATCCTTTCATTCTTGATCCTTTTTACAAGCTGGAACAGCTTCTTTCTGTCTACTGCGAGCAACACGATGGCTCAGTGGTTAGCACTGCTGCCTCACAGCACCGGGCCATGTGTCCAATTCCAGTCTTGGGCAACTGTGTGTGTGGAGTTTGCACATTCTCCCCCCTGTCTGTGTGAGTTTCCTCCCACAGTCCACAGATGTGCAGGTTAAGTGGATTGGTCATGCTAAAGTGTCTAGGGATGTGTAGTTTAGCCATGGTAAATACAGGGCTGGGTCTGGATGGGTTGGTGCAGACTCAATGGGCCAAATGGCATCTTTCCACACTGTGCTAATTATCTGATCCTACATTTTCTAGCACTCTTTTCAGTTTGAAAATCTCAATTACCTCTCCTTTCAGCTTTCTTCTCTCTAAGGAAAACAGCTCCAACTTCTGAAATCTATTCTCATTACTGGGGAGGTTTCTCAATGCTGGAACCATTTTCATTGCTGGAACTATTCTCTTTGGCACTATTTCCAATGCATTCACATTCTTCTTAAGGTACAGTGCCCAGAATAGTGCACAATACGCCAGCTGAGGTCTAATTAGTGTCTTTGTCAAAAGTTCCCTGTTCTTTTACTCTATGGCCCTATTAATAAAGCCAAGGATACTGTATATTTTATCAAAAGCACTCTCCACCTGTCCTACTATCTTTAGTGACTTAGGCACATATACAGAACAACCTTGGTTATCCGACATCAATTATCCAAATTTCAGATTATCCAAACAAGATCTCAAGGTCCCATAAAAACGTTATACATTATCCAAACAATCAATCAGTTATTTGAACAAAATACTCCCCACCTGTCTTGTTCGGATAATCGAGGTTGTTCTGTAAAACCTAATCACATATATATATATATACATACTTTTAAGTAGTACCCTTTATTTTATACTAACTCCATAGTCTTTCTACTAAAATGCATCACCTCGCAATTCATGTTAACTAATTGCAAAGTTGAGTCACCTTATAGAGTCTTGAAGTAATCCAGAGTTCCAGTCACAGTTCTGCAGTCTCAGCACAAAATGCCATTCACCGTGTCCCTCTCCCTTAAATCAGACTGCCCAGGGGTTTCGCTGTCATCTCTGCAAAGGTAATAATCCCAAGGGGTAATTGAATGCTGGTCCTTACATTTAGGGAACTAGAGTCATAAGAGGTGGAGAAAGTGAGGTCTGCAGATGCTGGAGATCAGAGATGGAAATGTGTTGCTGGAAAAGCGCAGCAGGTCAGGCAGCATCTAGGGAACAGGAGAATCGACGTTTCGGGCATACAGGAGAATCGACGTTTCGGGCATTCCTGAAGAAGGGCTAATGCCCGAAACGTCGATTCTCCTGTTCCCTAGATGCTGCCTGACCTGCTGCGCTTTTCCAGCAACACATTTCCATCATAAGAGGTGGAATCCATCCTTCAACAGTACTGGGCACCACACATTAAAGAGCACAGACCAGCCTTGGAGAGAGTGCAAATTCACCAGACCAATCACAGAATTGTTAACATGTAGAAGGAGACCAGTTGGCCAATGAGTTTGCACCAGCATTTTGAGCACTTTAGCTCAGTGCCTATCTCCTGTCCTTTTCCCACACCCATGCACATCGCTTTGATTCAAAATCCTCTAATGGCATCTTAAATGTTTATTATGAACTTGCCTCAACTACACGTCCAGGCAGTGACCTCAGACCTATTGTGTGAAAAAGTATTTTTGATTTTCTCACGGCACATTTATATTTTTTGAAAATCACTTTAAATCTGTATCCTCTCATTCTTAATTATTTTATATGTAAGAACAGTTTTTCTCTGTACAATCCATCCACGACTTCTCATGATTTTTAATGTCCTCTTAGCCTTCTCTTCTCCTGACAAAACTCTGAATTGTTCTAACTGCTCTGCACAGCTGAAGTTTCTCATCCTTTGAACCATTCTTGTAAATATCTTCTGTGCTCTGTCTAATGCATTCACATCCTTACTGTAAATTGGTTCCTAGAACTGTATACAATCCTCCAGCTAAGGTTAATTATTGTCGTCATAACCTCTCTGCTCTTGTACTCTATAGAGCTTTGAATACTTTATTATATAAAGAACCCTTCCTTACTGTCCTGCTACCTTTAACAACATTTCTGAGTGTAGGTTATAGCATATTAGTAATAGCCTTTAGCTGCATTCTATTTAGCCTGCCCATTGCCCCCAAAATGTTGTACCCCTTTGTCAGAGAACTCCTCAACTTTATATTCTCCAAAGAAAACAACCCATAGCTTATCCAGCTCTCTTTTTAGCTGAAATGCTTCATCTCAGGCAATCTCCCCTGGTGAATCTCCTCTGCACCCCCTCCAATACAATCACATCCCTCCTATAGTGTGGTATCCCGAACAGTACACACTACCCAAGCTATGGTTTAACCAAAGTTCTGTTCTGTTACAATATAATCTCCCTACTCTGATAATCTCTGCCACAAGTGATAAAGGCAAGTGTCTCTATGCCTTCTTCACTGCCCAATTAACTTGTCCTGTCACCTTTAGGGATCTGTAAGCAAGAACCTCGTGATCCCTCTGTTTCTCTTGCGTTTCCTCATGTCTTGACTCTGAAACTGCCTTCAAGATGGCTTGAGCAAGCCACTCAGTGCAAGGGCAACTAGGAATGGGCAAAAAAACAATGCCAGTGATGCTCACGCCCCATAAGAATTAAAAAGAAATGCTGTAATAATGGGAAAATAGCAGCCAATCAGTGCACTGCAAGCTTCCAAAGCAGCAACGTGTTATGAACAAATCACCTTGCTTTTGCGGTCGTGGGTTGAAGCATGAATATTCACGAGAGAGAACCCTACTGCTCTGATTGCCATAGGAACTCTTCCATCCACCCAGGAAGGCAGACAGAACCTTTGTTTTGCACCTCATCTGAAATCTAACAGCTCTGACAGTACAGCACCCCCTCATGTCTTCATCATTGTGCTCAAGACTCTGGAGTGGCTGTTAAATTCAATTGTATAGAGCCTTGGTGAGACGGCGTCTGGATTAATGAGTGCAGTTCTGGTTCTCATACCTAAGGCAGGATATACTATCCATTGAGGGAGTGCAGTGAACATTCATCAGGCTATTTCTTAGGATGGTGGGACTGTACTATGCAGGAAGATTGAGGAGAATTTGAAGTCTGTGTCCCCAACAGTTTGGAAGACTGAGAGATGATCTTATTAAAATGTACAAGGCTAAACCGATAGGAGGCAGAGATGGTGCTTTCCCTGGATATAGGGTTTAGAACCACAGCACATAGTCTCAAGGTGAGGGGCTGGAATGAGGAGGAATTTCTTCACTCAGAGGGTAATGAATCTATGGAATTCTCTGTACTTCAGAGGGCTGTGGGTGCTCAGTCATTGAGTCTGTGCAAGAAGAATATTGCACAATTTCTAGATAGTAATGATACCAAGAGATTTGGGGAAACTGTGGGAAACGCTGTTGATGTAGATGATCCATGATTATCTTGAGTGGCAGAGCATGTTAGATGGGCCAAATGGTCTACCTCACTCCTATATTCTGATCTTCAAAGGTTGAAACCATAACCTTCCACAGCCAACACTAACTCAGCCCGTTCCTGTACTTTAATTTCAGTTTTTACCCTTAAAATTGGCATCTTTGACAACGGAGGTTGAGGAACTTTGTGGTTTCACCTCAAGGTGCCACAGCCCCATCACTGTCAGGAGGCTGTAATTACAATATTATGGGTTTAAATGGTTCAGGGGCTGAACGATGAATGCAGGAAAAAAAAGGAATCCTTATGAGAGAAATGAAGAATGTCCATAGGACTATGGGAATGGAGCTGGTGCACTCTGTCGTGCAGCATCTGGCTAGCTCAGTTGAGCATGGCACGTTGACAATTTCAAGATGAAAAGTCAATTGTCTGTGGTCATCCCAACGTCACACCACCACATGCTGCACCAGCGCTGCCCTCCAAGGCTTACCGCACGTTAATAAGGAAGTAGCTATACTTCCCATTCAACTCTAGTTTACCCGTTGCCTCTCTTAGCTCTGAATCACTGGGTTCAGGGTTCAACAGAACAGGACTTGGGTTTAAGAATTAGGATTGACACTCCTATGCAGTACTGAAGATTGTTGCAATGTGAGAGATTTTGCTGAGGTGGAGGTGGTCAAGATTCAAGCTCCCAAGAGTAAATATCACCAACAATTTGTCCTGGTCCATCCACGTTGATGCTACAGTCAAAGAAAACACACTAACATCTCTACTTCCACAGAAGGCTCAGGAATTTCAGCACATCCACAATGTTTATCGTCGCATCAGAGAAAGCATCCTATCTGCATGCATCACAACTCAAATGGCAACTGCTCTGCCCAAGACCACAAAATATTGTTATGAATATGGCCCAGTCCATCACAAAAACCAGTCTTCCTTCCATTGACTCCATCTACACTTCCCGCTGATCAGATTAGCCAAGATCTGTTTTGGTCGGCATGGATCAGTTTGAGCTGAAGGGCCTGTCTCCTTGCTGTAGGACTCTTTGACTCTATGACCCTATCTCATTGAATGGCAAAAGATGCTTGAGGGGCTGAGTGGCCTACTCCTACACTTTATTTGTATGCTGTTATGAGGTACGGCAAGGTTAAAGGTGAGGGGTTAGGTGGGTTTGAGATATGGTGTGACATGAGGTTATAGGATCAAGGAGAGATAATACTGGACAGGTAGTGCAGAAACATAGCAAATGAGAGCAAGAGTAGGTCATTCAGCCTTTCAAGCCTGCACTACCATTCATTGTGCTCATTGCTGATCATCCAATTCAATATTCTGTTCCTGCTTCTGCTCCTTATTCTGTTATCCCTTTATACCTCATACAATATATCTAATTCCTTATTGGAAACCTTCTTGAAATGAAACAGAGGAGGGAGTTTAAGGGATATGGATTATGGAATGAGGACAGAGGGCATATCAGGAGGATGTGAAATAGTTAGAGAGGGCAGGGGCTTCGGGATTGAGAGAAAGGGGTGTATGAGAATGGTAGAGAAAGAGGTAAGGCACAAATATTATGGAATGGGAGAGATGGGATTGGATAAGAGAATAGGATAGGTAGGAGAGATTATAATTTATAGGGACAAAGAATTGGAAATAGAGGATATGGGACATGGTGTTTGCAATCAGTAGAGACACTCTGAGAAAATACTGAGCAGAAAGCATATGGGAATGTGAATTACTGGTTGGCACGTTCACCAGCACATTGGGCTGACTGGTGTCCTTCTGTGCTGTCTGATCTCATGATTTCTTGGATGGTGTTGTAAAGAGCTGCCTGAAGGGATGGTTGTGGGGGTGGTGATGAGAAGGATGGGGAGGATGGAGGAGACAAGACATCTTCAGTCAGAATTACTAAAAGGCTCGTCTCAGGGACAAGCTGCTGATGCATTGAGAGTGTTGCTACAGGGCAAAGTGAAGAAGCCGAGGAATGCAAGGAGCGGAACTAAAAGACTGCAGCATAGACAAACCGTTCAAGCATTAAAGTACTGAGGCACTACATATTGCAAGCACCATCTGATCATCTCAGTAATGGGCCTGAGCTTCAGGCAGACATATGGAAAAGCAAGCAAGCACAAAAATAAATGGATCAAAGCCACGGACATTTCACTAAAGAAGGGAGCCATTTGGCCAATAACGTCAACTACTCCACTCCCATTTCCCTGTGCCATCTAATCTATTATGTTTATTTGCTCCAAGGATGTGGGCAATGTTGGAATAGCCTATTAATTGTGTATTTCCATTTTGTGCAGCTGAGTGGCTATTTAGGACATTAACAGTAATATATATCATGGCACAGAGTCACAATTATTAAAGAGCTAGACTATGCATTCTTAGACAGATTGCTTTCCTTATAGATAATCTGTGAACCAGTTGGGCTTATAGGACATGCCATTGGCTTGCTAGGCTTCCTTTCCCTCATCCCAGCCCGCAACAGATCAGATTTTTGACTTTATTCCCATTATAGACCCTAAACTCAACACCTTTGGTTTTCTGTTTCAATATCAAGTATATAGAGGAGCAGATTGCTCAGTCCCACCAGCATGTTTTGTCATTCAGTGAGATCACTTTTCAATTATACGTTCACAGGATGCAGGCATCACTAGCTAGGCCAGCATTTAAGGCCAATCCCTAATTGCCCAGAAGGCAGTTAAAATTCAGCCACATTGCTGTGAGCCTGGAGTCACATGTAGGCCAGACCAGGTAAGCACAGCAGACTTCCTTTCCTGAAGGACATTACTGAACCAGATGAGTTTTTATACCCTCAATAGTCAATATTGGTTTCATGGGTATCATTAGACTCTTAATTCTAGATTATTATTGCATTCAAATTCCATAATCTGTGTCGGCAATGGTTATCACTGCTGCCTCATAGTGCCAGGGACCTGGGTTCGATTCCAGACTTGGGCGACTGTGGATTTTGCATGTTCTCTCTGTGCCTGTATGGGTTTCAACCTGGTGCACTGGTTTCCACCCACAGACCAAAGGAATGCAGGTTAGGTGGATTGACCATTCTAAAATTGCCTCGTACTGTCCAGGGATCTGCAGACTAGTGGAATAGTACAGGACACTGGTTAAACCACGTTTGGAATAATGTGTTCAATTCTGGTCTCCCTTCATTATAGGAAAGATGTTGTTGAACTTGAAGGGGTTCAGAAAAGATTTACAAGGTTGTTGTCAGGATTGGAGGGTGTGAGTGAAAGGGAGAGGCCTAAAAGGCTGGGGCTATTTTCTCTGGAGTGTTGGAGGCTGAGGGGTGACCTTATAGAGGTTTATAAAATCATGAGGGGCATGGATAGGGTGAATACCCAAGGTCTTTTTTTTTCCCGGAGTTGGGGTGTCCAGAATTAAAGGGCATAGATTTAAGGTGAGAGGGCAAAGATTTAAAATGGGCCATTAAGAGGCAACCTTTTCACCCAGAGGGTGATGCGTGTGTGGAATGAACTGTCAGAGGAGGTGGTGGAGGCTCGTAAATGTATAGCATTTAAAATGCATCTGGATGGGTATATAAATAGGAAAGGTTTAGAGGGATATGGATGAAATACTGGCAAATGATTAATTTATGGTATTTGGTCAACATGGATGAATTGGAACAGAAGATCTGCTTCTGTGCTGTACAACTCGGTGACTCAATGATTTTATTTTCAAGCTGGAATATAGGACCACCTCTTGTTTGGGAGAAGAGAGAGGAATGGTTAAAGGAATCAAGGAACATGGACCATCCCTCTCTTAAAGGCATGAGTCATTCAGTCGCTACAGGGCACTCTGCTAGGCCATATGGCTAAGATACTAATAAATCCCACTCCTACTGAGGCACATGGGTGACCAGGCAGCTCCAGGATGCACTGAACTCTCAAACAGCTGCTGGTATTTTTGTACTAGTGAGCTAGATGCTGCCTGTCATCACCTCCTTGGGGGCTTTCTCAAGCAGGAATCCAGCAACAACAGAAGTAAAACAATGTTTCAGAAATAATTCCAACACGCTGATTTTGACTATGGTTTTCCACTGAGGATGCTGGAGATTTAAAATAGAAACAGAAAATACTGGAGAAACTCAGCAAGTCTGGCAGCATCTATGGAGAGAGAGAAATCACAGTTAACATTTTGAGTTCTTCAGAACTGACAGTGTCATGGAGAAAATGTAGAGAATCACCAGGAAACGCAAAGAATTCTTCAAGAAGTAGGTCTTTTATTTGCAAATAAAAAACCATGATACTGAGAAAGCAGATTCTCAAATGCCCACGATCCTCAGGGTCTGTGGTTTTTAAATATTTTTTATATCATGTTTCAGTTAGCATATCAGCATGTCCAACTATATTAATCAAAATACCTTACTGTAGCTACACAATAAACCGGTGAAGTTAGTTCCCATCATCTCTTTATTTGTACATTCTATTTAATGTTATTCTAATGTCACGGTTAGACATTTAGTGTCAGCTTTTGCAACAATGGTCTTTCATTCCAGACCCTACTTAATATTTTCCTAATTTATGGTCCCAATCCTGTCATAATGATATTTAACAGGGAGACTAATTTTACTAACTGTTACCTCATCTCGCCATTGTGACCTCTCAGCCTCAACCTTACTCTGCTAATTGTTGTAAGAGCATTCCACTTTCTTTTCCCATCCTGCATTCCACAGACCCCTTGCAACAGATTGCCAGTGGTCTTCATGCTTTAACCCTTCTCTTGCTTTCATGCTCTTTATTTTCCATAATAGCAGCCAGCGAAAGGTTGTATTTACATTGATGACTTGGGGGGGACGGAAAGGAATGGATGGATAAGTTGAGATAGAGCCCAGAGACAGAGAAACACAGTTTGGCAGATAAAGGGAGTGTACATTGTAAGACAGGGAAGGAGAAGCACTGATAATGAGGACATTGAGTTGATGAAAATAGGTTGGCTGTCCTGAATGCAGCCCATGTCAATGACAAGGCCTGGGGTGTGAGAATGGGGGTAAAGACATGAAAGAAAGTCTTCAGGTGCTAAAATGATTGAAGTTGATATTAAATCCTGATATAGAGTTCCCAAACAGAAAATGAGATGCTGTTCTTCCAGCTTACACTGAGCTTCACTGGAGCACGGCACCAAATCATTTATATAAATGACAAAAAGCAGTAGTCCCAGCATATCCTGTGGCATAATGCTTGTAGATACTGTGTACAATTCTGGTTGCCCTTTTATACAAAAGATATTGTTAAACTTGAAAGGGGTGCAGAAAAGATTTACAAGGATGATATCAGGGCTGAAGGGTTTGAGCCATAAGGAGAGGCTGAATAGGCTGGGAAATTGTTTTCCCTGGTACATCAGAGGCTGAGGAGTGATCTTATAGACATTTGTAAAATCATGAGGACCGTGGATAGGATGAATAGCCAAGGTATCTTTCCGAGAGTAGAAGTGAGAGGGTATAGGTTTAAGGTGAGAGGGGGAAAGATTTAAAAAAGATGTGAGGGATAACTTTTTCCCGCAGAGGGTGGTGCGTGTATAGAATGAGCTGCCAGAGGAAGTGGTGGAAGCTGGTGCAACTGCAACTTTTAAAAGGAATCTAGATGGGTATATGAATAGAATTTAGGGGATATGGGCCAAGTCCTGGCAAATGGAATTAAGTCACATTGGGGTGTCTGGTCAGTATTGCCGAGTTGGACCGAAGGGTCTGTTTCTGTGCTGTATAACTCTATAAATACTGTAAACTAAATACAAGTCATCCTCTGACGATATTCAGTGATGAACAGGGAAGTTATTCCCAGTGATTTGGGCAAAATTTGTGATTCACCAGTATGAGTAAAAATAAAGCATCTGCTCATTATCACATTGCTTCTTGGGTGTAAATTGCAATATTTGATTGGGGTAATAGGCATTGGGTTTGTCTGAGGAGGTGAAAGGTTCTGCATAAATTTATTCATTCAAACTCACTTCAATAAAAAATGATTCTGTGAAACAACAGTAGAAGTTTGCTTGACGATTGCATGACTTTAATGTAAACTCTGCATGTTATCATCAGTTGATCTCTAAGCAAGCCAAATTCACCCACAGATCTGGGCTAGGTTCCAATCCAAATCTCAGGGATAAAAGTAACTGGGTTATGTTGCCCACTCATACATCAGAAAATTGCATTGCAAAAGGAATAAATTACTGTATCAGAGGAAGCTAGCTAGATATATAAGAATGGATACCAAGAGTTTCTATAGATAAAGGTATAACATAAGTAAAGAACTGAACTTAAAGAACTAAGTTCTTTGAGGAGGTGTCAAGACAGGTCAATGATGGTCGAACAGTAGATGTGGTGTATATGGACTTCAGCAAGGCATTTGATAGGGTTCTCCATGGTAGGCTCATTCATAAAGTCAGGAAGTATGGGATACAGGGAGATTTGGCTATCTGGATTCAGAATTGGTTGGCTGACAGAGGGCAGAGAGTGGTTGTAGATGGAAAGTATTCTGCCTGGAGGTCAGTGTTGAGTGGGGTCCCACAGGGGTCTGTCTTTGGGCCAATGCTCTTTGTAGTTTTTATAAATTACTTGGATGAGGAGGTTGAGGGGTGAGTTAGTAAATTTACAGATGACGCGAAGGTTGGAGGTGTCGTCGATAGTATAGAGGGCTACTACAGGCTGCAGCGCGACATAGACAGGATGCAGAGCTGGGATGAGAAATGGCAGATGGAGTTCAACCTGACTAAATGCGAAATGATGCATTTTGGAAGGTCGAACTCAAATGCTGAATTTAGGATTAAAGACAGGATTCTTGGCAGTGTGGAACAGAGGGATCTAGGTGTGCAAGTACATAGATCCCTCAAAGTTGTCACCCAAGTGGATAGGGTTGTTAAGAAAGCATATGGTGTTTTGGCTTTCATTAACAGGGTGATCGAGTTTAAGAGCCACGAGGTTTTGCTGTAGCTCTACAAGTCTCTGGTGAGACCACACTTGGGATATTGTGTACAGTTCTCTCTGGAGAGAAGGAGGAAGAGAGGAGGCCTGGTCGAGGTTTATAAAATAATGAGAGGAACAGATTGAGTCAATAGCCAGAGACTTTTCCCCAGGGCAGGAATGACTGGTACAAAAAGATATAGTTTGAAGATATTAGGAGGAAGGTATAAGGGAGGTGTCAGAAGTAGGTTCTTTACGCAGAGAATTGTGAATGCATGGAATGCTTTGCCAACTATGGTGGTGGAAGCAGAGTCATTGGGGACATTTAAGTGACTGCTGGACATGCACATGGATAGTAGAGAGTTGAGGGTGCGTAGGTTGTTACTATATTTTACATTAGGATTAAATCTCGGCACAACATTGTGGGCCAAAGGGCCTGTTCTGTGCTGTACTTTTCTATGTTCTATGTTCTATAAGTAAAGTGAGTGTTGATCCTCTAGAGAGTGACAGTATAAAGTTAATGGTAGATAATAGACAAAGGAATGAGGGCAGAGTAGGCTGGAATGGACTGGGAAAGGAATTGACCAGAAAGGTCAAGGGACAAAGGCAGACATTTAAGAAATTGGTTCATGACTCAACAAGGATATGATGCTGCCTAGATGCTGCCTGACCTGCTGTGCTGTTCCAGCAATAAAGTTTCGGCTTTGATCTCCAGCGTCTGCAGACCTCACTTTCTCCTCAACAAGGATATATCCCAGTAAGAAATAAGGAAGAAGATAAATCAAATGTAGATAACTAAGGAGATTGTGGATAACTTCAATTTGAAGGATAAAACATAAAAGGACACAATGATTTATAGTAAACCAGATGATTGGAAAGATGAACAACAATAAAAAGGAGGAAGAAAATAAACTTTTGGAACAAATTTGCAAGTAATATTAAGATGGACAAAATCTTCTTTAAGTATCTAAAAGGAAAGACAAAGGTCAAAGTAAAGATGGGCCTCCTGGATAATAAGGCTGCGGAAATAGTAGTGAGAATGGGGAAATAGCAAAGGAATTGAATGAATATCTTGGTCTTCTTGGTAGAAGGCACTAGTAGCATTGCAAAAACACTTAATACTGAAGGGGCAAAAGTAGGGGAATAAATAAGCACAATAATTATCATAAGAGAAGAAGTACTAAGAAACTAATGAGCCTAAAGTCAATCAGTCCCCAGCACATGATGGGATGCAACCTGGAATATCAAAGGAAATAGTTACAAAGAGAATGGATGCACTGGTAGTAATCTTTCAAGAATTCTTGGATTCGAGAAAGGGTCCAGAGGATTAGAAAATTGCCAAGGAATGGAGACAAAAAAGGGCAACTATAGGCTAGTTAGCTTAACATCTGCTAGTAGGAAAATGTTGGAGTCTATAATAAAGGATATTTAGAGCATTTAGAAATGCATAATATAACCATTCAGAGTCTACCATGATGCATGAGGGGGAAATCATGCTTGACAAACTTATTTGATTTCTTGGAAGAGGTAGCAAGGAGAAAATGTAACATATTTGGATTTCCAGGATGTTTTCAATAACACTACATGTTAGGCTATTTAATAAGATAAGAATCTATGGTGTTGGGATAATTATATTAGCATGGATAGAGGATTACTGAGACCCCTAGGACTCATAACGGCGCACAAACCAACAGCCACGCTCAGACAACAACCACTACATGTTAGGCTATTTAATAAGATAAGAATCTATGGTGTTGGGATAATTATATTAGCATGGATAGAGGATTAGCTAAATAATAGAAGATAGAGAGGTGGGACAAAGGGGAGAAACCAGAACCCAGGGAATGCCACAGGGACCACATTTTCTTACAATGTATATTGAAGACTTGGATGAGGAAAGTGAATGCTGTATAGGGATGACACCAAACTAGGTGGGAGGGCAAGCAGTTAGGATGGCATAAAGTGTCTATAAAGGGATATTGACAGGTTGAGTGAGTGGGCAAAAATTTGGCAGATGGAGCACAACACAGGAAAATGTGGAGTTCATTTTGGGAGAAAAAAATGAAAAAAATCTGGGTACAATTTAAGTGGAGAATGACTGCAGAATCATGAGACGCAGAGGGATTTAAGTATTCTGCTTCTTGAATCACAAAAGGTATGCAGATACAGCAAGCAATGAAAAATCCTAATGGGATGTTATCCTTTATTACAGGAGGAATTGAATGCAAAAGTATGAATTTTATTCTTTAGTTATACAGGGTATTGGTGAGATCACCTCTCAAAGACTGTGTGCAGTTTGTATTTGTCAGGATGTAAATTGATTGGAGGTGTTTCAGAGGAGGATGACTAGATTGATAGCTTGTATGTTAATAAAATATTAGAATGAGCTGGTTGTCTTATAAAGTTGGACAGACTGGGCTTGTTTCTACTGGCATTTAGAAGAGTGCAGAGTGACTTGATGGAAGTGTGAAAAATCCTGAATATCTCAACAAGATGGACATGGAAATGATATTTCCTCTTGTGTATCAGCCCAGAATGAGAGGGCACTGTTTTAAAATCAAGGGTCACCGTTTTAGGACAGAAACGAGTAGAAATATTTTTGATCAGAGGGTTGTGTGATTTTTAAACTCTGTCTCAGAGGGGGTGCAGGAAGGAGACTTTAAATATTTCTAAAATATTCTTTTGTTTTAGATTCTTTTGTTAGGTGAGGCAATCAAAGATTATTGTGGATAACTAGGAACACAGAAATTGTTACACACACAGCTCAGCCATGATCTTATTGAATAGCAGTGAAGCCTCATGTAGACAAATGTTCTACCCATCTCGCTCTTTGGCAGATGTTATTGCAGCTTTGTATGATGCACTGTTTTCAGTGAGTTATCATTATTTTCACTGCACCTCCAACTTCTTGGCTGGTGCAATGATAATAGACTGTCAACGGTCATTTTGGCCAGAAATTCACTTGGCATAAAGTGTCATGAAGCTGAGGGAAAACTAATTGTTGTTATGTACTGTGCCAACATGGCATGAAGAGAGAGTACAGGGTGATCTGCAGCACATAGGTCAACTTGGCTGACAGATGTTCCTCTTAGTTTTTTCAGCTAACAATTACTAAAAGAGCATAATTAAATCACAATGTTTAAAAGGCACTTAGACAAAAGAGCAGGGAATGGAGGGATATTGACCATATGCAGGCAGATGGTATTTGTGTAGAATGGTATCATGGAGACCATGGCCTCATGATATTATCACTAGACTATTAACTCAGAGATCTGGGTAATGAATTGGGAACCCAAGTTTGAATCCCATCATGGCAGAGGATAGAATTTGAATTCAACAAAAGAAATCTCTGGCATTAAGAACCTAACGATGACCATGAACCCACTGTCGATTGTTGGAAAACCCAGCTGGTTCATAAATGTCCTTTAGGGAAAAAAAAATTGCCATCCTTACCTGGTATGGCTTACATGTGACTCCAGATCCACAGCAATGTCGTTGACTTCTAATTTCCCTCTGGGATGGGCAATAAATGCTGGTCAAGCCAGCAATGCCCTTGTCCCATGAATGGATATTTTTAAAAAAATTTGATTATAAGGTTAGGGGTGGGAATGTTTATTCATAATTGTAGAATATTCGTTACTGAATCCTCGACTATCAACATCCTGGGAGTTACTATTGACAAGAAACTGAATTGGACCAGCCATATAAATACTATGGCTATAAAAACAGGTCAGGAGCCTGGAATTCTGCAGAGTGTTAGTCACCTCCTGTCCTCCAATAACTGCTTTCCCTGTACAAAGCATAAGTCAGGAGCATGATGGAATGTGCTCCACTTGCCTGAATTTGTTCAGCGTCAATTTCACTTAAGAAGTTCAACACTATCTGGGATAGAGCAGCCAGCCAGATTGGCAGTCCATCCACCATCTTCACTGTTTACTCTCTTCATTACTGACACACAGCATGTATCATCTATAAAATGCACTACAACAACTCTCAAAGGCTCTTTAGACAGCACCTTCTATATATGGTATAAGGAAGGCATCAGAGGTAGGTTCTTTATGCAGAGAGTTGTGAATGCATGGAATACTTTGCTAGCTGTGGTGGTGGAAGCAAAGTCATTAGGGACATTTAAGCGACTGGTGGACATGCACATGGATAGCAGTGGGTCGAGGGGTGCGTAGGTGTAAGTTTCACTGCCATTCAATAAGATCATGGCTGAGCTGTGTGTGTAACCATTTCTATGTTCCTAGTTATCCACAGTAATCTTTGATTGCCTCACCTAACAAAAAAATCTACTAGGTAAAAACAAGGACTGCAGATGCTGGAAACCAGAGTCTAGATTAGAGTGGTGCTGGAAAAGCACAGCAGGTCAGGCAGCATTAGAGGAGCAGGATGCTTCTCGGATGCTGCCTGACCTGCTGTGCATTTCCAGCACCACTCTAATCTAGACCCTAACAAAAAAATCTAACGCCATTTTCAAAATATTTAAAGTCCCCTCCCTGCACCCCCTCTGAGACAGAGTTTAAAAATCACACAACCCTCTGATCAAAAGTATTTCTACTCATTTCTGTCCTAAAATGGTGACCCTTGATTTTAAAACAGTGCCCTCTCAGTGCCCTCACAACCTCTACCATATGGAAGGACATGGTCAGCAGATACACATAGAGTCATATAGTATAGAAACAAACCCTTCAGAAACAAACTGAACATAATCCCAAACTAAACTTGCAAGTTCCCTCTTAGTCACATCGTCCTGATGGAACTATCGCTATTCTTTCAAATTCGATTGGTCAAAATCCTGAAGCCTCCTTTCGAGCATTACAGTTGATGCCCCTGCACTAAAGGACTGCAACAGGTCAAAAAGGCAACTCACTGCCTCATTCTTCAAGGCAACTAGGGATTGGTGACAAACACAGGTCCAGCTGGCAATGCCTACATAGTGAATTAGTAATAAAAGATACTGACTTTGGAACAAACACCCTGAACTGTGAACTTTGAATTTTCTACTCCTTACCTCATTGTATCAAAAAGGAATATTGAACATGGGAAGATAGGAATTGATAAATGAAAGAAACATAACATTTAATCTTCTTTGCCTTCCAGCATCTTGGCTGTCACCCAGTACATCAATAATAGTGCAGTCTGGCTATTCATAATGCTCAATCTCTGTCAATTAGTCTACGTTTGGGGAAAACGACCCAGTAATTGAGAACCATAATTGCCTGTATCTTCTAAGCATGTTGCATTAATTGGCTTTAACTTCTCAAGTCTCTCATATACTGCATCCAAAAACTAATATATATCCAGCTTAAACCAACTAATTTCCATTTGAGTGAATCAATATTAACAGCTTCCACTTCTTAGAAGGCTGCTCCATGAATTGAGAATTTGTAGAACATATTGTTTTCACAAGTTTGCTCTGAATATACCTCCTTCAAACCCAGGCTGTGCTTTATTCTTCCGCTGAACGAGGTGAAAGTGCTGATTATAGTCTACATTATCTGCAAATCCTAAAAACAGCAATCACCTCTCAACCTTCTCTGTTCCAGGAAGGACATGCCCAATTCACCTAATTGCTCCACATAATTACTGCAGTCCTTCAATTGTTCTGATTACTCACTTCTGTATGACAATATTAGCTTTAATACAATTTCCAAAGCGTTGGAACCAGAATTGCACACAGTGTTCTAAGCACAGTTTCACACTAAAGCTTGAAAAGTGGTGAGATTACCTCACCATTTCGAATTGATATTAACCTTTAGAAATATTTTGACATTTGATTTTGCTTTATTCTCTGCTGAGTATTGAAACTGTCACTGCATCCGTTGCCAAGGTAACGGAATGCCTATTCTGATAGTGCCCTGATAATCACTTTGAAAGCATGTTTCTTGTCAGCATTAATATTGTCATGAGGAGTTAATAATATTTGAAACAAAGATGATGGTCATAAATATGGCAGACAAAATTTATCTGGAACGTTTATGATTATGTTGCCATGAGGTAGCAACACAGTGAACAAGAATTTGGATCTTTTTTTTGTGAATTTGAATTCCGTCTTTTCAAATTTGGACATACAAAGCTGATAGTCTCAGTAAAGGTTAATGTTACCACGTGATGGCATCTGGCTCATAGCTTAGCAGCATCTCAGAGCACAAAGGGACTGAGTGGACAGATGTAAAACACCAATCAAATTCAGCAAATTCCCTTCAAGGGAGGAAGGCTGCCATTCTTAGACATTTGGGCCTGTGCGTGAGATTCCTGTCTCATGCTGCCAATGTTGAGTCTTAGCTCAGTATAAATATCATGAGCAGACTCTGGGACACTTGGACAGATGAAGATAGGAAGCTTTTGAGTACAACTGGGGAAGATTTATTAACTTTTTTCACTGTGTACATGGGTGATGTTGAACAGGACTTCAAGAGAACTTTTGTCACTTAGGTTTCAGGATCTAGCATCATAAAACCAGAAAACAGAGAAGCAAATGTAGGACATTCAGCCCATCAAGTCTGTTCTGTCATTCAATGAGACCATAGCAAATCTAATAAGATTAATAACACTTTCCTGTCTTTTCCATATAATCCTTGATTATTTCACTTTAAAAAAAATCTATCAGAACCTTGAATTTACTAAGTGATCCAGTTTCAACAGCAATCAGTGGTAAAAAAATTCACAGGTTCACAACCCTCTGAGAGAAGAAATTCTTCCTAACCTCTGTCTTATGCGTGTGATCCCTGACTCTGAAATGATCATGTTTTGAGAAGATTTGTAGCTCAGGTTGAGATTCTGGATGCAGGTTTGCTTGTGAGCTAGAAGGTTCATTTTCAGACATTTCGTCACCACACTAAGTAACATCTTCAGTGAGTAGCCATATGTACCTTGCAAGAACTGCAACAAACACTACATTGGACAAACAGGCAAAAACTTAGCCACCAGGATACATGAACATCGAGTAGCCACAAAATGACACGACCCACTCTCACTAGCATCCTTGCATATGGATGAGGAAGGACACTTCAACTGGGACAACACATCCATCCTAAGACAAGCCAAACAGAGACACGCAAGAGAATTCCTAGAAGCATGGTATTCCAACTGGAACTCTATCAACAAACACATTGACTTGGATCCCATTTACCACTCCCTGAGAAAAAGAACAGAAAATGGCATCACCATAGGAAATGACGTCACCACCGGAAATGACATCACCAACCCTAGGAAACTCAAACATATAAATAGAGAGCATGCTACACCACCAGTGCTCTATTCAGAAACTCACCGAAGATGTTACCTAGTGTGGTGATGAAATGTCTGAAAACCTTCCAGCTCAAATCTACATCTCAAATTATCTCCTTTGGTTCTAGACTCTCCCACAAGGGGAAGCAACATTTATCCTGTCCACTCCTTTAAGAATCTTGCATGTTTTAATAAGGTCATTTCTATATTCTAATAAGTACAGGCCCAATCTACACCACCTTTCCTAACAGTCAAGTTAACTTGGCATCATTTGACATCACTGATTATCAGTCCAGCTAGTAACACATAGATAGTCATCTCATACACAACAAACTCCCATCTGAATGGCAGCATCAAATCATTACACAAGATTGTACAGGATCAAGAAGAATACCTGGACTATTGTGTACAGTTTTGGTCTCCTTATCTGAGTAAAGATGTTTTCATTACAGAGGGAGTGTAATGAAAGTTTACCAGACTGATTCCTGGGAATGGCAGTACTAGTGTGTGAAGAGAGATTGGATTAGTTAAGGCTGTGTTCATTGGAGTTGAGAAGAATGAAGGGGTATCACATAGAAACCCTAAACAGGGTAAATGCAGGTTCAGAACCAGAGGTCTCAGTCTAAGGTATGTGGTAGGCCAATTAGGGCTGAGATGAGGAGAAATTTCAGAGACTGGTGAGCCTATGGAATTCTCTGCCACGCAAAGCCACTGAGGCCAAAACATTGAATATTTTCAGAAGAACATAGGAAATAGAAGCAGGAGTAGGCCATCTGGCCCATCGAGCCTGCTCCAATATTCAATAAGATCATGGCTAACCTTGTTGTAGACTCAGCTCCACTTACCCACCCACTCACCATAACCCTTAATTCTCTTACTATTCAAAAATCTTTCTATCTTTGCATTAAAAGCATTCAACGAGGTAGCCTCAACTGCTTCACTGGGCAGGGAATTCCAAAGATGCACAATCTTTTGGATGAAAAAGTTCCTCCTCAACTCAGTCCTAAATTTGTTACCCCGCTTATTGTGAGGCCATGCCCGCTAGTTCTAGCTTCACCTGCCAGAGGAAACAACCTCCCCTGCTTCTATCTTATCTATTCCCATCATAATTTTATATATTTCATTAAGATCCTCACCCCATTCTTCTGAATTTCAATGAATATAGTACTAATCTACTCAATCTCTTCTCATTAGCCAACCTTCTCAACTCCAGAATCAACCTCGTGAACTTCCTCTGCACCCCCTCCAATACTAGTACATATTTTCTCAAGCGAGGAGACAAAATCTGTATTCAGTACTCCAGGTGTGGCCTCTCCAGCACCCTGTACAGCTGCATGATAACCTCCCTATTTTTAAGTTCCATCTCTCGCGCAATGAAGTACAATATTCTATTTGCCTTCTTAATTACCTGTTGCACCTACAAACCAACTTCTTGTGATTCATGCACAAAGACACCCAGGTCCCTCTGCACAGCAGCATGCTGCAATTTTTTCACCATTTAAATTGTAGTCCATCTTGCTCTTATTCCTACCAAAGGGGATGACTTTGCGTTTACCAACATTGCACTCCACCTGCCAGACCCTTGTCCACTCATGTAACCTACCTATATCCATCTGCAAACTTTCAAGAAGGGGTTAGATATAGTTTTTCAGGCTAAAGGAATCAAAGATCATGGGGCAAAGGAAGAAATAGGGTATCGATTTGGATGATCAGCCATGATCATATTAGAGTCTACTCAAAGGGCTCTATGGTCTATTCATATATTATATGTAAGAGGAACCACTACTATGCTTTTAGGGAAACCAGGGGTGCCTACATCCTGAAGTGAGTTTTAGAAGATGCAGATAGCACATTAACTGTGGCAGCTTTTATAGTTTGGACCCCTTGATGAAAGCTTTGGAAGGGTGTGGTCACAGATTTAAGGCTATGGAGACCTGAGTCACAAATCTTACCTGGGTTTTTCCTCCGATTTTTGCTTGTCACAAGGCAGACAAATGATCAGACAGAACCCAGTCCTAGCAAGCTTCCATTAGCTGCATTGTTCTCCATGACACTCACAGTTCATTGTAACAATCAACAAGACACATTTGCGACACATTTGGGTGTGTGCAGGTAAGCTCTGCCTGTCCTGGACTGATGCAAATCTCAGCAGCCTATTTGTACGAAGTTGACCACTTGTTTGGGACTGCAGAGCAAGTTATTGATGGAATGGAATACTAGGGAAATGCCAATGATTAATCCTTGTATATATTGGAGTTTCATGGTGAATGGTAGGGCCTTAAGGAGTGTAGTAGAGCAGAGGGACCTTGGCGTTCAAGTGCATGGTTCTCTGAAAATGGAGCCATACATTGACAAGGCAGTGAAGAAGGCTTTTTGTACACTGGCTTATGTTAGTCACAGCACTGAGCATAGAAGTTATAAAATTATGTTGCAGTTGTACAGGATGCTGGTGAGGCCGCAGTTGGAGCATTACATTCAGTTTTGGTCACCTTGTTATAGGAAGGATGTTATTAAACTGGAAAGAGTGCAGAAGAAATTTACAAAGATGTTGCCAGGACACAAGGGATTGAGTTATAGGGAGGGGTTGGACAAGCTAGGACTTTTTTCTGAAGGACAAAGGAGAATGAGGGGATATCTTATAGAAGTGTATAAGATCGTGAGAGGTGTGGATAGGGTGAATGCATTCAGCCTTTTTCCCAGGGTTGGGGAATTGAGGACTAGAGGGCATCAGTTTAAGGTTAGAGGGGAAAGAATAAATGGAAACCTGAGGGGCAACTTTTTTACACAGTGGTACGCATATGGAATGAGCTGCCAGCAGAAGCAGCTGAGACGGTACATTAATAATATTTAAAAAGCATTTGGACAAATACATGGTTGGGATATGTTTAGAAGGGTATGGGCCAAGTGCAGGGAAATGGGGTTAGCATGGATGGGCATTTTGGTCGGCATAGACCTGTTTGGCTGAAAGACCTATCTCCGTGCTGTAGGACTCCATGAGTCCATGTTTCAGGCTGAGATAAGTAGATTCTTGATCATTAGGGGAATCAAAGATTATGGGGAAAAGTCAGGAGGATGAACTTGAGGAATGTCAGATCCTATTGAATGGTAGAGCAGGCTTGGGGGGACTACTTCTGTTCCTATTTCGACTGGTCTTATTGAAATATTGAATTATGATTGTCAAGTTCCAGTTTGCAACTTGAATATTACTTGGAGCCATTGAGGAGAAGCTTGTCAGAACAAAAAGTTCCCAGCTTTTCTATTTCTGAAAAAATAACTCTTGTTGTGAGTGCAGTGTGACACTCGGAACATTGATTGGAGGTGCTGGTGATGGACTGGGGTGTACAAAGTTAAAAATCACAAAACACCAGTTTTAGTCCAGACATTTATTTAAGAAAGACAAATTGAAACATGGTCTTAAGATGCAAGTCAATGTCACTGACAGGATGAAGTGCATGTTGTTGAATAAACTCAGATATTTGCTGTAAGATAACAAACAGAGTTATTAAGCAAGTTTACATCTGTAACTTTACACTAAACAACTGTACTAGTTATTTTTAAGGCCTCCAATTCAATAGTTTTTGAAGACCTCAGTTTGATGGATTGTGGATAGCTGGACTGTTAAACTGACAACAGTGAAAGGACATTAGAACTTTCTTTTAGCAAGGTGTTTCTTGTGATAATTGTTTGTTTACTGTAGATTACCAGTCTAAGTTTATGATCGTCAAGTTCCAGTTTGCAACTTGAATATTACTTGGAGCCACTGAGGAGAAGCTTGCCAGAACAAAAAGTTCCCAGCTTTTCTATTTCTGAAAAAATAACTCTTGTGTGAGTGCAGTGTGACACTTGGAACATTGATTGGAGGTGCTGGTGTTGGACTGGGGTGTACAAAGTTAAAAATCACACATCACCAGGTAATAGTCCAACAGGTAGAATTGGAAGCACTAGCTTTTGAAGTGCTGCTCCTTCATCAGGTGATGCCACACAAAATTAAACCTGTTGGACTATAACTTGGTGTTGCATGATTTTTAACTTGGAACATTGTTCTTGCATTGGAAACCTCTGAAGAGTTCATCATATACCTTGAGTGACACTGCCTGTGAAAGGTTCCAATGGTAGCTGCATGTGTTCAGTACCATAGCCATCTGAGTGTGTCACAAACCTTCTTGTTTTTACCTTCACATATGAAGACGTATTGG
Source organism: Chiloscyllium plagiosum (assembly GCF_004010195.1). Taxonomy (NCBI): domain Eukaryota; kingdom Metazoa; phylum Chordata; class Chondrichthyes; order Orectolobiformes; family Hemiscylliidae; genus Chiloscyllium; species Chiloscyllium plagiosum. Next base: position 9,148,869 of record NC_057710.1, read on the forward strand.
CCAAATTTCTATTTAAGTGCATCTCTGCAAGAAAAAAAATCTGTTTTATTTTTGTTTACCTTTGCTTGATGCATGCATGTGTTTGTACATTTTGTATTATTTAGAGTAGAAACATTCACATTTCCATATTACCAACTGAGTGTTTTGAACAGCGCTGTATCTTCATAGATTAAGTTTTCTTTTACAATAAATCAATTATTTTGTGTTTATCTGGTTGACAGATATTTTAATTCGATGTCCAGTGGAATCTTTTATATCCACCTGAGAGGACACAATGTCTAAAGTCTCATTCAAAAGACAGTGCCTCTGACTGTGTAGCACTTACTCAATACTGCACTGTCAGCTTATATCATGGTATCAAGTGGGATTTGAGCCCATTTGGGTTTTGAAGCCAAAAGTACTGATCTATATTTGTCAGTAAGAATGCAGGGGGTGCCCTTTTGGTATCTCAAAACTAAGTGGCTACTCTTCATGTGGGTCAGACAGTAAAATTTTAATCTCGTTACCAAAGTGTACATGTCACAAGGCAATCCCTGGCTAATGAGGAGAAAGTGAGGACTGCAGATGCTGGAGATCAGAGCTGAAAATGTGTTGCTGGAAAAGCGCAGCAGGTCAGGCAGCATCCAGGGAACAGGAGAATCATTCCTGAAGAAGGGCTTATGCTCGAAACGTCGATTCTCCTGTTCCCTGGATGCTGCCTGACCTGCTGCGCTTTTCCAGCAACACATTTTCAGCTCTAATCCCTGGATAATGCTGAGCAGCTGTGAGGCACTGCCACAAATTCTGTCTCTTTCCTTTCTGTCTCATGAGGTTTCGGTGTGACAAATTGTGATACTGCAGGCAGAGATTGAAGACAGCACAGCACATTGCAGTCAGGACACACGATCTGAGAATAGTGGGCGGCACGGTGGCACAGTGGTTAGCACTGCTGCCTCACAGCGCCAGAGACCCGGGTTCAATTCCCGCCTCAGGTGACTGTGTGGAGTTTGCACTTTCTCCCCGTGTCTGCGTGGGTTTCCTCCAGGTGCTCCGGTTTCCTCCCACAGTCCAAAGATGTGCAGGTCAGGTGAATTGGCCATGCTAAATTGCCCGTAGTGTTAGGTAAGGGGTAAATGTAGGGGTATGAGTGGGTTGCGCTTCGGCGGGTCAGTGTGGACTTGTTGGGCCGAAGGGCCTGTTTCCACACTGTAATGTAATCTAATCTAATCTAAAAAAAAATGGCTGTGTGTAATATTGCAGACTGAGATGAGGACAAATTTCTTCGCCCAGAGGGTGGTGAACCTGCAGAATCCGCCACCCCAGGAAGTGGTTGATAACAAAGCATTGAATGTTTTCGGGAAAGAGTCAGATATGGTTCTGAAGGCTGAAGGGATCAAAATTTGTGGGGAGAAAATGGGAACAGGATACTGAATTGGATGATCAGCCATGATCGTATTGAATTGTGGAGCAGGGTTGAAGGGCTGTAAGAGTACTCTGAGCTTTTAGCAGCAACAGATTCATGCCCCAACACAATCTGCAACCTCATTGATTGAATAATCCCACCACTTCGCCATTACCATCAAGCATGGGATCAAGCCTAGTTCAATGAAATGTGCAGGAGGGAATGCCAGGAGCAGCACCAGGCAAACCGAGAAATAAGGCAATGATGAAGCTAAAGGGCTACCTGTGTGCCAAACTGTATAAGCAGCAAGTGACAGATAAGGCTAAGTGATTTCGCAATTAGATCGAATCTCTGCCGTGTTTCCACATCCAGTCGTGAATAGTGGTGGACAATTAAACAACTCATTTGACGAGGTGGATCCACAAATATCCCCATTCCCAAATATAGGAGAATCCAGCACATCAGAGCGACAGATAAGGTTGAAGCATTCACAGCAATCTTCAGTCAAAAGTGCTGATGATTCACCTTGGCCTCCTTCAGAGGTCCCAGCATATCAAATGCCAGGCTTCAGTCAATTTGATTCACTCTGCATGATATCAAGAAATAGCTGGAGGTACTGGATATTGCAAAGGTTATGGGCACTGACGTCACTCCACCAAAAGTACAGAACTTGCTTTATCTGTAACCAAACTGTTCCAGTGCAGCTACAACATTGACATTGATCCGGCATGTGCAAAATTGCCTAGGAATTCCAGCATCTAAAATGCAGTACAAATCCAACCTAGCCAAATACCATGCATTCGGTCTAGTCTTGATCATCAGTAAAGTGATTGCTACTTAAGTCCTGACCTCATTATAGTCTCGGTCCAAACATGGACAAAAGAGCTGAACTTCAGAGGTAAGATGGGAGTAATTGCCCTAAATGCAGTTGACATCAAGGCTGCACTTAACTGAATGAGAAATCAGACAGCCCCAACAAAATTGAAGTGAATGGGAATTAGGCGAAAACTCTCTGTTGACTGGAGTCTTACCTCGTGCAAAGGAAGATAGTTGTGGTCTATGGAGGTCAGTCATATCAAGTCAGAGGTAGTTCGACAGGAGTTCCTCAGGGTTGTGCCCAATGATCTTCAGCTGATTCATCAATAACAATCCCTGGGGATGTTCACTAATGATTCCATAATGTTCCGCACCATTTGCAACTCCTCAAGTACTGAAGAGGTCATGTCCAAATACAGCAAGACATGGACAATATCTAAGTTTGGGCTGACAACTGTCAAACAACATTCACAACACCCAAATGTAATGACTATCTCCAGCAAAAGAGAAACTAACCAACATCCCTTGATATGACCATCACTGCATTCCCCACTAACAACATCCTGGGTGTTGCAATTGATCAGAAACTGAACTGGATTAGCCATATAAATGCTATGGCCACAAGGTTAGTTTTTTTAGTTTAGTTAGGGAATGATGACTGGTACAGGCTTGGAGGGCCAAATAATCTGTTCCTGTGCTGTACTTCTCCTTTGATCTTTTCTTTTGTTCTAAGAGCAGCACAAAGGCTGGTATCCTGCAGTAATTGTTCAGCTCCTGGCACCCCAAAGCCTGTCCACAAAGCACAAGTCAGGAGTGTGATGGAAAATGCTCTCCACTTGCCTGGATTGATGCAGCTCCAACAACACTCAGGAAGCTTGACAAAGCAGCCCACTTCAGGAAGAGTAGATCGCCTAGTGGTATAATCACGAGACTATAAACTAGAGACCCAGATAATATTCTCGCAACTGGGGTTCAAATCCTGTCACGGCAGATGGAAGAATTTGACCTCAATAAAAGATCAGCAATTAAGAGTCCACTAATGACCATGAATCTATTGCTGATTGTTGGAAAAACCCATCTGGTTCACTTATATCCTTTAGGGAAGGACACTACCATCCTTACCTGGTCTGGCCCACATGTGACTCCAAAACCAAGCAAAGTGGCTTACACTTAATTAGGAATGGGTGCTAAATACTGGCCTAGGTAATGACACCCACACCCCATGAATGAATAGAAAAAAAAACTTGGTTGGCACACCACATCCACAAGTATCCATTCCTTCCACCACTGACACTCAGTAGCAGCAAGGCATACAGTCTACAAGACACACTGCAGAAATTAATCAAAGACCCTTATAAAGCACCTTCCAAACCCAGTACCATAGTCATCAAGAAGGACCCTGGTAGTGGGCACATAGGTAAACCACTGCATGCAAGTTCCCCTCCAAACCTGACCTGGAAATCTATTGCTGTTCTTTCAGTGTTGGTGGGCCTAAACTCTGAACCTCCCTCCCTAGTAGCAATTTGGTGTATTAGAACAAATTGACTGCAGCAGTTCAAGATGGCAGCTCATCACCACCACAGATGGGCAATAAATGCTGGCCCAGCTATCATTGTCTACATTCCATGAATAAATAAAAAGAAGTTCTCACGTCAATTTTATCTTTAGGTGTGTGCCATCCTGCTGTTTCAGGACATGTAATATTAACATATTGTTAACATGGTACAACGTTAACAATTTGGAAAGCTAGGATATCTTCTGAAATTGGCCTTTCATTTGGTTGATTCTGGACTCCATCAATGCATTGTGCTTGTGCATCTTCCTTTCTGCTCATGTTGTGGTGTTGTACCTTTACACTGGTCACTTGTATTTCATTCTGGGATGTGGCTAGGCCTTTGCCTGACCTGCTGTGCTTTTCCAGCACCACTCTAATCTAGACTCTGATGTCCAGCATCTGCAGTCCTCACTTTTGCTTTTGGAATCAGATTTCCTGCACAAGAATAGCCAACGTCTCTTGATGCCACCTACTTTACAAACATCAAGAAAAGCTGGATGGATTTAGGGTAGTAAAAAATATTGAATGTATTTGTTTGTTGGAGGGCTGTACTCATTGTAGCAAGCATGATGGCTGCAGCTCAAGCATGTAATTGTTATTGGTCTGTCACAATAGCTTCAGACGTGTATCCATTCTGGAAGTAAAGCTCAAGGGTATGGTCCTATTTTTGCCCATGACATTCTTCATCAAGGTTTTAATTGGTGTAAAAGTATGTCTAAGTCAATGGGTTTCTCTGGTAGTTCCTCTTCAGAAAAGTTACATTGATTCCCCATTTTCTGCAGCTCCTCCTAACAAGCTGGTCAATTGACTTTTGGAGTTGCTGTCTGTGTGACATTAAGTAGAATGTATTCATCTTGATGGTGACTCTTGCCTTGTGCTGCTCTTTTTGGGATCTTGTTGATCAGTCATGGAAAGTTATTGATCTTAGGGTGCACGTCCATAGCTCCCTGAAAGTAGCAACACAAAGAAATAAGGTGGTAAGAAAACAAAAGTGTATGTGTGCTTGCCTTCATCAGTCAGGGCATTGAGTATAAAAGTTAGCACATTATGATGCAGCTGTAAAAAAAAACCTTTAGTTAGGCCACATTTGAAGTACGATGTGTAGTTCTTGTTGCTACACTACAGGAAGTATACGAACGCTTTGGAGAGTGCGCAGAAGAAGTTTACTGGGGGCTGCCTGGATTGGACTGCATTAGCTATAAGGAGCGGTTGGACAAACTTGGATTGTTTTCTCTTCATTGGAAGCTGAAGGGTGACCTGATAGAAGTATATAAAGTTATGGGAGGTCAAGATAGAGCAGATAGTCTTTTCCTAAGGTGGAAATGTCAAAACTAAGGGGCATGAGTTCAAGGTGGGAGGGGGAGTGAGACAGAATGTGGTGGGTGCCTGGAACGTGCTGCCAAGAGAAGTAGTAGAAGCACATGGAATAGCAACATTTAAGAGGCATTGAGACAGACACGTGAACAGGTTAGAGAGATACAGACCACGTGCTGACAGATGGGTTTAGTCTAAAATGGCATCATAGTCAGCACAGATATGTTGGGTCGAAGGGCCTGTTCCTGTTCTATACTGTTCAATATTCCAATACAGTATGTGTTAATTCCACAAAGTCCCTCCCCGCCAATGGAAAGCAAAGTTTTTAGAGCTTTTTTCTTCACATCGTTTATTACTTCATTTGTAAAATAGAACTGCATACATTGTTTGACCAGTTGTAATTCTGTAAGGGTGTCATTGGATATCCAATCCACAATGAGATTTCTGCTATTAATGATTCTACTTTAAAAGACATTGGACTGTATCACCTTAAGCCATTTGTCCCTGACTTTGTGCCAGTTTTATTTTAAAATTTGTTCTTCTTCAAGAACAAATACTTTGCCATTGCTATTATGAAAAGTATCAACTACCATAAACAGAGCATTATTACCTTTCAGGTTTCTAAAATGCATTGCCATGCGAAAGTGCACTTTAATTGTTATTTTTTAGAAGTATTATGACAATCTTAGACATTTCTTTCATCTTGCAAGAACTTACAATATAATCAAAAAGAATTTATCTCAATTTTCTTTGAGGCTAATGTCTGATCCATAGATTTGTATTTATTTCCATATTCTTAGAAACTGTTGCGGCTTCAGGATGGGGAAATCTCCGTCTGTCTGAATCCTCTGCTGAGCAAAAGCTGTTGTCCCATTGGACTGCAATTAGATTTCCAACTATTTTGGCATCTTTCATAGCTAACTATCACTGCTACTAAGATGCGAATTTGCCTCCAGTACTTTGAATTACTTAATGTGGCAATTCTTATATCTTCCATAATGTAACAAACTGGGCATGTACCATTGTACTGGAGAATCCAAAAGAATTTATTGCAGCCAACTATTATGTGCAAATATTACATTTCTCAGGTAGATAAATGTCTGGCTAATATTAAGTTATTAAGTTACAGCAGAGCAGCCTACTTCCTTTACTGTCATGCTAAAAGTGTTCCAAGGTAAGGGTTGGTGTGGGATCTTTATACACTCAGGTCACATTCTGAACCTAGGTTCTGATTCATCACATAACACAATACACATTGACCAGGATAGGAGAAAATGAACACTGCAGATGCTGGAGATCAGAGTTGAGAGTGTGTTATTGGGAAAGTACAGCAGATCAGGCAGCATCTGAGGAGCAGGAGAATCGATGTTTCAGGTGCAAGCCCTACTGAAGGACTTAAGCCCAAAATGCGATTCTCCTGTTCCTAGGATGCTGCCTAACCTGCTGTGCATTGACCAGGATAGCAAGAAAACTCCACTGCCTTTCTTTGAAAGGTGCCATGGAATTTTTAAAATCACCAAAACGTGAAGACAGGGTGCTACGTTTACTGCCTTGTCTAAGAGACGGGTTTTAGGAGGTGAGTCTGTTGTCACAATTAGTACAGTCAGCTAGCAGGATGATATTAATAACATGTTGTAGTTCATTTCCATTGTCTGTCACAAGAGGTGTGAATTATTATTTAAAGGTGTGCTAATGTGTGTTCATTAATATCACACAATGCAATTTAACATTAAGCCACCAAATGTTATACCTGCATTGTTACTAGGATTGCCTCCATTTCCCATCTCTGCTCAAAATCACTTCTCCTGCTGCTCGTGTGCTCATTCAAAATTCTGCTGTCTATAACCTGATTCACGCCAAGTTCCAGCTTGCCAACAAGCCCCTGTGTTCATTGACCTACACTGGCTCCTGCTAAACAATATTCCAATTTTTGTTTTCAAATCCTTCCATAACCTCACTCCTTCGTATCTCTGTAATCTCCTCCAATTTCGCACTCCTCTGAAATCTCTGCACCTATCTAACTCTGGCTTCTTGAAAATCTACAGTCTTATTTAACCCACAGTTGTTAACCCTGTCTTCAGTTTCTGGGCCTAAGCTCTGGAGTTTCCTCTAAGAACATCTGTATCATGTTTTCAGCTTTTCAGGCACTCTACTGAGCATGGTGGCTCGGTGGTTAGCACTGCTACCTCACAGCACTAGCTTCAATTCCAGCCTCAGGAGACTGTCTTTGAAGAGTTTGCATATTCTCCCTGTGTCTGTGTGGGTTTCCTCCCACAATCCAAAGGTGTGCAGGTTAGGTGAATTGGCCATGCTAAATTGCCCACATTGCTCAGGGATGCATAGGTTAGGTACAATAGTCAGGGGGAAATGTCGACTGAAATTGGTCTAGGAGGGTTGATGTGGACTTGTGGGACCATTGGCCTGTTTCCACTCTGTAGGGGTTCTATAATGTTTGATAAAATTCTCGATCATGTGCTCAAATATCAACCTGTGTGACTCTATGTCATTCTTGGTTTTACAATGTCTTTGTGAAACACCTTGGGCATTCTACTGCATTAAAAGTGCTTTCTGAATACAAGCTGTTTTCAATAAACAAGGAGCATGGAGAGCAGTAGCAGAAGGGAGAACCTTGGTATATATAACACCTCACAGTGTCTGAAAGGATTTCATAGACAATGAAGTAAATAAAAATATAAGATATAATAGTAGGACAATGTCACATGATCTTTCAAGCCAGGTCCATATTTCTTCAAGATTATCCTGATTTTCTACCACATTGCAATTTTTTAATATTATCTTATATTATGTTATTCTTATATTATCTTAGATTAAATAGATTATTCGGGCCATTTACTTTGCCATTAATAAAATCATGGCTGATCTGATAATCCTCAATTCTATTTTCCTACCTTTTTCTGATAACCCTTGACCCCATTACTGATTAAAAATCTGTTTATCTCAGCCTTGATATTCTAAATGACCCAGCCTTCTGAATAAAAGTTTTCCATAGCTTCATTACACTCTGAGAGAAGAAATTCCTCCTCATTTCTGTATTATATGGGTGGCCCCTGACTCAAACTGTGCCCCCGATCTCTCCCACAATGGGAAAAAACTTCTCTGCATCTATTCTGTCATGTTACCTGAAAATTGTTTTATGTTTCTGTAAAGTTTTCTCTGAAACTCCAATGAGAACAGACACAAACTCCACAACCTCTCATCATAAGAAAATCCCTCCACAGCCAGGATCAAATGAGTCAACTTTCTCTGCATTGCCTCCAATGCCAATATATCTTTCCTTAGATAAGTGGACCAACATTCTGAATGCATTCAAGATTGGTCGAGTAGCAGATAGTGAAGGGGACTGTCAGAGAGTACAGCAGAATATAGATAGATTGGAGAGTTGGGCATAGAAATGGCAGATGGAGTTCAATCCAGGCAAATGTGAGGTGATACATTTTGAAAGATCCAATTCAAGAGCAAACTATACAGTAAATGGAAAATCCCTGGGGAAAATTGATATACAGAGAGATCTGGGTGTTCAGGTCTATTGTACCCTGAAGGTGGCAATGCAGGTTGATAGCGTGGTCAAGAAGGCATACAGCATGCTTTTCTTCATCGGATGGAGTATTATGTACAAGAGTTAGCAGGTCATGTTACAATTGTATGGGACTTTGGTTCGGCCACAGTTGGAATACTGCGTACAGTTCTTGTTGCCACATTATCAAAAGGATGTGGATACTTTGGAGAGGGTGCAGAGGAGGTTCACCAGGATGTTGCCTGGTATGGAGGGTGCTAGCTATGAAGGGAGGTTGAGTAGATTAGGATTATTTTCATTAGAAAGACAGAGGTTGAGTGGGACCTGATTGCGGTCATGAGCGGAATAGACAAGGTGGATAGCAAGAACCTTTTTCCCAGGGTGGGAGGCTCAATTACTAGGGGTCATGAGTTCAAGTGACACGGAAAAATTCTAAAGGGGGAAATGCGTGGAAATTTCTTTATGCAGAGGGTGGTGGGTGTCTGAAAAAGCGTTGCCAGCGGAGGTGGTCAAAGTGGGCACGATAGCGTCATTTAAGATGCATGTAGACTAATACATACATGGGCAGGGAGCAGAGGGATACAGATCCTTAGAAAATTGGCGACAGGTTTAGATAGACGTTCTGGATTGGTACAGGCTTGGAGGGCTGATGGGCCTGTTCCTGTGCTGTGATATTCTTTGTTCTTGTCTCTCTCCAGAACTCTCGAAGTGTGTGACCCACTGGCTCCAAGAGAAAGCAATCAAGCATTGTACAATGATCACTGATCAGATAAGCTTAATCAAGTCCAACAATCTCAGTACAAAACACCCAACCACTTATTCTGAGTCTGTGACCCAGTGTTAGATTTCTTAGACAGTGGAAGCATTGACTGAGCATTTAGCCTGTTAAACCCCATAAGAATTTATATGTTCCATTTGGATCACTTTCCATCCTCCTAAACCATAAGGAATATCATCCATTTTTTTTCACTCCTCCCTCATCGGCTGTTGTTTGAATGCACTTTTGATTAGGATGTGGGTGTCACTGATAAGGCCAGCTTATTACCCATTTCCAATTGGCCTTGGGGAGCTAACAGTGACATCAAGGCCTCACTTGGCATCAAAACTCCCGAGCAAACTAGAGGCAATAGTATTGGAGGGCTACCCTCTACCAATTCCTATTACATAGGAAGATGGTTATAGTTGTTGGAGGTCAGCCATCCAAGCTGCAGGACATCTTTGCAGGAATTCCTCAGGGTAGTGCCCTAGGTCCAACCAACATCAACTGCTTCATCAATGACCTTCCAACCATCATAAGGTCGGAAGTTGGTATGTTTGCTGATGGTTGCAAAGCTTTCAGTATCATTTGTGACTCCTCAGATATGAAGCAGTCTGCATCCATATGCTGTGAGACCTGGGCAATGTCTCAGCTTGGGCTGATAAGTGGCAAGTAACAAGTGCTGGACATCACCAACTAGAGAGAACCCAATCACTGCCCTTTGACATCAATGGCATTGCCATCATTGAGTGCCCACTATCAATGGGCTGTCGACTAGATAGTAAAAGGGACAATATAAATACAATGACTACAACAGTGGGTCAGAAGCACGGAATTCTACAGTGTGTAGCTCATCTCTTGTCTCCCCCAATGTCTGTCCACAATTTTCAAGGTGCAAGTCACTTACTTACAACAGTTTTCTCTTGCCTTGAGGACTGCAGCTTCAACAACATTCAAGAAACTTGACACAGTTCATAAAAAAAAGCATTCTACTAGATAGGTTCCTTGTGAACCACCTTCAAAATTCTCTCCCTGTGCCACTGACAAGCAGTGTTGCACCAAAGTACTTGAATTCCCTTCCTAAAAGCACTGTGGTTAGCCCTGTATACCAAAAACTACAGCAGTTCCAGAAGGCAGCTTACTCACTGCTTCTGGATTAGTGGTGCTGGAAGAGCACAGCAGTTTAGGCAGCATCCGAGGAGCAGTAAAATCGAGGTTTCGGGCAAAAGCCCTTCATCAGGAATCTGCCCGAAACATCGATTTTACTGCTCCTCGGATGCTGCCTGAACTGCTGTGCTCTTCCAGCACCACTAATCCAGAATCTGGTTTCCAGCATCTGCAGTCATTGTTTTTACCTAGCTTACTCACTGCTACATTCTCCAGGGCTGTCTCCAAGACATTGATACCCAGACCCAATGAACAAATTAAAAAGAAAATTGCAAACATTGTCATTTGTGAAAGCAAGACCAGAATTTATTGTCCATCCTTAATGCCATAACAGGTATGTACAGCACACTGCTGACAATGTTAAATTATCATAGAACCCCTACAATGTGAAAACAGGCTATTCTGCCCATCAAGTGTCCAAAAAGCATTCCTTCTGGACCCACACCGCCAACAACCCTGCATATCCCATGGCTAATCCACCTAGCCTGCATATCCCTGGACACTATGGGCCATTTAGCATGGCCAATCCACCTAACCTACACATCTTTGGACTACGTGAGGAAACCAGAGCACCCAGCAGTAACTCGCACAGACACAGGGAGAATGTGTAAACTCCACATGTTCACCTGAGGCTGGAATTGAACCAGGGTCCTTGGCACTGTGAAGCAGCAGTGCTAACCACTAATACACCACGCTACCCCGATTGGTCATCAACATCATTCCTCATGCATTCAGGTTGTCCAGAAAATGTTGTCCAATTACAGAATCAAAGAATCAGTCCTAATATCGGACACTTGTTGTGAGTTTTGCAAGTGTGGGCTGGGTGGCAATGGTCAGTAATACTGAGAGTCCAGATTGTTGCAGACAGAAAGAATATATATAAACTATACACTTTTTAACTCAGCACAGTAGCTTGCAGCCATTTAGAGTCATGGAGTCATAGAGATGTACAGCATGGAAGCAGACCCTTTGGTCCAACTTGTCCACATCGGCCAGATATCCTAATCTAATCTAGTCTCATTTGCCAGCACTTAGCCCATATCCCTCTAAACCCTTCCAATTCATATACCCATCCAGAAGCCTTTTAAATATTGCCTCTATCTCTACCTCCTCTGGCAGCTCATTCCATACACACACCACCCTCTGCGTGAGAAAGTTGCCCCTTAACTCCCTTTTAAGTTTTTCCCCTCTCATCCTAAATGTACACCGTCCAGTTCTGGACTCCCCCCACCCCTGGAAAAAGACCTTACTCCATCCATCCCCCTCATGATTTTATAAGCCTAATAAGGTCACCCCTCAGCCTCTGACATTCCAGGGAAAACAGACCTAGCCTATTCAACCTCTCCCTATAGCTCAAATCCTCCAACCCTGGCAACATCATTGTAAATCTTTTCTGAACTCTTTCAAATTTCACAACATCCTTCCGATAGGAGGGAGACCAGAATTGCACGCAATATTCCAAAAGTGGCCTAACCAATGCCCTGTACAGCTGCAACATGACCACCCAACTCTTATACTCAATGCTCTGTCCAATAAAGGAAAGGGTTTTAAATGCCTTCTTTACTATCTTATCGACGTGAGACTCCACTTTCAAGGAACATGAACCTGCACTCCAAGGTCTCTTTGCTCAGCAACACTTCCCAGGATCTTCCCATTAAGCGTATAAGTCCTGCACTGATTTGCCTTTCCAAAATGCAGCACCTCACATTTGCTGAATCATTTCTTAAGGCAATGCCCTGATCAGAGTCAATCTCCCTGGTTTAAAGTTTAAACAAAGCCTGGCAGTTAACTGTCAATTGGAATGGGTGCATTTTTCCTGGCAATGCCTGTGCCAATCAGAGTCCACCTGCCACCCAATGCTTTGCTCATGCAATATAAATGTTGGTTTAACCTTGAGTAGGCATGCTTGTGAATTGCCCTGAATTGTGCAGCTTTGACGAAATCTGTATATTTTCAACAATACTTTCCTTCTGTATTGCCAAGTGATTATTTCTAAAGTATATTAGTAAATGAAATGGCTTTTTGCAACAATCAATGATATTTAATTGCTGAGATGTGTTTTCAATTCATGGTTTATTAATTGAATTTAAACTTCACCAGTTGTAAAGTCAGAATTTGGAAACCAAGTGACAGTTTTAGGGGCTTCAATAACCCAGAGGTTAGATTGCATTTGAAAGCAGGATTGAGAGTTTCATATTGTATGTTAGCTACCTGCTGGGATGTCTCGCACTGGTTTGAAAGGTTGTTGGAAAGGAATCTGGGGGAAACTCAATGGTTGTGATATATGTTAGAGCCAACAGCATAGGGAAGATTAGAGCAAGAGGTTCTTTTTGGAGAGCTGCAGGTGCGAGGACCTAAATGAAGGAGCAGGACCAAAGTTCATTACCTCTGACTGCAAATCAGCAATGAACTAAACAGATCAGGGAGATAAACACAAGGCTGAAGGGGTAGGTATGGAACGTGATGATCCCATTTCATGGAATCCGTATTGAGATGGGTTCTGTTGGGATGGTTTATGAGGCCAATTACAAAATAAAAATTACAAATGAGTAAAATTAATAAATTGCAGCTGCAAGCTTAAACGAGAGGTTATGGCATGGTAGCCATTATGGAGACATGGCTGCAAAATGGTTGAGAGTGTGAACTAGGTAGAGCAGACTGATGGGGAAGGTAAGGAAGGTGTTAGAGCTGGGGGAAGAATCTTAATGATTACACATCAAATCATCTCAATGCCAATAGACAATAGGAAATTGAAATAGGCATTGGAGACGTTATAAGCAGAATTAAGAAATAGATAATGGTGTTAGATTGTAGTGGACATTGTGCATCAGCCCTCCGGTACCAAACATGAACTGGTGCAATGTACAAATGTAGAATTTAACATGAATGTGGCAAACGCAACAAGTTTCCAATGTGCGATTCTTACCTGTGTTACATTCGGATAAGAGGATTGGCTAATGGCAGAAATGCTTGAATATGTTCAGTATGCTTTTCCGAAGCCATTTGCTTTGACTGTGTTTTTATTCACTGAAATAATAGTCAGGTCAGCATTTATTGCACCTTCCTAATTGCCCAGAGGCCAACTGAGAGTCAACCACATTGCTGTCAGTCCAGAGTCGCATGTAGGCCAGACCGGTTAAGGACGGCAGATTTCCTTCCCTAAAGGACATGAAGGAACCAATGAGCTTTTTACAGGTGGGGTTCTGAATTATTAGTCCAGTGACATTATCACTATGCCACCACTTCCCCAAATGTGTCCTCTGCATATGTCCTGAAGTAAAAAGCAGGAGGGTCATGTTGGAAGGTGTTTAAAAATTATGTTTAGGAATTTAGATTACCACATGGACTGGAGAAAGGCAACTCAATACCAATTCCTCAAGGGTAATGTTTGCCTTGCAACATTCACAAAATATAATTTGAGGAAACATATTCTTAAGGCTGATTTCAATGTGATGAGACAGAGGATGCAGTAAACATGGCCAAATCTGTTAATGAATAAAATGACAGAAGATCAGTGGGAGGTGTTTAACTAATTTAACATGATACAAAATCAGATTATACCCCGAAGGGAAAAGTGCCCTCCCTGCCAAAAAAAGTCAGGGACAACTAAAGAGAATAAATGAATTTAAAACAAAAATATAAAAAAAGCAAAATCTATCATAAATTCTGGAAGAGAGAGAGAGATAAAGGGAACAATAGGCAACAGAACAGATAGATTGGATGGAACATTGTTGAGTGTCTTGGACCATACCTGCTGGATGTAAGCTGATGAGGCTTCTCAGGAAGGCCCACTGCAGCACATGCCAACCAGACAGCAGTGAGGCCATCAGTGGACCTTCCCCAGGAACCTCTCAAGCTTGAGGTTTATGGTTATTTATAGTAGCTTTTTGGGTCTTCCCTTTAAATCTTATGCAGTCCTGGATTTCCTTTGTTGCTGATAGTTGACTGAATTTTTGGATATCTGTGCCTTGGTAAGGGACCACAATAGAAATTCACTTAAATCAATCGTGTTTGAACAACTCATACTAATATTTGCTGCCCCTTAGCTCTACAGAGTTTCCAGATTTTATTGTTCTGATCTGTCATCCGCCCTTACTAATGTCCTCCCATACTCCCATCCCTTATTATCAATGCAACAACATCTTCTTTCCCTTCTTGTCTATTTTTCAAAATTGGGCCAGTTAGCTCAGTTGGTACAATGGCTGGTTTGAAAAAGAGTGATGCTGACAAGCAGATTTGATCCTGGATGAAGATTACTTTGAAAATCTTGCCTTCTCAACCTTACCCCTTGCCTGAGATGTGGTGAATCTCAGATTAAACAGTCATTTACCTCTTTCTAATGGGAGAGTAGTCTTATGCTCCACTGGGACTACAGTGACTTTACTTAAAAATTTTTAAATGTCCAATTCCTAATCTTGGTCACCTTGCAGCCATGTTCTCACATAGGCAATTTGACTATACCAATTTACTTCTATTTTTGCCTTTAAATCATCTCTCTTGTTGCAAATGCTGAGTGCATTCAAGTAGAATCCTGTTAACTTTTGTTTTGACATTAGTCTGCGCTGATGGAATATGACAATGTTACTGGGTCACTCATCCAAAGTTCCAGACTAACGTTCGGAGAACATAGGTTCAAATTTCAGATGATGAAATTTGAATTTGATGAAATTCAGAATGTTAAAAAAAAGCTAGTCTCATGGTCACCCTGTAACCATTGTTTTACCATCATTACCTTATGGCCTATTGTTCACTCCAAATGCACAGACATATAGTTGTCTCTTAACTATCCTCTGAAATAGCCAAGAGAATCCATCTGTTCAAGCACAACTGTAGATGGGCAACTGGTATCTTGGTTAAATCCTGGCTCCAGGAAGGCCTCCGGTATTTGCTTGATGGTCCTTCCATTGAAAGCAGAGAATGCAGCAGAGACATTCCTGATGGAATTTCTTGAATGTGTTACTAATACACATCCCATGTCTCACAGTAGCACAGGAGGGTGGTCAAAACAACTGGCACTTTGTTGACTTGGGGAGGTCTTTGTTGTCAAACTCTTACTTGCCACGGTTTGTAGAAGGCTGCATTGGCATGATAGAATCAGTGTTAGACCTCCTCGTCAATGGTGGCTCTTCAGGAGACGTTAAAGACAAAAAAACTGCCATTGCTAGAATCCAAAGTAGACAGGCAGAAGGCTGGAAGAACACAGCAAGCCAGACAGCATCAGGAGGTGGAGAAGTCAACGTTTCCGGTGTAATCCTTCTTCAGGGCTGGGGGTGGGTGTAAGGGGAGCTGCAGACAAAAAGGAGCGGTTGGGAGGGTGCAGTGTGGTGAAGTGGAGCTTGGTGAAGTCAGGTAGAAGGTACAACCTGGTTGGTCAGTAGGAGGAATGGATCCGGTTGGTGGCTGGTTGCAGTGGAAGGGATGGGGAGGGCTGGGAAGGGAGTCAGGGGATGGGGAGGGATGTTAAGCAAAAAGAACAAAGAACAAAGAAAATTTACAGCCCATGAACGGGCCCTTCGGCCCTGAGCCAATCCAAATCCACAGTCTAAACCTGTCACCCAATTCCTAAGCATCTGTATCCCTCTGCTCCCCGCCTACTCATGCATCTGTCCAGACGCATCTTAAATGAATCTACCTGCCTGCCTCTATTACCTCTGCTGGCAACACGTTCCAGGCACCTACCACCCTCTGTGTAAAGTACTTGCCGAGTGTATCCCCCTTAAACTCTTCACCTCTCACCTTGAAAGCATGACCTCTCGTTACTGAATTCTTCACCCTGGGAAAAAGCTTGTCTCTATCCACCCTGTCTATACCCTTCATGATTTTGTAAACCTCAGTCAGGTGCCCCCTCAATCTCCTTTTTCCTAATGAAAACAAACCTAACCTACTCAACCTCTCTTCATAGCTAGCACCTTCCATACCAGGCAACATCCTCGTAAACCTTCTCTGCACCCTCTCCAAAGCGTCCACATCCTTTTGGTAATGTGGCGACCAGAACTGTACACCGTATTCTAAATACAGCTGAACCAATGTCGTGTACAATTTTAATGTGACCTACCAGCTCTTATACTCAATACCCCGTACAATAAAGACAAGCATACCAAATGCTTTCTTGACCACTCTATCCACCTGTGCAGCAACCTTCAGGGTACAATGGACCTGCGCTCCCAGATCTCTCTGCTTATCAATTTTTACCAAGGCTCTTCCATTTACTGTATAATTCACTCTCGAATTAGGCTTCCCAAAATGCATTACATCATATTTGCCTGGATTGAACTCCATCTGCCACTTTTCAGCCCAACTCTCCAATCTATCTATATCCTCCTGTATCCTTTGACAGTCCCTTAGGCCCTCTGCTACTCCACCAATCTTCATGTCATCTGCAAACTTGCTGATCAGACCAACAGTGCCCTCTTCCAGATCATTTATGTACATCACAAACAACAGTGGCCCCAATACTGACCCCTGTGGAACACCACTGGTCACCTTTCTCCATTTCGAGAAACTCCCTTCAACAACTAATCTCTGTCTCCTGTTGCTCAACCAGTTCTTTATCCACCTAGCTAGAACACGCCGCATTCCATGTGACTTCACTCTCTGTATTAGTTTTCCATGGGGAAGCTTATCAAATGCCTTACTAAAGTCCATGTATATGACATCTACAGCCCTTCCTTCATCTATCAACTTGGTCACTTCCTCGAAGAACTCTATTAAGTTGGTTAGGCATGATCTCCCCCACACAAAACCATGTTGCCTATCACTGATAAACCCATTCTTTTCCAAAATAAATAGATTTTATCCCTCAGTACCTTCTCCAGAAACTTTCCCACCACAGACGTCAGGCTCACTGGTCTGTAGTTACCCGGAATATCCCTACTTGTACAGGAGGTCAATATGAGCAACCCTCCAGTCCTCCGGCACTTCACCTGTGTTTAAGGATGCTACAAAGATATCTATCAGGGCCCCAGCTATTTCCTCTCTTGCCTCCCTGGGATAGATCCCATCCAGTTCCTGGGGATTTCTCCACCTTAATAACCTTTAGCCTACCCAATACATCTTCCCTACTTATGTCAACATGATCCAAAATAATCAAACTTCTATCTCAAATCTCAACATTCATCATGTCCCTCTTCTCAGTGAATACTGATGCAAAGTAATCATTCAGCATCTCACCCTTTCTCTCAGGTTTGACACACTTCTTTCCTTCCTTTTCCTTTAGTGGACCAATTCTTTCCCTAGTTACCTGCTTGCTTCTTATATAAGAATAAAATGCTTTGGGATTCTCCTTAATTCTGTTTGCTAAAACTATTTAATGACCCCTTTTAGCCCACTTGATTCCTTGTTTAAGACTGGCCCTATTCTTCCGATATTCCTCCAGGGCCCATTCTCTTCTTAGTTGCCTGGACCTTATGTACGCTTCCCTTTTCCTCTTGGCTAGGCGTATGATTCCTGAAGAAGGGCTTATGCCCGAAACGTCGATTCTCCTGTTCCCTGGATGCTGCCTGATCTGCTGCGCTTTTCCAGCAACACATTTTCAGCTCAGGTATGATTTCTCCTGTCATCCACAGTTCACGAATCTTGCCTTTCCTGCGCTTTGCTTTCAAAGAGACATGTCTATCCTGCACTATCTTTAAGCTATCTTTGAAAGCCTCCCAGATATCAAATGTGGGTTTCCCTTCAAATAGCTGTGTCCAATCCACATTTCCTGGCTCCTGCCTAATTTGATATAATTAGCCTTGGTCCAGTTTAGTACTCTTCCCTTAGGATCACTCTCATCTTTCTCTAAGAGTATTCCAGAACTTACAGAATTGTGATCACTGTTCCCAAAGAAATCCCCCACCACAACCTCTACCACCTGGCCGGGCTCATTGCCCAACACCAGGTCCACTGTGGCCCCTTCCCTCGTCGGACTATTGACATACTGCTCTAGAAATCTCTCCTGGATACTTCTTATAAATTCTGCCCCATCCAGACCTCTGACACTAAGTGTATCCCCGTCAATGTTGGGAAAATAAAAGTCTCCCATCACCACCACCCTGTTGCCTCTACATCTTTCCAAAATTTGTTTACTTACTTGTTCTTCTACCTCACACTGACTGAGGGAGGCCTGTAATACAGCTCCAACAATATAACTGCACCCTTCTTATTTCTTACTTGCACCCATAATGCCTCACTACTCAAGCCTTCCATAGTGTTCTCCTTTAGCACAGCCGTGATATCATCCCTGACCAGCAATGCAACTCCTCCCCCCCCTTATCCTTCCCTCCCTGTCCTGTCTGAAGAGTCTGTATCCTGTAACGTTTAGTTGATGATCATGCCCTTCCTTCAACCAAGTCTCTGTGATAGCAATAACGTCATGCTCCCAGGCACCAATCCAAGCCTTAAGTTCATCTACCTTTCCCACTGGAGTCCTTGCATTAAAGTATATGCACTTCAGGCCATCAGTTATTTTATGTTCATCTGCTCTCTGCCTACCCTTTCCCTTATTAATGCTATCTTCATAATTCTTACAGTCTCCAGTTTCCACCTCGCTGTCTACTTCTCTTCTGGTTGCCAGTCCCCTGCCACAAAAGTTTAAAACTTCCCCAACAGTAGTAGCAAAAACTCCTCCAAGCACATTAGTTCCCATCTGGTCCAGATGTAAACCATACAATTTGTAATAGTCCCACCTTCCCCAGAACTGGTCCCAATGTCCAACAAATCTGAACCCCTCCCTCCTACACCATCCCTCAAGCCACATGTTCATCCTGCCTTTTTTTTTCATTTCAATGCTGGCTAGCACGTGGCACTGATAGTAATCCCAAGATCACTACCTTTGAAGTCCTCCCCTTTAACTTCTCTCCTCGCTCCCTGAATTCTTCTTTCAGGACCTCATCTCATTTTTTGCTTATATCGTTGGTGTGTATATGCACCAAGAGCACTGGCTGTTCACCTTCCCCTTTTAGAATGCTTTGCAGGTTATTTGAAATTGAAGAACTCAATGTTGAGTCCGCCACGCTGTAGGCTGCCCAGGCAGAAGATGAGGTGTTGTTCCTCCAATTTCCACTGTGGTTCATTGTGGCAATAGAGGAGGCCAAGGGTGGTCCTGTTGGAAAGGGAGCGATTAGGGGAACCAAAAATGAGTGGTGACTGGCAGGTCCGGACGGCTCCTGCGGGCCTGGCTGAGATGCTTGGTGAACAGTTCCCTAAGTATACATTCAGTCTCCCTGATGTAGAGAAGACTACATCGGGAGCACCAGATGCAGTAAACTAGGTTGGAAGAGAGGCAGGTGAACTTCTGTGTCACCTGGAAGGACTGTTTGGGGCCCTGGATGGAGGTGAGGGGCATGGTGTACCAGCAGGTTTTGCGTCTTTTCCGGTTGCAGGGGAAGGTACCTGGGGCTTCAGTGGTGGGGTGGTGTGAACCAAGGACTATTGAAGGGAAGGGAGAGAGGGTGGGGAGGGGAAGATATTCTTGTGGTGGGGTTTACTTGGAGTTGGGTGGAAATGTTTAAGGATGATGCATTCGATGTGGAGACTGGTGAGTTAGTTGATGAGTACAAGGGGACTCTGTCTTTATTGCATTTGGAGGGGGGGAGGTTTAGAGCAGTGGAACTGGGAATGGAGGTGCAGCGGAGGGCTGTTTGGATGATGAAGGGAGCAAAAGCACGTTGTTCAAAATAGGTGGACATCTGGGATGCTCGTGAGTGGAATGTCTCCCCGTCCAAGCAGATGCAATGGAGGTAGAGAAATTGGGAGAATGGGATGGAGTTCTTGCGGGATACTGGGTGGGAGGAGATGTAGTCCAGGTAGTTGAGAGAGACAGTGGACTTGTAGTAAATGTCCGTCTGGAGACTGTCACCAGAGATGGAGACGGTCAGGTCAAGAAAGGGGAGGGAGGTGTCCGAGATGGACCAATTGAATTTGAGGGCAGGTTGGAAGTTGTGGGCAAAGTTGATGAACTGCTCCAGTTCAGCCTGGGTGCAGGACGTTGCGCCAATGCAGTCATCAATGTAACGGGCGGAAGAGTTGGGGCACAGTGCGTGTGTAGGTACTACAGAGGGACTGTTCGTTATAGCCAACAAAGAGGCAGGCATAGCTGGGGCCCAGCCAGGTTCCCATGTCCACCGTCTTGATTTGGAGGAAATAGGAGGAGTTAAATGAAAAGTTATTGAAGTTGGGGACCAGTTTGGTGAGGGTATTGGTGGTGGGGGACTGGATGGGTCTATTGGGGAGGAAGAAGCAGAGTGCCTGGAGGCCATCCTTGTGGGGCATGGATGTGTATAAGGACTGCATGCCCATAGTGAAGATCAAGGGTATTGCAGATGTAGGTGGTAAGTGCCTGAGCTAAGGGGGAGAGGATGAGGTCAAGGTAGGACAAGATGAGTTCAGTGGGGCAGGTGGTATTGCAGAGAGGTGTCTGACAAGATGTGGAATTTCCTGAAGGTGGTACATCTCTGCTTCAGGTGGAATATTTGGCAGGTGGAATATTTGGCTGACTGGGTGTGGGCTGATATATGAGTTTTTGTTTGACATTCAAAGGCAGGCCATATTTCTTTTGATTTAAAGAGATTAGGAAAAGTTTGGAAATCTGGTGGAGATTGGTGGAGAGATGGCAATCATCTTCACACTGCTGATCATGTATGTCTATGACATTCAGTCTGGTTTAAGTACAGAGACAACTGAGGTTAAAACATTTTCCATCCAGAGAGAAAGACTTGACCTTCAGAATATTGTCTTCTTGACTTGTGGTCTAGGGTTGTTCTGTCAGGAAATGAAGCCTGCTTGTTTTGCTTCTAGACAGTCACATGTTTCACCATCATTTTCAATGAGTCATGTTTGGGTGATGAGAATTAGGAATCCCCAAATGAGTAGTTCCCCGAAGTACTCAGTTCCACGGTGAACACTATTTTAATTTTGTGCCAAATGCACCCAAGGTCATCCACTAGAATGAAGTCACTATGTACAATAAATGGAGTTACTGAATCCCACTCAGTTCAGGGTGAGCCTGTCAAGCAGGTATTATGCTTTATTCCTGATGAAGGGCTTTTGCCCGAAACGTCGATTTTGCCTGTCCTCGGATGCTGCCTGAATTGCTGTGCTCTTCCAGCACCACTGATCCAGAAGCAGGTATTCTGCCATGCCATTGTCAAGGGCTTCCAGTCTCTTCAGGTTGGTGATGTGATCCCTCAACTTCTAGATGATCTTCATTTGCTCATCCAAGTAATGGCTCAAATGTTTGGGCAGTGTAGTTCAGGTTAGCTGTCTTTATTTTTAACTCTTTTATGGACTGTGGGTTTCGCTGGCTACAGCAAAATATACCAGACAACTTAATTGCTCTGGAGACTGGTGGTGAGTGACCTTAGAATTCAGGCGCACACATAGTGCTGACAGGATTTTGACCCAGTAATGGCAAAGGAATGGCGATATGGTTCCAAGTCACTATGGTGTGCGGAATTGGTGGTGATCCTATGCATCAGCCACCCTTGCAATTGGTGGTGTTCCTATGCAAGAGCCGCCCTGGTCATTCCTGGTGGCTTTGAAGATGCTGTTGGAGGACATTTGATGCAATGCATTTGGCCTTGTGCACTATCAAACAAATGAGTTGTTTTGTGTTGGATGGTGTTGAATTTTTTGAGTGTTTTGGAACTGCAGGCAAGTACAGAGCATTCCATCACACTCATACCTTGTGTGCTGCAGATTGTGGTTGGCTTTGGGGAATTAGGAGATGATTTACACACCACAGTATTTATACGGCTCATTCGATTCAGTTTCTGGTCAATGGTAACCCCATTGGAATTCAGTGATAGTAACGCCATTGAATGACAAAGAGCATTGGTGAGATTGTCTTTCATTGGAGATCAACCTTGCTCTGCACTTGAGACACATAAGTATTACTTGTCAGTTATCAACCCTAATCTTCACACTGCCCAGGTCTTAGTGCACGGACTGTGTCAGTACTTGGGGATTTGAGATTGGTGTTGAACATTGTCTAATCATCAGTGGAAATTCCCACTTCTGACCCTGTGATGAAGGAAAGATCATTGATGTAGCAGTTGAAGATGGTCTGATCAAGACACTATCGTGAAGAATACTCGCAGTAATGTCTTGGGACTGAAATTATCAAATTCCAACAATCACAACAATCTCCCTTTGTGCCAACTATGACACTAAACAGCAGTGGGGTTTCCCCTTGATTTCAGTTTTGCTTATGAATGTCTCTAGTTGGAAATTGTCATTGGCTGGCACTTCAGAGTCATAGAGTCATACAGCATGGAAACAGACCCTTCAGTCCAACCAGACCATGTCGACAATAATTCCAACCTAAACTATTCCCTCCTGCCTGTACTTGGTCCATGTCTCTCCAAGCATTTCTTATTCATGTACTTACCCAAATGTCTTTAAAACATTGCAACTGTACCCACACCCACCACATCCTCTGGAAGTTTATTCCACACACGAACCACTCTCTGTGTAAAACAAATTGCCCTTTTTGTCTTTTTTAATCTTTCTCCTCTCACCTTAAAAATATGTTCCCTTGTCTTGAAATCCCCCATCCTACGGAAAAGACACCTGCCATTCACCTTATCCATGCCCTTCATGATTTTATAAAGCTCTACAAGGTCACCCTTCAACTTCCTACACTCCAGTAAAAATGCTACTTATCAGTCCAAGTCTGAATGTTTACTGCATGGTGTTGTGAGGAGAAAGTGAGGACTGCAGATGCTGGAGATCAGAGCTGAAAATGTGTTGCTGGAAAAGCGCAGCTGGTCAGGCAGCATCCAAGGAGCAAGAGAATCGACATTTCGGGCATGAAGAAGGGCTCATGCCCGAAATGTCGATTCTCCTGCTCCTTGGATGCTGCCTGACCTGCTGCGCTTTTCCAGCAACACATTTTCAGCTCTGCATGGTGTTATGATCTTTCTTTTTGTCTGAGGAGTTGTAAGTGGAACTGAAGATTGTGCAATTATCAGCAGATATCTACACTTCTGAAAGTATGTAGTGTTAGGGGGGAAGAAGGAGGAGAAAGTGAGGTCTGCAGATGCTGGAGATCAAAGTTGAAACTTTATTGCTGGAACAGCACAGCAGGTCAGGCAGCATCCAGGGAACAGGAGATTCGACGTTTCGGGCACAGGCCCTTCGTCGAATCTCCTGTTCCCTGGATGCTGCCTGACCTGCTGTGCTGTTCCAGCAATAAAGTTTCAACTAGGGGGGGAAGAAGAACAATGTAAAAATATATGAAAATATTTGGGCCTAGGACACTCCACTAAAAGTTAAGCACTGATGTCTTGCAACTGGGATAATTGGCCTCCTACAGCCATAAACATCTCCCTTTGTACTAGGTATGATGAGAATGTCACCTGATTTCCAATTGCTTCCATCTTACAAGGGCCCTTTGATGCCACACCTAGTCAAATGCTGCCTTGATGTCAAGGGCAGTCACTCTCACCTCACGTCTAGTGTTGAGTTCTTTTGTTTGGATCAAGTCAATATCTGAAACTGGATGCTTTTGGTGAAATCCAAATTGAGCATCAATGAAAAAATTTATTGCAGCATATATGGAACTTGATAACACTGTCAATGACCCCTTGTACCACTTTGCCGATGATTGAGAATAGACAGACAGGGCAGGGATTAGTTGGATTGAATTGTCCAACGTTTCGTAAACAAAACAGCCTTGGGAATTTTCCACATTGTCAGATAGATTCCAGTATCGTAGTTGCACAGGTAGGGCTTTGTTGGGCATTGGTAGTTCTAGAGCATAAAATTTCTGCACACTTTCAGGCAGGAGGTTGTTAGGTTTTTACCATATTCATAATTTCAACCATTCCTTCATATCATGTGAAGTGAATGAAATTGGCAGAAGGTTGGCATCTGAATTAGTGGTCACCTCAGCAGGAGGCTACGATGGATTATAAAATTCAAACCTTGCAAATATTTCACTTTTCCTTTTACGCTCATGTACTGAAGTTCACTTTCCATGAAGATGGGTATGATCATGGACTGACCTCCTCTGTTATCTATCTAATTGTTTCCCATGAATCATGACTAAATGTGAGGGTTGTTTTTTTTTAATCTGATCTACTGGTTATGGAATCATTTAACTCTATCTGTTGCATGTTGCTGTCAATTACAGAACACCAATTCATCAACTGAGATGTGGTAATCAGCACAAGGTATCCCTGCATGCCCATAAATGACTTGATGTCAAAAGACTACATGAGTTCTAATATTGAGGACTCCCATGTGCCCTTCTTCAGGACTGCATTGCCATCTTTGGACAGTGGCAAGGACATACCTAGGTATGATGACAGAGGTGTTTGTCAGATGGCTTTAAGTTATAATTTGATAAGTATGAATATGTAAGGCTTTTTCTTGAGTAGTCTGTGGGATAGCTCTCCCAGTTTTGGTATAGGTTTCCAGACATCAGTGAGAAAGACTTTGAAGTTTTGACTGAGCTAGTTGTTCCTTTATCATATCTAGAGCTGCATTATTATTGGGTTTTATAACTGACTTTATCCTTATTAAACCTTTACACATCTGAATAATACACTTATGTGAGGAATAAGAGAATGGTCAAAGAAAGAGTAGGGCCGATCAGGGATAGCATAGGGAACTTGTGTGTGGAGTCTGAGGAGGTAGGGGAAGCCCTAAATGAGTTTTTTGCTTCTGTCTTTACGAAAGAAACAAACTTTGTAGTGAATGAAACCTTTGAAGAGCAGGTGTGCATGCTGGAATGGATAGAAATAGAGGAAGCTGATGTGCTGAAAATGTTGTCA
>NC_057710.1:9174440-9178500 GCF_004010195.1 Chiloscyllium plagiosum
TGGTATTAGAAGGAAAATATTCTGCCTGGAAGTTTGTGGTGAGTGGTGTTCCACAGGGCTCTGTCCTTGGGCCTCTGTTGTTTGTAATTTTTATTAATGACTTGGATGAGGGGATTGAAGGATGGGTCAGCAAGTTTGCAGATGACACAAAGGTTGGAGGTGTCGTTGACAGTATAGAGGGCTGTTGTAGGGATGCAGAGATGGGCTGAGAGGTGGCAGATGGGGTTCAACCTGGATAAATGCGAGGTGATGCATTTTGAAAGGTCGAATTTGAAAGCTGAGTACAGGATTAAGGATAGGATTCTTGGCAGTGTGGAGGAACAGGGGGATCTTGGTGTGCAGGTACATAGATCCCTTAAAATGGCTACCCAAGTGGACAGGGTTGTTAAGAAAGCATATGGTGTTTTGGCTTTTGTTAACAGGGGGATTGAGTTTAAGAACCGCAAGATCTTGTTGTAGCTCTATAAAACTTTGGTTAGACCACACTTGGAATACTGCATCCAGTTCTGGTCACCCTATTATAGGAAAGATGTGGATGTTTTGGAGAGGGTTCAGAGGAGGTTTACCAGGATGCTGCCTGGACTGGAGGGCTTATCTTATGAAGAGAGGTTGACTGAGCTCGGACTTTTTTCATTGGAGAAAAGGAGGAGGAGAGGGGACCTAATTGAGGTATAGAAGATAATGAGAGGTATAGATAGAGTCGATAGCCAGAGCCTATTTCCCAGGGCAGAAATGGCTAACACGAGAGGTCATAGTTTTAAGCTGGTTGGAGGAAAGTATAGAGGGGATGTCAGAGGTGGGTTCTTTACAAAGAGAGTTGTGAGAGCATGGAATGTGTTGCCAGCAGCAGTTGTGGAAGCAAGGTCATTGGGGACATTTAAGACACTGCTAGACATGCATATGGTCACAGAAATTTGAGGGTGCATACATGAGGATCAGTGGTCGGCACAACATCGTGGGCTGAAGGGCCTGTTCTGTGCTGTACTGTTCTATGTTCTATGTTCTAATACAAATGAGTGGCATGCTAAACCATTTCTGAGGGTAGTTAAGAGGCAGCTGTCACAGTTTCTTGCACTCCTGGTCAAACTCCAGTTTTTTTCACCATCCAAGTTGATGGATCAAACTTAAGATCTCCTGAAAGTCTGTTGCTCACGACTTGCCTCACACCAACTCTACTCTTGGTGCCTATGGCTTAAGTTGCCATGTTCTTAAACTTTGGCATTTTCTCCTTAAATGCATGTATCTTTGTTGCTTCCTCTAAAGATTCAAAAAACTAATCTGCTATTAAGGTTTTGGTCACTTGCCCTAATTTCTCCTTTTTTTAATATAGAATCTTTACAGGCCCCTACAGCCCAACAACTGACCTTCAAAGAGCAATCTACCCAGGCCCATTCCCCTACCCCATATTTTACCCCTGATTAATGCATCTAACCTGTACAGCACTAATTACTACAGGCAATTTAGCATGGCCAATCCACCTAACCAGCGCATCTTTAGATTGTGGGAGGAAACCCACACAGTCATGGGGAGAACATACTAACTCCACACAGACAGTCGCCCAAGGCTGGAATCAAACCCAGGTCCTTGGTGCTGTGAGGCAGTAGTGCTAATCACTGAGCCGACCCTAAATGCCCTTATGCAGCATGGTGTTAAATTTGGTTTGATCTCACTCCAATGTTTTATTGTTAAAAATGTAATTGATGTTGTTGAACTGGAAAACAAAAATAAATATTAACAATGTGCTTAAAGAATTCACAATTCTTTTAACTCTAATGATAACTTCATCACAAACCTGTAAGGTAAAGTTGCTATAGCCTGAGAGGGCATCGGGTCTGCTCTGTCATTAGGAGCGAGAGATGACTGAATGTGGTTAGATCTGAGGGTTACCATTCCTCAAGTGAGGGTGAGGTTGAGAAGATTAGGCCTTTATGGTGACTTCAGCCCATGTGGAAATTGAACTCATGCTGTATGCGTCACTCTGCAACCCAAACCAGCCAACTGAGCTAACTAATCCCGACACCTGTGCAGGGCTAAAGGATTGCAGTGCTTTCAGAAATGCCAGACTCAGTCCCTAACTCTGAATCTATTGTGACTCTTGTTCATTTTGCTATTGTTATCCTGTGTACCTTAATGCTGCTCATTCCCATTGGAGATTGTCCTATTCGTTACATCACCAATCTGTCCCCATTCTTTATCCTTTATGAAATCAAACACAACGCTAATGGTTGTTCATACATTTTAAAGTCTCTCCCCTCCAGAAGCTGGTTTGCCAAATGAAAAATGCTGAAACTGAGATTGATATGGTTTCCTAGGCTGGAGCATTAATGTTATGAAAGTAAGGTGAACAGATAGATTTAAGCACAAAGCAGCTAAGATATGATTAAAATTGACATTTTGGGGTTACTGATATTATTCAAGAGTGTAAAATGGGTGCTCGTACATCAGCTGCTTGTTTTACATCTTAATTAAATTTACGTTTGGAAGTGAAACTTGATATAAAAACAAGCTGGTAAATTGTTTCCAGCCATGTTACAGTATTGCATTAATCATAGAGTCATACTGGATATTTTACCAGTGCCAGCTCTATAAAAGAGCTAACCAATCTGTCTCATAGTCACTAATGTTTCACCACAGTACTGAAAAAATTCACTTGATGGTTATATCTGCACAATTTTTGAAATTAATTATTGTATCAGCTTCCACCACAATCTGCTATCACTGGCTACATGCATCCTCCAGAATGCACTCCAAGACTTAATAACGAAAGTCCCATATTTTTGGACCAAAATGATTATTTCCCGAAGAATGAAGTGGAGATGGGGACCTCAAATTTCAAGCAAAGGTACTGGCTGAATTGAAACACTTTCTCAATGCAGCCAGCCCCCTTTCACCTATTGGGCTACTGGTTTGCAGGAATTATTTGGAGTAGAATGGAGAAAAAGAATTCAACAGCCAACAGTAGCTCTCCTGCTCCTCCAAAACAAATGGTAGTTGTTTTGTTAGGACCAAATATAGTTAAAGAGGTGAGCCAGGTTGCAATGTAATCATATAATGTGAATATCCCTTCCTGTACATCATTTGTAAATAGAAGACATTTATATTCAAAATGTTACTACTTTGATTTTTGAGACATACATATCACTTTCAGACAAAAATGTTTTGCAACTTGAAATTTAGGATAAAAATAGACAATTCAGGAATTTTGATATAGATCAGGGAGCATAAACAAAGTTATTCCCATATTTTTGTTTCCACAGAATCTGTCTGACTTTGCTAATTGTTTCCAAAATGTTCTATTTTTGTGTAATAATAATCCATTTGCTTATCACACCAGGAACACAAATAGATTTTTAGTTAGAACAGCTGGAATTCAAGAGCATAGTGTTCTATAGCTCTCCTTGACACTTAAAGATTAGAAATTTGTTCTTTTTTCTAACTAATAGTGTTGTTCGTTGATTTTGCAAATGAATCTAATTTACATATTACAACAATTGAGCACAATTTCCAACAGTTGGAAACTTCAAGAAACAACTTTGTTGCAGACATTTTCAAATATATAATTTCTGCACCACACAGTGACTCGGATGCCTGACCACATTTTTAATGAAATTTGGTGAGTTCATTTGAAGCAACATCTCCAATGTTGCCACCTTTCAGTTTGTAACAATTGCAGCCCTGGGTCAGAAGATAATGAGTTCAAATCCCATTCAGGAGCACCAAATTTGGGATGGAAAACTTTAGTGCAACATTCAGGGAGTGCATTATCAACAATGCTGTCTTTCAGTTGACTTGTTAACTGAAAGGAGAGTTTCCCAGTGTTATAAGAAATATTTATATGTCAAGCAATATGACTGAAATAATTTTTAAAGGAAATGGAGTATATAAATAGGGAAGTTTTGCTAAAATCATACAAGGCATTGGGTAGATCACACCCGAAGATTGAGAACAGCTTTGGGCCCCTTAATTAAGGAAAGTCATGCTGGTTTTGGAAGCAGTCCAGAAAAGATTCACGGGGTTTAAACGAGTAAAGTTGATGGTGGTGTTGGGGTGGGGCGGCAGT
>NC_057710.1:9178559-9203137 GCF_004010195.1 Chiloscyllium plagiosum
GGGGGTGGAGTGGAACCCAGGGAGATAGTGAGGAAAGAGATCAATCTGAGACTGGTGCAGTTGAGAAAAGAAGCTAGTCAAACAGTCAGGGCAGGCAGGGACAAAGCAGGGAACAAAATAGGATTGATAAATTAAACTGCATTTATTTCAATGCAAGAGGTCTAACAGGGAAGGCAGGTGAACTCAGGGCATGGTTAGGAACATGGGACTGGGATATTATAGCAATTACTGAAACATGGCTCAGGGATGGACAAGACTGGCAGCTTAATGTTCCAGGATGCAAATGCTACAGGAAGGACAGAAAGGGAGGCAAGAGAGGAGAGGGAGTGGCATTTTTAATAAGGGATAACATTGCAGCTGTACTGAGGGAGGATATTCGCAGAAATACATCCAGAGGAGTTATTTGGGTGGAACTGAGAAATAAGAAAGGGATGATCACCTTATTGAGATTGTATTATAGATCCCCTAATAGTCAGTGGGAAATTGTGAAACAAATTTGTAAGGAGATCTCAGTTATCTGTAAGATAATGTTGGTTATGGTAGGGGATTTTAATTTTCCAAACATAGATTGGGACTGCCATAATATTAAGGGTTTAGATGGGGAGGCATTTGTTAAGTATGTACGAGAAGATTTTCTGATTCAGTATGTGGATGTACCTACTAGAGAAGGTGCAAAACTTGAACTACTTTTGGGAAATAAGGCAGGGTAGGTGACTGAGGTAACATTGGGGGAGCACTTTGGGGCCAGCAACCATAATTGTATTAGTTTTAAAATAATGACGGAAAAGGATAGACCAGATCTAAAAGTTGAAGTTCTAAATTGGAAGAAGGCGAGTTTTGATTTTGATGCTTTCCTTTATTGGTCAGAGTATTGAGTTCAAGAGTTGCAAGGGCATGTTGTGACTGTACATGACATTGGTTGGGCCACTTTTGGAATAATGCGCACAAATCTGGTCTTCTTCTTATCGAAAGGATGTTGTGAAACTTGAAAGGGTTCAGAAAAGACATAGAAGAATGTTGCCAGGGTTGGAGGATTTGAGCTATAGGGAGAGGTTCAATAGTCTAGGTCTGTGTTCCCTGGAGCATTGGAGGCTGAGGGGTGACTTTATAAAGCTTTATAAAATCATGAGGGGCATGCATAGGGTATATAGACAAGGTCTTTTCCCTGGAGTGGGGGAGTCCAGAAATAGAGGGTGTAGGTTTAGTGAGAGGAGAAAGATATAAAAGAGACCTAAGGGGCAATATTTTCATGCAGAGGGTAGTGCGTGTGTGGAATGGGCTGCCAGAGGAAGTGGTGGAGGCTGGTACAATTACAACATTTAAAAGGCATCTGAATGGGTGTATGAATAGGAAGGGTTTGGAGGAATATGGGCCAGGTGCTGGCAGATGGGACTAGATTAAGCTGGGATATCTGGTCAGCATGGACGAGTTGGAGCAAAGGGTCAGTTTCCATGCTGTGCATCTCTATGACTCTCTGACTCTATGAGGTTGATTTCAAGTATGGAGGGACTTCTAATGAGGTGATTTTGAAAAGGTTGGGCCTGTACTCATTAGAGTTTAGAGGAATGAGAGGCAACTTTATTGAAACATGCAAGATTCTTGGGGGACTTGACTGAGTAAATATAGAAAGTTATTTCCCTTTGTGGGACAGTCAATGAGGGTATAGTCTCAGAGTGAATGACTGCTGGATTAAGACAATGATATCAGAAAAATTCTTCTGTCAGACAGTAGTGAAACACAAAATTCCTTACCCACAGAGGATTGTTATTCATTAAGTATATTCAAGTTTGAGATAGACATATTTTTATTCAGTAAGGGAATCAAGTGTTATGGGAGTAAGGAAATAAAGTGGAATTGTGGATTATCTGATTTATCATAATTGCATTGAATGGCAGAGCAGATGCAGTAGCTGAATTGACTGTCTGTTCCTATGTTTTATGGTTTTATAGTCTTATAGATTATGTGGTGATTATTATCTCGTTCATTGCTGTGTGCAAATTGGCCATTGTTTTCCCTATACAGGTCTTATGTCAAAGGTGCTTCACAGAGTGTGAAGCATATTATCATTTTATGAAGTTATGAAATGTTCCACATCAGTGCAAGTCCTTTTTATTCTTTATTTGAATTGAAATCACTTTCATAGAATGTCACCATTTTGCATTGAAAGAGAAATGCAATTAATCCTACATCTCATCTCTTTTGCTTGATCTGGCCAATATTGGCTATCATGTATACATCCATTGCTTTTTAGGAGTTAATATTGAGATTACTTGTATTGTCCTTTTAAGCAGTGTATTCCAGATGATGCAAATTCATGTCCTAAAGAGAAATCTAATTCTTCTTCCTGGCTCTATTCTCTTTAACACAATGATTAATGTATACAAATGATGGTAATGATTATAATGAATCTGGAAATGTAAGTCTGGCTAACTTAGTGTGAGCAATGCACCTGTGATAAAAGCCTGTATGTATGTGTTTGTACTTTGGCTTTAGTCTGGTTTTTAACTTGAGGCACGCAAAGCCCTGGTTTGCAATGAGTTAACTTCTCTTGGATTGCAGCATCAGAGTCTGAGGATGGGCTGTGGAATTAGTTGGATATCATTCTTCCAGACACCGGGCAGAAACCTAATGTTCTTGTTTTGTCGAAATATTTATTTTAAAAACTCTCTAGGTTTTGGTTTTAACAACCCCTAACATCATTCCTCTTCCCCACCCCCACTTCACTTCTTTCTCTCTCTCCCCTCTGTTTGGAGTCCTTTTTCAGCACCACAACAGAGTGAACAGCTCCTTTGCTCGAACCGCTGAATTGCCACCTTCAGCACCATCGGACCCCGAACAGTTCCTAAATTCAGATTGAGCACGACAGCTCTGCAGACTGGTCATCGGCTGGAAGCTTTGACTTTCCAGTTTCAGCTCCACGGACCCACTGATAGTATCTTACTCGAAGCTCTGGATTTCTAGAATTAGTGTGACCGATCCTGGGACAGCTCCTCATCTCGAAGCTCTGATTATCCGGTTTCAGCACCAGCACTACCCGGACAGCTCCTCTGCTCGAATTTCCCGTTACCGAACTCCAGTCCCCGGACAGCTCCACAGCCCGAAGCTCTGGTTGTGTTATTTCAGAACCACTGCTGTTGGACAGCTCCACAGCCCGAAGATCTCACTTTCCATTCGGCGACACGGAGATTCCAGCGCTCCGGCAGCGGCATCTTTCAGCACCATGAACAGCTCCGGCGATCAATTGGAATATACTGGAGGCTTCCCTGCGATTGAGGGAGAAGAACTGAAAGTAGCCTTGCCCGTCATCTTGGGGGTCATCTGCCTGGTTGGTTTGGTGGGCAACAGTCTGGTAGTGATGGTCCTGCTGAGGGACCTCAGGCAAGGCAAGAAAACAGCAGTCCATGGCTTGATCCTGTTGCTGAGTGTCACTGACCTCTTTCTACTATTGTTATGCGCCCCCCTACGCATCTCCACTACCCCCAGGCTGGACTGGTCGCCAAGCTGGCTGCTATGTAAATCATCGGAGTACCTCCTGCATGCCTGCCTCTTGGCCAAGAGCTTCACCTTGGCAGCGGTGGGGCATGCCCGATACAGGCATGTGGGCCACCTGGCAAGACACAAACACCCGGAGTGCCCACATGTGTGGGCATTGGCATGTAGTGCATGGGTTTTTGCTCTCCTGTTGCCTGTCCCCCAATGGCTCTTTTCAACTGCTGAGCGCACCCAACAGTTGGCATCCTGTGTCTTGGAGGTTCCCCCAACTGCTGCTAACTTCATGAGTGCCTATGCTTTGGCTTACCCACTGGTTGCTTATGGGATTCCTATGACCTTTGCCATCATCTTCCACCTCAAATCCCTGCTGCTTCACACACCCCGGAGGGATCGCACACCCAACCGCAGGGAGCCCCAGGCCAGAAGGGTCACCCTTCTGCTGTGGGGGCTGAGTGTTGCATTTGCTGTCATGTGGCTGCCAGACTGGGTGGTGTGGACATGGACCAGGCACAGGAAGCCCAGTGGCCCCCGCCCACCCAATGCTTTGCTAGTCCTGGCCCAGCTGCTGCTTTTCACCAATGGTGCGCTCAACCCCCTGGCACTGCTGACTGCCTCCCAGGACTTCAGGGATGGTGTGAGGAGCATCTGTCAGATGGCCAGTCATGGGGTTCCCAGGACTAGAGGGTCTGAAGGGACTGCAGTATTGCCCAGCACTCTGGGTCAGAAGAGCTTGGGGACCAACAGTGCCCTGCCCACCATCTCAGGCTGCCAAGAGGTGCTCACCTGCCAAAATGTGGTGCAGAACATCCCACCTGATGTGCAGCACTTCTGGCAGGACAGGAAAAATACAGCACCACCAGAAAACAATGACCCAATTCCTTGGGAGCGTCAAGGAAGCTCCTAACAAACAACATAGACTTGTGCAAAGGCCTGAAATATTGTAGCAGTTCCAAATTTTCCCAAGTCCAAGTAAGTCATTCTTACATTTTGCAAGAGTTTAAAAGTTATATCCTTTGTTTAGCCATGCTATAGAATTCCAGACCAGTGCTCACAAACTGCCTGTTACCGACCTTGCTTGCTTCACAGAGATTTTCATTCTCCAAATGGATTGGACTATCGAAACAAACTTCTAACCTTCCTCCTGAAACACCTATCCAAGGGTCTTTGACTTCCTCCCTCCAGAGATTCATCTGATCCAAACACCCCCATTCCAGATTTTGGATAATTTTCTGTTTTGCGTTTTTGTTGCTGGTAAACTTTTGGTAAATTTAGACCTACAAATGATGTTGGCTTTTATGAAGAGTGTTTCCAATTGCAGTGGTTTGAATGAGAATATCACCATGTGGAAGCATAGTCCAGATGGTCACATGTTGACCAAGAGGCTTCAGGAATCACATAACCCTGTCCAGTGATTTGTGGAGGTCTGGGTGGATGTGACTGTGCATTTATTACATTTGAAAAGGAGTGTGAGTTTCATTATCCATACATCAAGCAGCCTTTCATACTTTATTCTGAACATCAATGACAATAATCCTTATGGCATCTTACAGACCGCTGTGCATACAGAAGCTTGCTTCCATAGGCAGCATACAAATAAATGGGTCACATTCAGGTATACTGAAACTCAAGCAAAGAAATAGCAGTACATAGAAGGGAAACCATTTTCATTGGCAGCGATTGTGACCCAGCAAGAGGCTCAGTCTGTTGAAAACAGATAGTATCATTCTACTGATAACTGGATAAATATTTGAACTAGAAAATAATTGCAAAATGTGGAGAAATTGTGATGGAATTGGACTAACAGGATTGATCTGCAAAAGAGTCAGGACAAACTTGATGGATGGAATAACTTCATTCTTTGTGTGGTAGCTTCTAATTCCATGCGGTAATCAGTTCAGTAATCAGTAATTACGCATTGTAATCAGTTCAGTTCTATGTTACTGTTCTGCTATTAAAGACTTCTGATCAGGTCCATCTTGGAAATTAACATTTTCTGCTCTGATGTGGTAATGTTTTAATTGTAAACTAAAAAGAAACAAGAGAGGTGCAAAGAACTGCATTGCCTACTCTTTTGTCTAGGTCAGTTTAAGATTTTGTTGTTTGCTCAATTTATGCTGTAGAACTCCCATTTTGAGCTTTTACCTAATGTGGAATAAAATTGTCTAAGATGAATGTTGGCTTTAATATTTACAAAATAGGGTGAAAGAGAGAGGAGGCAATTGTAATTCTGGATTGTGTTTGAATGTACTGCCTCTGCTACCCCCCCCCCCAACCCCCCCTCCCTCACAACCCACCTCCCCACCCATTTTGAAAAACTTATGTTCTAAGCTATCCTGCAATATCATGCCACAACTCACCATCACCATTTTAAAAGGACAATAAGGAATGGGCATTAAATGTTGGCTCAGTCAGCTGGTCCTCATACCCTGTAAATTAATTATAAAGATTACCACACAGTTATCATTTCAAGAATTAATTGCATTGATATAGTATCTTTCCCATCTGTAGGATATCTAAAAATTCTAGATAGTCAATGATATAGGCACTGTGGTACGTCGTAAATACCTGTTGAACAAAGATGATTTCTTTGTAATGTGCAAAGTACTTTGAAACTGTGACAGAGGAAAACAAGGCATGAGAGCTCAAAAAACTATGTTACGCTTCACTCAAATTAATGAGCAAGCTTTAATTCTAATAGCCCTTATGCTACATTGGCAATGTCATTCATTAGGGTGCAAATATGTGCTGTTGCAAAGTTTGCAGGATTAAATTTTAAGTTTTCAATCCAGTTAGTTTCAAATTCAAATGGGAAAGTACACATCAATAATTACACAACTTAATTAAAAAAGTGAGGGAAACATTCATGAGTTAGCTTAATAATCCTCTTGTCATGTTAAAATTCTCAAACGTGTTTGTAAATTTCCATTGGTGAAAGGATAGAGAAACAGAAAGCCAATATTTTAACTATTTGGCTAAAAAAAAAGCAATGTAAATAAAATATCTTATTTACGCAGTGGAATAATTAGATTCTGGTGTGCAATGCCTGAGAATGTGGGGGCAGTAGGGTCAATGGCTTTCAAAAGGAAATTGGGGATATAAAATAGGGGAGTGGTATAAGATGACTTACTCCTTTAGACAGCTGATGCAGACATGATAGGCTGAATGGCCTTCTTCTGTGTTGTCATAATTCGAAGATTGTATGAATGAAATCCCACCATGGCTTCCTGATCTCTATCAGAGCAAGGCATACAGGGTTACAGTTGCAAGTGAGGTGCACAAAAGCAAAATCAACATTAATTAATGTTAGAGAAGCACCTAAGAATAACATACGTTCTTCAGATTCTCGCCTTGTTTTGGTTTTAACTTCCCTGATTTTAGTACTTTGAAACTGCTGCCAGTATATTCAGTTGTTTCTCTCCTCGCTTGGAGAATCCCCAAATGAAACTTCGCTTCACTCCTGCCTCTCTTTCACCCTTTAAAATGGCATTTCAAGTCTAAACCTTTGGCCAGGCTTTTGTCTGTCACCTCTCATCATCTTTCCATGGGGCTTGGTGCCAAATTCTGTTTGATAATCACAGTTATGAAGCTTTTTGAGATATTTCACTTCTGTAAAGGTGATGTATAATTGCAAATTGCTGCCGTTGTTATCTGTTTAATTGCATTGCCCAGAACAAAGAAAAAGGAGAAAAGGATATTTAAAACATTAAATGGTGTAACGTCTATCTAAAATGTTGGTGTGTCTAGTCTCTTGCTAGTGTTTCAATCAGCAAATTGATCCAATCCAGTTACTTATGGGTCTGAATCTGCAACTCAAACATCAAGCTATCCAAAATGAAAACTGTCAGTAAGTTTCACTTTTTTAAGAAACTTTTCTAAGAGGCACAGAAAAGAACAGGCTAAATGCACATTCTAGGCCACAGCTATGTGGCTGGTACAGTGGCAAAGACCCTGGCTAGTAATCTAAAGGTCTAGCTTAATACATTGGTGTATTCTGTTTGAAGCTTACCAAGGCAGCTAGAGGATTTTAAATTTATTTATGGTAAAATTGACCATTGATGTCAAAAAATGTCTGACTCACAAGAGGGAAGAGAATTTTCTGGCTAGCCTAGTAAGGAGGCAGCCCACCCTTAAAGGGAGTATAACTAACAAATAATTTGTAAGAGCTAGCTGGAACTTTAACCTATATCTAACCCATCCTGGATCTTAGCATGGAGTTCTTCAGACTGGACTTTATTTCATGTTGAATCTGTAATGTACCTGACCTGTGATTGTTTGATATTTCAAGTTGATGATAAAGTATTTTATTCTCCAGCATTGAGGCCCTGCACTTTGATTAACAAAAGAACAAAAGAATCATAAATAAATTGTTTGCTTTTTTTGTGAGATGGACAGCTGTCTTGTGGAGTCATCCCTAAGCCTGGGTCAGGAGGTCTGGGCTCAAGTACTGCCTACTATCGAGGTGTGTCAGAACATGTCCAAGCAAGTTGATCAAATATAATTAAGTGCAAATTATTTCAATCTACTTATCCCTGGGAAAGTGCAGCAAGAGATTTATCTAGCATATATTGTAAAATGTTGCAGACATTAAAAGAAAAGATGAATGTATACACATTCAATAATATTTAGTTGTTGGGTCATAGAGAGTGGATTGACTCTGTTAATGTTATACGTATGATGTACGTGTGAAAATTATTTTGTGCACTTCTTTACACATCTGAAGCATTTTCACAGTCTTGTTGATTAATTCCATCAAATGGTAGTGTGAGTATTTGTAACCCTGTCGCAACATTCCCTGTCTGCAGTTGAATAAATATTTAATAAATGTTCACACGTATTTTCAAGTCTTTTTGTTACAGTGAATTAATTACAGAAAAGCCTTGAATTTCCAAAATGAATACAACTCATCTCCAAAGTTGGTCTTGCACTGACATAATTGCAAGTGCGCTGTTGGCTCTCAATATGCCAATAACAGTGTGTCACCATCATGATTATGATTTGGAGATGCCGGTGTTTGGACTGGGTGTACAAAGTTAAAAATCACACAACACCAGGTTATAGTCCAACAGGTTTAATTGGAAGCACACTAGCTTTCGGAGTGATGCTCCTTCAATCACCTGATGAAGGAGCGGCGCTCCGAAAGCTAGTGTGCTTCCAGTTAAACCTGTTGGACTATAACCTGGTGTTGCGTGATTTTTAACCATCATTATTAGGCAGAGACACAGGTGTGGGTTTACATGTGTGTAGGGATTATGTTGAAAATGAGGTGGGGAACATTTAAAATGAGAGTGGGCTCATGAAGCAATTCTGAAAGTCTTCAGGAAGGCATCTTAAGCCTTTTTTAGAAGAAGGATGAGAACAAAGAATGATGGACAAGATAGCCCAAAGTCTAGGTGGATATTATCCTTGCTTTCAAAAACCTCCATGATCTCACCTTATCTTATTTTCCCCTGCCCTACAACTCTGTTAGATATCTACTGTCCTCTAATTCTGTTTCCTTGTGCAAACCCTATTTTAATTGCACTGTCCTTCACAGCCATGCTTCTGCTTGACTTGGTCCTCAAATTTGCAGTTGCTTCCATTCACCTCCTTGCTTCACTACCTCGCTCTCCCCTCCTTCCAGATACTTCTTAAAACTTCCCTCTTTCTCAAAGATTTTGTTCATCAATCCTATAGTTCCTTACCTGACTTTATATTATATATAGAGTCATAGAGATGTACAGCATGGAAACAGACCCTTCGGTCTAACCCGTCCACGCCAACCAGATATCCCAACCCAACCTAGTCCCACCTGCCAGCACCCTGCCCATATCCCTCCAAACCCTTCCTATTCATATACCCATTCAAATGCCTCTTAAATGTTGCAATTGTACCAGCCCCACCACTTCCTCTGGCAGCTCAATCCATACATGTACCACCCTCTGTCTGAAAAAGTTGCCCCTTAGGTCTCTTTTATATCTTTTCCCTCTCACCATAAACCTATGCCCTCTCGTTCTGGACTCCCCAACCTCAGGGAAGGACTTTGTCTAATTATCCTATCCATGCCCCTCATAATTTTGTAAACCTCTATAAGGTCACCCCTCAGCCTCCGACCTCCAGGGAAAACAGCCCCAGCCTGTTAAGCCTCTCCCTGTAGCTCAAATCTTCCAACCCTGGCAACATCCTTGTAAATCTTTTCTGAACCCTTTCAAGTTTCACAACAGCTTTCTGATAAGAAGGAGACCAGAATTGCACACGATAGTGGCCTAACCAATGTCCTGTACAGCCGCAACATGACTTCCCAACTCCTGTACTCTGACCAATGAAGGAAAGTATACCAAACGCCTTCTTCACTATCCTATTACCTGTGACTCCACTTTCAAAGAGCTATGAACCTGCACTCCAAGATCTCTTTGTTCAGCAACACTCCCTAGGACCTTAACATTAAGTGTACAAGTCCTGTTAAGATTTGCTTTCCCAAAATGCAGCACCTCGCATTTATCTGAATTAAGCTCCATCTGCCACTTCTCAGCCCATTGACCCATCTGGTCCAGATCCTGGTTTAATCTGAGGTAACCCTCTTCGCTGTCCAGTACACCTCTAATTTTGGTGTCATCTGCAAACTTACTAACTGTACCTCTTATGCTCACATCCAAATCATTTATGTAAATGACAAAAAGTAGAGGACCCAGCACCGATCCTTGTGGCATATGTTGTGATCATTCTCTTAGGGAACACCTTGGAAAGCTTTCCTCTAGTAAAGGCACTAGATAAATATCATTTGTTGTTACATTAGAAATTGTAAGGCAGTAGAGTATATATGACATGTCTGGGGGGAAGGTTTTTCCTGGGTAGACTACATTGAGCCATGCCTATCAGTTAACTTTGATATGAAGGAGTGGAGTCAATTTAGACTATTCTTGTCTATTTACGCATATTCAAAATTAAAAGGGTAATATGACTATTTGATTCATCAGAGCAACACACACAGCAATGGTGCAAACAGTGCATCACTGATCTCATGCTAACGTAAGATCATTTTCTGACTTCCTGAAGCAATCAATCTCCCAGAGACTATGGTATTCTTATCAGTTTTTTCCACTCTTATAACTTGAAATGATTTCAACTTTTAAAGGCTCACTCAGCTCCTTTTACAGGGACTCCAGGGAATCAAATTTCACCATTTCCTTTAGCCATTTGCTCCAGCTGATGATGCCATACTTTACAAATACTCCCTGATATTGAACCAACGCCTTTCCTAATGTTTCTGTAGATACACCATCGCATTCCACCTTCCCATTTCAACTGATCAGAAATAATAAGTTTTACTGTTTCAAAACAGCGTCATAGAGGTGTACGGCACGGAAACTGACCCTTCGGTCCAACTCATCCATGCCGACCAGGTATCCTACATTAGTCTAGTCCCATTTGCCAGCATTTGACCCATATCCCTCTAAAATCATCTTATTCATATACCCATCCAGGTGCCTTTTAAATGTTGTGATTGTACTGGTCTCCACCACCTTCTCTGGCAGCTCATTTCATACACGTACCACCCTCTGTGTGAAAAAGCTGCCCCTTAGGTCCCTTTTAAATCTTTCCCCTCATACCTTAAACCTATGGCCTCTGATTTTGGATGCCCTTATGCAGAGAAAAGACCTTGTCTATTTATCTTATCCATGCCCCTCATGATTTTATAAACTTCAATAAGGTCACCTCTCCCTCTCCAATGCTCCAGGGAAAATAGCCCCAGCCTATTCATCTTCCCCCTGTAGCTCAAACCCTCCAGATCTGGCTATATCCTTGTACATCTCCAAACTTCAATTATAGCTTTTTTAAGAAATAAAAGTATCCATAACTCCTGTAGCTCAGCCTGAGAATTGAAAGAGTTAGGATTTGTAATCATTCAGGATACCATTTACTGATTTATCTATGCATGTGGGCTCACTGGGAAGGGCAGCATTTATTGCCCATTGTTCATTGCCCTTGAGAAGATAGTGGTGAGCTAGCTTTTTGTGCCACTGCAGTCCGTGCAGTGTGTGTCCACCCTGTTCAAAAGGCAATTCCAGGATTTTGGTCCAGCAGCAGGAAAGAAACAGGAAGATGATTCCAATTTGGCTTGGACAGGGTAGGTGGTGTTGCTATGTTCCTGCTACCTTCTAGGCGATAGAAGAACTGGAAGGTGCTGTCAAAGGGGCTTTAGCTTTTTTGCTATAGTGCATCCTGTGGTTGTAAATCACCGCTGCTTCTGTACAACAGTGATGGAAGGGATGAAGGTTAAGGTGTGCTGGTCAAACATGCTGCTTCTCTTTTTGATCGATGCCTCTGAAAGCTTAATGACCCTCTTATTATGTCAGGAGCAAAACTGAAAACAGTAATCCCAGTGTCCAAAACAGCCCAGGAATTCTCCATTTTATGTGATATTGTTGCTACAATGAAGCCTAAAACACCCATTTGGCTTCCCAGCAACGGTTTCAGCCTGGCACACATTGGCACTGAATACTCCATGTCGAGAGTGTGGTGCTGGAAAAGCACAGCAGATCAGGCAGCATCCAAGGAGCGGGAGAGTCGACACTTCAGGCATAAGCCTTTCATCAGGAAGGGCTTATGCCTGAAACATCGATTCTCCTGCTCATCGGATGCTGCCTGATTTGCTGTGCTTTTCCAGCACCACACTCTCGACTCTGATCTCCAGTATCTGCAGTCCTCACTTTTTCCTACTAAATAGTCCATCCCTGGGCTGTGTTCTTACTGATTATCTAAGTCTTGTGCCACCAGTTGGAAGAAATCATTGATGCCATTTTGTTAGGTGGCTAATGATGGTTTGTTGCGATCAAATAAATGAATTATGCTGGAGAGTAGTGAGGAAAACCTGAGTGAACCAGCCAGTCATGTCCTACCCAGCAGTTTCACACTGGGACAGTCATGACAAAGGACATTCTTCGAAAGACTAACATTCTGGATAATTCACAGACAGACTCTTCTGTAAAATTGTCATGCCAGGCTTTTGAAAGGTTATTTGCACATAATTAGCTTGGACAAAATGATATTTAGCAGCATGCCTAATTGGTTGCATCACTAAATTCTTACTTCCCTGTGCTTGGTCACAGCACAACTTACAAGTTAGCACCATCACTAGGAATTTCAATCTGGCTTTTCATTTACATTCAAAATTAGGTTGCAGAAGTTCAATTGTAGAATATATTATTATGATGAAGCAGAGTGCAAAATCTTCACCTGTGATTTAATTTGCAAATTAATTGTTAAAAGAAGGATGCACAACCCAAGGCTTTCAATATTCAGAGACGTTTTAATCATTAAGGAATACTTGTGTTGGAGAATTAAAATGCGTGATCAGAATTCTTGTTATACAAAGTGTTGCTGCACAGAAACAGTAAAACAAGATGGTGTTGGTGTTCATGCTCCACATGAGCCTCCCCCCACACTCTGTCTTTCATCTCCATCGGCAGATCCCTCTCTACCTTTCTCCCTCTTGTGCTTGCCTAGCATTCCCATGAAAGCATCTTTGCTATTCGCCTCAAGCACTCCGTATGGTAGCGAGCTCCATATTTTCAGCACTCTCAGTAAAGAAGATCCTCCTGAATCCCTCAAAGGATTTCTCAACAACTGTCTTATTTTAAAGTATCTAGCTCTACTCTCGCCTGCAAGTGGAATAATCTTTTCTGCAGAACCAAGTCAAATCCTATCATAATCCTGCAGACCTCTCTGTTTTCTCTTTTCTGGAGATCAGATCCCCAACCTTTTCAATTTTTCATGATAACCTTTCAATTCTAACATTATTCTGGGGTGGCACAGTAGCTCAGTGGTTAGCACTGCTGCTTCACAGTGCTTGGGACTTGGGTTTGATTCCAGCCTCAGGTGACTGCTTGTGTGAAGTTTGCACATTCTCCCCGTGTCTGTGTGGGTTTACTCTCTCAATTCAAAAATGTGCAGGTTGGGTGGACAGGCCATCCTAAGTTGCTCCATGATATGCAGGCTATGTAGATTAGCCAAGGGAATTACAGGGGTAGTGGAGTGGGACTGGGTGGGATGCTCTTAGGAGGGGTGATGTGGGCTTGAGGGGTTGAAGGGCCTGCTCCCACACTGTAGTGATTTTAAATAAACATTCTTTAATGTTAGCTATTTTTGAGAAGATTTGTATCTTGGGTTGATGATAAGTATGTAAGTTTGCTCGTTGAGTTCAGTGAGCCAACTTTCATACTTATTCTTTAATGTCTTTATATATTTTTACAAGATAAAATCCTGAACTGTCATTGTGATCCTACACAAGTTTAGCATAGCTTTTCTGCTTTTCAACTTTAGTCCTCAAGAAATG
This sequence comes from Chiloscyllium plagiosum, assembly GCF_004010195.1. Taxonomy (NCBI): domain Eukaryota; kingdom Metazoa; phylum Chordata; class Chondrichthyes; order Orectolobiformes; family Hemiscylliidae; genus Chiloscyllium; species Chiloscyllium plagiosum. Next base: position 9,192,364 of record NC_057710.1, read on the forward strand.
AAACCTCGTGCTGTGTTTACTTTTTTATGACACAATTGCCTTGTGTCACTAGTTTTAGTGGTTTCTGTAACTTTACTCACAGATTCCTTTGTGTCAGTACATACCTATTCTTCACCTTCATGAATCTCTCCATGTTAGTGTACAAAGAAGCAGAACAATGCCTTAAGCTGTGGGCTAGTGGGAGGATCTCGGACAATGGGGCATTATTTCAGAGTAACAGTTTCTTAGATAGAATTGTGATGAGGATAAATTTCTCCTCTCGTGGCAAGTAAACCTATAGAATTCTTTGCCACAGAGGACTAAGGAGGTTTTTAAAAAATTTATTGCTGTCACATGGAGTGAGATACGGTGAAACGTGTTGTTTTGTATGCTATACAGGCCGACCGTACCAAATGAGTGCATTAGGGTAGCAGAACAGAGTGCAGAATACAGCCACATTTGAGAGGTCCATTCAGATGTCTAATAACAGTGGGGAAGAAGCTGTACTAGAATCTATTTGTACATGTATTCAAACTTTTATATCATTTGCCCGGCAGAGGTGTGTGGAAGAGGGTATACTAGTCATCAAGCACATTCAAGGCTGAGAAAAATATATTGTTAATCAGGAAAAGAATCATTGACTACAAGAAAGTGATGTTCACAATTTTCATACAGTCCTAATGATTGGCAGAACAGAGTTAGATTAGATTTCCTACAGTGTGGAAACTGGCCAATCAGTCCAACCCGATCCTCCAAAGAGTAACCCACCCAGACCCATTTCCATCTGACTAATGCACCTAACACTATGGGCAATTTAGCATGGCCAATTCATGTAACCTGCACATCTTTGGATTGTGGGAGAAAGCCCACACAGACATGGGGAGAATGTGCAAACTCCACACAGGCAGTCCCCCAATGCTGGAATTGAACCCAGGTCCCTGGTGCTGTGAGGCAGCAGTGCTAACCACTGAGTTGAATGGCTTAGTGTGGATTTGATAGACTGGAGTTGTTTTGCTTGGAGCAGAGCAGACAGAGAGGGGACGTGATTGAGATGTATAACATTACGAAAGGCATAGATAGGGTAGATATCCCTTTGATGGAGAGATGAATGACCAGGGACCATAGATTTAAAGTAAGGAATAGAAGGTTTAGAGTAGGAATGTTTTCCCCAGAGAGTGGTGGGAATCTGGAACTCACAGTCTGGAAGGAGAGTAGAGACTGAAACCCTCAAAACGTTTAAGGAATATTTAGATTTGCAGTTGCAATGACAAGACCAATAAGGATTTGAACCAAGTGCTCAAAAGGTGGGATTAGAATAGTTAGGTAGCTGTTCTGGACCAGCACAGACTCGATGGATTGAAGGGACTTTTACTGTGGTGTCATTCTCTATTACTCCACTTCTGTTCCTCTGCCTTAAGGTCTAGTTAGCAATAATTTGGCTTGCTCTGGAGTTGATTATGGTTCAATGTAACTTCAGAGCCTTGAATTTTCTTTGTTTCAGTGTCAATATTTGTTTCATGCTTACGTTAAGCACCTTCTGCTGTATTAACAACTGTATCTCAACGTGGGGGCTACGTAGATGGGGAGAGCACCAGGAAGATGCACTCCTAATCCTAGTGGACCACAAGTGGTGTGTAAAGGCACTTGAAGTTGGCTTCACCTCCTCTCGGGTATTGATTGTCCCTAGGCTGGCAACTGTTAAACCTGCAAAGTAGATTAAATAAGAGCTCCCAGTTCATTGAAATGTTTAAATCACCAACCCATTCTCTTTGCAAAAGACCTTGTCCTGCTTCTCTGAAACCAGGATGTAGATGCCCACATAGATGCAATGGTCAAGAAGGCACAACACGCCTCTTCTTCCTCAGGCAGCTCAGGAAATTCAGCATGTCCATAAGGACCCTCACCAACTTTTACAGATACACCACTGAGAGCAGACTGTCCGGGTGCACAATGGCTTGGTACGGCAACTGCTCTGCCCAGGACTGTAAGAAACTACAGAAGGTGGTGAGCACAGTCCAGACCATCACGGAAGCCAACCTTCCATCCATGGGCTCCACTTACACGGCTCACTGCCATGGAAAGGCTGCCAACAACATCAAAGACCACTCCCACTTCGGTAATGATCTCCTGTCAGGCAGAAGATACAGAAGCTTGAACACACGCACCAACCAGCAGGTTCAGGAACAGCTTCTTCCCGCCCATTATTAGACTGATGAATGGACTGTCTTGCCTCAAATAATGCTGGTCTTGCTAACGTTGATCTCGCCTAGCACGCACGCTGTGCAAGGTAACATGTGTGCCCCTGTGTAAGGCTTTTAAATCTGTACATCCTTGCTTACTATGATCTGCCTATACTGCTCGTGAACAAAGCTTTCACTCTACCTCTGTACGCGTGACAATCAATCAATCAATCAATCAATGTGACTGAAAGACGAGATAAGGTCAAGTTTCAAATTTTTAAATTTGACAGTAAATCATTTAGGAAGCCTGATCCAATTTTGACCAATTCATTCTTGAGTGCGAGCATTCAAGTCAATAATCCTCTGACTGTCTTAATGTGTGTTTAAGTTTTTATCTGTCTCTATTCATTGGTAAATCTAGATACATGTTCATCAATCTATTGACCCCACGATCTGTCCATCATGCATGTTTAGCCTATCTCTTCCTCTGTCCCTGACTGCTTTCCGTCGGGTTCTGTGATTTACGTCACACTAGTGTATGACAACTCCGTTGACTCAGAGAAGCGTGGATAGGAGACATGCAAAAAAGGAATGGGTGCCTTGCTTACAGAATATGACAGCGGAAATTAGAAGAAAAATGATTAGAGGATGCAGTGGATGTGAGGTGTTTTGATCATCAGCCCTCAGCAGTACCCATAGCAACCACAAGCCACAGTTTAGAGGGTGGCATATTGGATGAATGCTAGCTGAAATGTAATTTCAATTTACTGTGATTGGAATTGGATTGTAGAAGGGGACAGTGCAGAGGAGCAGTCATCCAATTTAATATTTGACAATAGCTCCCAGTACAAGTATCACAAGCAACAGAGTAATCATATTCATCACAATATACACAAAACTTATAATTATTATGTAACATGTAATTACAAACAGAGCTTTTGTTATTGTTCATTAAACATTTCTCATTTTTTAAAAGAATTGCATAAATTTACAGCACAGGCTCAGATTATTGGCAGGGAGGCTTAGTATTATTATCATTGGACTGTTAATCCAGGGACTCAGATAATGTTCTCGGGACCCTTGTTTGAGACCTGCCATAGCAGATGGTAGAATTTGAATTCAATTGAAAAAATCTGGAATTAGGAGTCTTACAATGACCATGAATCCAATGTCGATTGTCAGGAGAAATCCATCTGATTTACTAATGTCCTTCAGGGAGGGAAACATCCATCCATACTTGGTCTGGCCAACATGTGATTCTGGTTGACTCTTATCTGCCCTCTGGGCAATCAGGGATGGGTAATAAATGCTGGCCTAGTCAGCAATGCCCTCATCCTGTGAATTCATAAAAAAGCCCAACGGGTCAAAACCAGCGTCCATGCTCCATACAAGACTCCTCCCACTCTATCTCTTTAATCTAGCCTGATCTACAACAGTTAGTATATTATTCACCACCAAGAAATTAAAAGTGTCATAATTTTACTGAGAGTGAAATTGTGACCAGTTCTCAAAAGAAAAGGCATTCCCTATTTATCTAGAAGTCTTGTGTTTGTCTAAATACACTATATTAGATTCCCTACAGCGTTGAAACAGGCCCTTCAGCCCAACAAGTCCATATCGACCCTCCGAAGAGTAACCCACCCAGACCCATTTCCCTCTGACTAATGCACCTAACGCCATGGGCAATTTAGCATGGCCAATTCACCTGACCTGCACATCTTTGGACTGTGGGAGGAAACCCATGCAGACAAGGGGAGAATGTGCAAACCCCACACAGGCAGTCACCTGAGGCTAGAATCAAACCTGGGACCCTGGTGCTGTGAGGCAGCAGTGCTCATCATTGAGCCACTCTGCCACCCATAGACAGAAGACCCCAAATCATGGGCAGAGACAATGGGTGTGTGTCAACACCATTCCCTCCAATTCACTCAGGGTACTGGATGTGTATCAGCATCTGAAAATTCCCACCTAAGTCATCGTTAGCATTTGTACATCATTGATTATAGACTCAGCTGGTAATCAGTTCTGTCCACTGTACCTTATAATGTATAGACCAGACAGCTGCTGCAGAAGACATTTACAGGAATGTAATCAGGAATGAGGAAGCCCATTATGTGGAGAGACTGGCATTGTTTACTTTGGATCAAAGACGTTTTTAGGGAGATTTGATTGGGAATAAAAATTACGAAAGATTTAATAGAGTAAATACAGAGAGACAGTTCTCAATAGCAGACGGCTGGAAAACAATAGATATAGATTCAAGGGGATAGACAAAAGTGTCAGTTTTTAGCACAATGAGTTGTTTGGAGCCAAAATGGAGGATATTAAATAATAACAAACAATTCATATCAATTGTTGAAGGGAAAAAGTTGCAGAGATCTGGGTAAAAGGGAATAATTGAGGGTGTGAAACTAAATTGGGCAAACTTTTCTGAGGTCTACAAATGTAATGAGCTAAATGCTTCCCTTCCATAGTTAGTGATTTTATGATATTAATATGATCATGTGAGCACTGTTACAAAACATAAACTTATTATTTCAAGAAGAAGGCCACTTCATGAGCAACTAGGACTGAACAACAACTGCTGAACCTACTAGTATCACTCATATCCTGAAAAGAATTTATAAAATGTATAGAAATAGAGGAATCAGTTATTTGGTCGCATAGACTTGAAATACCTTTAAAAGAGGTATTTTGCTGAAACGTTTTGTTTTGAAACTGTTGGGAAAAATGCAAGAATGTCAAATTTTGAACCAGTACAATAATTTATAAATTGGGAGACAAGGGAGCTAATTGGTTGGCAAGTCATCATAGAATCCCTATAGTGTGGGAGTAGGCCATTCAGCCTATCGAATTCACACTGACCCTCCAAAGAGCATCCCACCCAGACCTAACCCCATGCCCTATATTTCCCATTACTAATCCACCTGGATTGGACACTATGGGCAATTTAGCAGAACCAATCCAGCTAACCTGCACATCCTCAGATGGTGGGAGGAAAGCAGAACACACAGAGGGAACCCACACAGACATGGGAGAATGTGCAAGCTCCACACAGCCATTGCCCAAGGCTGGAATCGAACCCAGGTCCCTGGCATTATGCAGCAGCTGTGCTGACCACTGTGCCATCCTTGCCACTGATTGGCTAAGACGTTGCCACGGAGAAAGTATTGAGAGCAACAGGCATCTCAGGCTCACAAGTAATGCAAAAAAAAACAAGACTTTGTTCGTAGATCATGTGTTAATATGTGCCACTTCTAGAAAGTACAAAAGAAAAATGTTAAGAAAGTAACTGATCATTTGAAATGGATTACTGGTGTAGTAATTAGCATATTTGGAATTGGTTCAGCACGTGTTGTCCAACTACAAAATCACATCTAACAATACATGATGAGAAATTTTACACAATGATTGGCATCATATTCTGTTGCAGTGCTGAAACATTTCTACATCAGCACAATGTCCCCCTGCTGACCTTATAATGGAGGAAAGATCATTGATGCAACAACTGAAGGGCCTCAGACCCTACCCTGAGGAGCTCCTACAGCAATATACTTCATCTGAAATGATGGATTTCGCAACAACCAGGACAATCTTCTTTTATAGAATCCCTACAGAGTGAAAGGAGGCCATTTGGTCCATCACGTCCACGCTGACCCTCCGAAAAGCATCCTAACCAGATCCCTATCATTTCCCTGTAGCCCCACAGTAACTAATCCACCTAGTCCACACATCCCTGAACACTGCAGACAATTTTATTTTTGCATGGCCAATCCACCTAACCTGCATATCTTTGGACTGTGGAAGGAAACTGGAGCACTCAGCAGAAAGCCAAGCAGACATGGGAAGAACGTGCAAACTCCACATAGGCAGTCACCTGAGAGTGAAATTGAATCTGGGTCCCTGGCATTGTGATACAACAGGGCTAAAGGTTTACTCCAACCAGTTATCCCCTTTCTCAGTTTCCCATTGTCTTCAGTTATGCTCGGGCTCTTTGATGCTTACTGTCGTGACTGTAATGAGGTTAGCCATACAAGCCCCATGGAATACGAGTTGCTTGATTGGGGCTGTTAGTCTGGCCAAACCGGGAGCCCTGGATGACCAATAAGGACAGGAATATCAAGGACTTCATTAACGCCTTTGACAAGGTTTCCCATGGGAGCCTGGTTAGCAAAGTTAGATCTCATGGAATACAGGGAGAACTAGCCACTTGGATACAGAACTGGCTCGAAGGTAAAAGACAGAGGATGGTGGTGGAGGGTTACAAAAAACAAAGAAAATGTACAGGTCAGGAACAGGCCTTTTGGCCTCCAAGCCTGAGCCAATCCAAATCCACAGTCTAAACTTATCACCCAATTCCTAAGCATCTGGATAAAAGCAAATTACTGCGGATGCTGGAATCTGAAACCAAAAGAGAAAATCTCAGCAGGTCTGGGCAGCATCTGTAAGGAGAGAAAAGAGCTGGCGTTTCAAGTCTAACTGATCCTTTGTCAAAGCTACTAGTATAAATACCTCCCTATTTCTCCCTTTTTTAAGTTTTGACAAAGGGTCAGTTAAACATGAAACGTCAGCTCTTTTCTCTCCTTACAGATGCTGACAGACCTGCTGAGATTTTCCAGCATTTTCTCTTTTGGTTCCTAACCCTCTGTAGCCCTCTATTCCCCACTTCATCATGCATCTGCCCAGACGCATCTCAAATGAATCTACTGTGCCTGCCTCTACTACCTCTGCTGGCAACGCTTTCCAGACACCTACCACCCTCTGGGTTGTTTTTCAGACTGGAGGCCTGTGACCAGTGGAATGTTACAAGGACCAGTGCTGGGTCCACTACTTTTCGTCATTTATATAAATGATTTGGATGTGGACATAAGAGACATAGTTAGTATATTTGCAGATAACACCAAAATTGGAGGTGTAGCGGACAGCAACGGGATCTTGATCAGATGGGCCAATGGGCTGAGAAGTGGCCGATGGAGTTTAATTTAGTAAAAGGTGAGGTGCTGCATTTTGGGAAAGCAAATCTTAGCAGGACTTATACATTTAATGGTAAGCTCCTAGGGAGTGTTGCTGAACAAAGAGACCTTGGAGTGCAGGTTCATAGCTCCTTAAAAGTGAAATCACAGGTAGATAGGATAGTGAAAAAGGCGTTTGTTATGCTTTCCTTTATTGGTCAGAGTATTGAGTACAGGGGTTGGAAGGTCATGTTGTGGTTGTACAGGACATTGGTTAGGGCACTTTTGGAATGTTGTGTGCAATTCTGGTCTCCTTCCTATCGGAAAGATGTTGTGACATTGAAAGTGTTCAGAAAAAGATTTACAAGGATGTTGCCAGGGTTGGAGGATTTGAGCTATAGGGAGTGGCTGAACAGGCTGGGGCTGTTTTCCCTGGAGCGTCGGAGGCTGAGGGGTGACCTTATAGACGTTTATAAAATCATGAGGGGCGTGGATAGGATAAATAGACAAAGTCTTTTCCCTGGGGTCGGGGAGTCCAGAACTAGAGGACATAGGTTTAGGGTGAGAGGGGAAAGATATAAAAGAGACCAGAAGGTGGTTTGTCTGTGGAATGAGCTGCCAGAGGATGTGGATTTAAAGGCATCTGGATAGGTATATGAATAGGAAGGGTTGAGAGGGATGTGGGTCGGGTGCTGGCAGGTGGGACTAGATTGGGTTGGGATATCTGGTCGGCATGGATGGGTTAGACCGAAAGGTTTGTTTCCATGCTGTACATCTCTATGACTCTATGACTATGACTCATGACTCTTCACGAGTAAATAAAGGGTAACTTGGTGATGGGATACCGGCTTCTGTGGAGGTATTTCATCAACCCTGACTAGAGTTGCAGCTAGTTCTGTAACACGTATGACGTAGGTTATAAATAACTGATAGAATATTCATAAAGTTAAACAAATATCGCGCAGCATCCTGTTATTGAACAATGGAACGTCTTCTCAGATATTGACCTGATGAACAATTAATGAGTGATGCAGAGGGTGTGTAAAACATTATCACACTGGGTAATTCAAGCTTCTGTGGAGATATTTCATCAACCCTGACTAGAGTTGCAGCTAGTTCTGTAACACGTATGACAATAGGTTATAAATAACTGATAGAATATTCATAAAGTTAAACAACTTGATGGGCGGCACGGTGGCACAGTGGTTAGCACTGTTGCCTCACAGCGCCAAAGACCCGGGTTCAATTCCCGACTCAGGCGACTGACTGTGTGGAGTTTGCACGTTCTCCCCGTGTCTGCGTGGGTTTCCTCCGGGTGCTCCGGTTTCCTCCTGCAGCCCAAAGATGTGCAGGTCAGGTGAATTGGCCATGCTAAATTGCCCGTAGTGTTAGGTAAGGGGTGGGTTTAGGGGTATGGGTGGGTTACGCTTCGGCGGGTCGGTGTGGACTTGTTGGACCGAAGGGCCTGTTTCCACACTGTAAGTAATCTAATCTAATCTAATCTAATCTAAAAAAAAATATCGCGCAGCATCCTGTTATTGAACAATGGAACGTCTTCTCAGATATTGACCTGATGAACAATTAATGAGTGATGCAGAGGGTGTGTAAAACATTATCACACTGGGTAATTCAAGGATCATAAACAATGAGTATCCACTGAGAAAAAAAACATTGTGCAGCTTAGACTTTACAAACTCCCGTTAAGGGGGCGAAAGGAGGACATGGCCTCAATAGGCAACCACACATTATTACTCCAAAGAGAAACAATCCCCGATGATCAACTGGTTATGAGATTATCATCATTAACTTAATTGAGGGGTGACCTTATCGAGGTTTATAAAATCACGAGGGGTATAGATAAGGTGAATGGCAGGTATCTTTTCCTTAGGTTTGGGGATTTCAAGACCAGGGGGCACTTTTAACATGACAGGAAGAAGATATTAAAAAGACACAAGGGGCAATTTTTTTTACACAGTGTGGTTCGTGTGTGGAATAAACGTCCAGAGGAAGTCATCGTTGCAATCTTTAAAGTTACAATGTTTAAATGGCAATTAGGTAAGTACATGAATAAGAAATGTTTGGAGGGATATGGACCAAGTGCAGGCAGGTGGGTCTAGTTTAGTTTGGGATTAATGTTGGCATGGACTGGTTGGACCGAAGGGTCTGTTTCCATCTGTACAACTCTCTGACTCTATAACATGACAATGACCACTGACATACCGAATGCCAGATTTACACTCCACAATAGAAGGTGTGAATGTGGATTTGAGGCTACAATCTGCCGTGATGTTATTGAATGCAAAACCGGGTTTGGGGACTGAATAACCTATTCTTGCTCCTTGCTCATTTGTTCATAAAGTGCTCTGAGGTGTCACACCATTGCCACATAAGTGCATGTCATTCTATTAGTCTCTTTATGACTGTGGAACAACTATCCTGGGTGAGGGATTACAGGGCAATTGGTACCAATTGCTGGATCTGACAGAAAGTATGGAGGGAACGAAATAGGATATTTAATCAATCAGTGGAAATATTGGTTCTGTTGTCAAGACGCATTTTATTTCCTTCCTACCCATGCAGCACAACAGATCATTATCGCTGCACTTTAATTATTCCTTTGCAAACACTTAGTAGTTTATTGCAGATTAAGTATTGATTGCATTGGAGATGAATCTAAATCAATAGTTTTGTTATTGCGTCTGGTTTGTACAGGAGTACCACAAACTGCACTGAACAACATTGTGAAATGTCTTGCGACTGAAAATACCAATCATTTGGGAACCCAAGGGCACGTAACTATCCAAACTAGCTTGCCGTTTCAAAATAAACGTTGAAGGTTTCACCTCAGTATTGCTAGGAAGTTAGCTTGAGCCGGTGCAAGTGTGGTTTTCAGGAGCACTCATGTCAGCAATTCAGAGGGCATGGTCAATGTCAGATTTGGTTGGTGGAACCCATCTCCTTCCTACACTGGTTTATGAGACCGAACTACGGTACAGTTGGCTGGAGAGTCTAATATCCAATTAGCAGTGGCTCTCAAAGAAAAACAGCTCATCACCAAAAGCTGTAACAATCCCTGAAAAGCTGGCAGATGGCAAGTGAAACACAGGGGAAATCAGACAGGAATTGTGGCTTCAAGGGATCATCTTTGACTCCGTTCCTCTTGCAGGTGACTGTGAGCTCAAGCCGTTCTCCCAAGAACAATGAATATCAGAAAGTGGCCATCATGCGTCATTTAAAGAGCATTCTAATTAATTCCCCTCTCCCGGTACTCCCACAGTCATGCAAATGTTACCTTTTCAACATCTTATCCAATTGTTTTTTGAATGGAGTTAATGAATGTTAGAATCACAGAATGGTTACAGTGCAGGAGGGGGCTCCTCAGCCTATTAACCTCTGTGCTGAAAATGTGTTGCTGGAAAAGCGCAGCAGGTCAGGCAGCATCCAGGGAACAGGAGAGTCGACGTTTCGGGCAGAAGCCCTTCTTCAGGAATGAGGAAAGTTTGTCCAGCAGGCTAAGATAAAAGGTAGGGAGGAGGGACTTGGGGGAGGGGCGTCGGAAATGTGATAGGTGGAAAGAGGTCAAGGTGAGGGTGATAGGTCAGACGGGGGTGGGGGCGGAGAGGTCGGGAAGAAGATTGCAGGTTAGGAAGGCGGTGCTGAGTT
>NC_057710.1:9203439-9229433 GCF_004010195.1 Chiloscyllium plagiosum
AACTCAGCACCGCCTTCCTAACCTGCAATCTTCTTCCCGACCTCTCCGCCCCCACCCCCGTCTGACCTATCACCCTCACCTTGACCTCTTTCCACCTATCACATTTCCGACGCCCCTCCCCCAAGTCCCTCCTCCCTACCTTTTATCTTAGCCTGCTGGACAAACTTTCCTCATTCCTGAAGAAGGGCTTATGCCCGAAACGTCGATTCTCCTGTTCCCTGGATGCTGCCTGACCTGCTGCGCTTTTCCAGCAACACATTTTCAGCTCTGATCTCCAGCATCTACAGACCTCATTTTCTCCTATTAACCTCTGTGTCAACCTCAGCATCCACTCAGACAGTACATTCTGGGTCATATCAACTTACTTGTTTCCCTTTTGTTATTTAGCTCATGATCCTAGATTTGTGACCTCTGATTAGTGAACAGTCTGCCACTGGAAATCGCCCTTCTCCTAAATTACTCTATCATTTTGTTCTGGTCTGAGCTGCTTCATCCTGAGCAAGTTGCCAAGAATGAACTTTTATTTGTTTGGTACATCACCTCAGGAAATTCCAAAATGCTTTCAGGAAGGTAATTATTATATCAAGTAATGGAGTGACTCGTTTGAAAGCAACAAGCTCCTACGAACACCAATTGGATAAATAAGCCGATCAGAAGGAGGGTTACTCGACCTGAGACATTAACTCTGATTTCTCTCCACAGACCTACAGAGCTTTTTCGGCAATTTCTGTTTTCATTTCTGATTTACAGCATCCACAGTTCTTTTCGTCTTTAAATAAGCAGTTCATCTGTTTTGTCAGTATTGTATGAGTAATATGCATGTACATTTGTGTAGAACACAGGGGAGAGGTCTTTTTGAAATAGACCCACAGATGGGAGTCCAATTTACATTTGCTATCAAAGGCGACATCATCAATAGTGTGGTACCCCTTCACTACTTGAGTTGGTTAGCTCTTTAGGCTGACTAACTAGTTTGCAGTATAAACTGATACCAACATCGTGGATTCAATTCCCACACTGACTAAGGTCTGTTTCCTCACCCTTCCCCCTTGCTTGAGGTGTGATGACCCTCAGGCTAAACAACCATCTCTTTAATGAGTAAAGTTAAAAATCACACAACACCAGGTTATAGTCCAACAGGTTTAATTGGAAGCACTATCGACACCATTTAATGAGTAAAGCAGCTCCATGGTATTGTAAAACAAAAGTGATTTTACCACATATTCCAGATAGAACAGATCTTGAATAGATATGGATAAGGATAGCAAAGATGATTCTCGATAGGAGCGGGAGTAATAAAGTAATTGTTATGGGGTCTTTAACTTCCCCAATATTGATTGGAAGTACTATAGCTCAAGTAGTTTAAATGAGTCAGTTTTTGTTCAATGTGTGCAGGAGGGTTTTCTGACACAGTATGTAGACAGGGCAACAAGGGGTGATGCCATATTGGATTTGGTACTGGGGAATGAACCCGGCCAGGTGTTAGATTTGGAGGTAGGTGAGCACTTTGGCGATAGTGACAATAGTTTGGTTATATTTACAATGGCAATGGGCAGGGATAGGTATCTACTGCAGGGAAAGAGGTATAACTGGGGGAAAGGCAATTATGATGTGATTAGGCAAGATTTAGGATGCATAGGATAGGGAAGGAAACTGCAGGGAATGGACACTCTTCAAATGTGGAGCTTATTCAAGGAACAGATACTGCGCATCCTTGATAAGTATGTACCTTTCAGGCAGGGAGGTAGTTGTTGAGGGACGGAGCCATGTTTTACTAAAGAAGTTAAAGCTCTTGTCAAGAGGAAGAAGAAGGCTTATGTGAGGATGAGATGTGAAGGCTCAGTTATGGGGCTTGAGAGTTATAAATTAACCAGAAAAGATCTAAAGAGAGGGCTAAGAAGAGCCAGGAGGGGACATGAGAAGTTATTGGTGGGTAGGATCAAGGAAAACCCTAAGGCCTTCTATAGGTATATCAGGAATAAAAGAATGACTAGAGTAAGATGAAGGCCAATCAAAGACAGTAGTGGAAAGTTGTTTGTGGAATCTAAGGACATAGGGGAAGCGTTAATGAATACCTTTCGTCAGCATACACATTGGAAAGAGCAATTTAGTGAGAATACGGAGATACACATTACAACAGCAGATGGGATTGAGGTTGACAAAGAGGATGTTTTAGCAATTTTGCAATATCTGAAAATAGATAAGACCCCAGGGCCGGACGGGATTTATCTTCGGATTCTCTGGGAAACCAGGGAGGAGATTGCAGAGGCTCTGGCTTTGATCTTTATGTCATCATTGTTGACAGGAGTAGTGCCAGAAGACTGGAGGATAGCAAATGTTATTCCCTTGTTTAAGAAGGGGAGTCGGGCCAACCCTGGTAATTATAGGCCAGTGAGCCTTCGGTTGTGGGTAAGGTATTGGAAAAGGTTATAAGAGATAGGATTTATAATCATCTGGAAAGGAATAATTTGACTAGGGATAGTCAACACGGTTTTGTGAAGGGTAGGTCGGGCCTCACTAACCTTATTCAGTTCTCAAGAAGGTGACAAAACAGGTGGATGAAGGTGAAGTGATTGATGTGTTGTACATGGACTTCAGTAAGGCATTTGATAAGGTTCCACATGGTAGGCTATTGCACAAAATGCGGAGTTTCGGGATTGAAGGTGATTTAGCGGTTTGGATAAGAAATTGGCTAGCTGAAAGAAGACAGATGATGGTGATTGATGGGAAATGTTAATCCTGGAGCTCAGTTACTCGTGGTGTTCCACAATGATCTGTTTTGGGGCCACTGCTATTTGTCATTTTTGTAAATGATCCGGATGTGGGGGTAGAAGGATGGGTTAGTAAATTTGCAGATGACACTAAGTAAGGCAGAGTTGTGGATAGTGCCGAAGGATGTTGTGGTTGTGGGTTACAGAGAAACGTAGATAAGATGCAGAGTTGGGCTGAGAAGTGGCAAATGGAGTTTAATGTGGAAAAGTGTGAGGTAGTTCACTTCGGAAGAAGTAACAGGAATGTAGAGTAGAAAGGTCTCGGTGTCCAGGTACATAAATCCCTGAAAATTGCCACCCAGGGTGATAGGGTTGTTAAGAAGGCATATGGTGTGTTGGTGTTTATTGGTCAGAGGATTGAGCTTTGGAGCCATGAGGTCATGCTTCAGCTGTACAAGATACTGGTAAGGTCGCACCTGGAGCACTGTGTGTAGTTCTGGTCACCGCATTATAGGAAGGATGTGGAAGCTTTGGAAAGGGTCTAGAGGAGATTTGCTAGGATGTTGCCTGGTATGGGAGGAAGGTCTTACAAGGAAAGGCTGAGGGAACTGAGGCTGCTTTCAATGGAGAGAAAAAGGTTGAGAGGTGACTGAAACGAGACGTACAAGATAATCAGTGGGTTAGATAGGGTAGACAGTGAGAGCCTTTTTCCTTGGATGGTGAAGGCTAACACGAGTGGACATAGCTTTAAACTGAAGAGTGTTAGATTTAGGACAGATATCAAGTGTAGTTTCTTCACTCAGAGAGTAATAGGGGTTTGGAATGGTCTCACTGTAACAGTAGTAGACTCACTGACGTTAAGGGCATTTAAATGGGCATTGGACATACATATGGATAATAATGGAATGGTGTAGGTTAGATGGGCATCAGATTATTTTCACAGGTCGGCACAACATTGAGGGCTGAAGGGCCTGTATTGCACTGTAACGTTCTATGTTCATGAATTTGGAATGTGTTGCTTACATATCATCCAAACTCAGATATCCTCCTGTTTCATACCATCTGGGCCTGAATACTATTGGGGTCGACCTCTAAGATAGCCTTATTCACCTCTTCTTCATCCATGGATCACATTAATTCACCTTCCTCACTCCTTTCTGTATATTTTGAAGAACAAATACCTTATTGTTCAGCACTGACAGGTGTTGGGTTGACCTCACAGGTTTATAAAATTATGAGGAGCATGCATTAGGTAAATAGACAAGATCTTTTCCCTGGGACAGGACAGTCCAAAGCTAGAGGCATAGTTTTAAGGTGAGGGGGACAATCTAAAAGGGACCTAAGGGGCAACTTTTTCACGCAGAGGGTGATACGTGTATGGAATGAGCTGCCAGTGGAGGCTGGTACAACATTTAAAAGGCATGTGGATGGGTATATGAATAGGAAGGGTTTAGAAGGATATGGGCCAATTGCTGGCAAATGGAACTAGATTAATTTAAGACATCTGGCAGTATGGACAAGTTGGATTGGAGGGTCTGTTTCCATGTTGTACAGCTCTATTATCCTATCACTCTATGAGATGCAGTGGTACATCTTTTAAGTAGCACAAATTCAGTGGATTGTGCAAGGAGTAAATGATTATTGTGTGTGCAATACATTGTGTATTTCCATATCATCAAAAGAGATTCTAAGATACTTTAACAGGTGTGTTAACAAAAACATTTGACACAAAATATTGATTCTGCAAAGGTCCTGGCAACATAGAGCTATAGAGATGTACAACATGGAAACAGACTCTTCGCTCCAACCCATCCATGCCAACCAGACATCCCAACCCAATCTAGTCCCTCCTGCCAGCGCTCGGCCCATATTCCTCCAAACCCTTCCTATTCATATACCCATCCACATGCCTTTTAAATGTTGCAATTGTACAAGCCTCCACCACTTCCTCTGGCAGTTCATTCCACATACGTACCACCCTCTGCGTGCTGGTGATACAACATTCTCCTGAATTAACTGCACATCTAGCCAAGTTGTTCCAGTACAGTGACAACACCGGCATTTACCTGACAATGTGGAAAATTGTCTAGGTATATCCTGTATACAAGAAGCAGGACAAATCTAACTCAGCCAATTAGCACCCCACCAGTCTACTCTCAATCATCAGTCATGTGATGGAAGGTGTCAGCAATTGTGCTATTCAGCAGGTAAAGGTAGAGTCACCACAGTCCTACAAGTCCTGCTGTCTTATCAGAAAGAGACTGGCAGTGGTTTAATCATGTCTCATGTTTGGGAGGGCGGGGGGAGTGGGGGAGGGTGGAGTGGGGAGGGTAGGGGGAGCTATGCAGAGGATAGTCTTTCATGGTAATCTCAGCCAATGTGTGAATTTAACTATGCTGTTGGCATTATTCAGTGTTACAATCCAGCCACCCAATCAACTGAGTTAACCAACCCCCCCACCCTCACCCCAGCGAGGCAATACTTCCTTAGTGATCTCTCTCTCGAGTGAGAGTGCCGCCCTACGGTGTGGTAAGACCATGGTTTAGCAGTAACCTACACATTGATGCTCAGTTTGGATTCTGTAAGGGCCACTCAGCTCTTGGCCTCACTGAAGCCTTGGTTCTAACATGGACAAAAGAGTTGAATTCCAGTTGAGAGAGACTGTGTGTGCCCTCAAGGCCACGTTTGACTGAATGCGAAACCAAGGAGCCCGAGCAACAATGCTCACAAAACTTGACATCATCCAGGACAATGTCCACTTTATTGGCACCCCATTCACAACAATCAAAATCCAATTTATTCATCACCTTGCTGTTTGCTGGTCTAATGTAGGTTAAACAATGCTACAATTTAAATTTATTCCTCCCTGCTTTCAAATTCCTCAAAGGCCTTGCAACTCCCTCTGTAAATGTGTGCTCACTGGCCATCTTGCATGTCCCCAATATTACGTCCTTGAACATTAGCTGACCTCTACATCTCCATCTCTCTTTCCTCCTTTTAACATGCTGGTTAAAACCAACAAATGGTTAGAAATCTGCATTAATACCTCCTTCTGTGTCTTGGTGTCAAATTTTGCATTTTATTACAAGGTGTTATATAAATGCAAGTTGTTTATGTCATTGTTGCCATTTGTGCTCATCCTGTACTGGATGGTAGACCAGCTGCCAACAATATGGACAGAGTAGGGCTTAAGCAGAGGATTTAATTCTGCCAATCCCTCATTCCTTCAGAATGGTTTCATGAAGGATTATTATAAGATAATGAGAAACAACAAATTTAAAAGCTTTGAGACTGCATATGATCCATTTGGGTTTTTTTGGAGACTTGTGATTGTATTTGTGAGATTATTAATAGCTCAGTAAACCAAGCGGGAGAAATTGAGCTAAATGACTGCTGGAGGCAAAGGTTTTAACTGGCACTGTGGCATTTATATAATGTATTGTTGGAGGTTTATGGCAGTCTGTCAAGCACCATAGTGAGGGAGAAGCTAGCAGGAAAGCAAATGTTCCTGTTGTTGAATCTCTTGCTCTTTTCCATTGAGGTTTTGAACAGCTTAAGTCTCCTCAATCACCAAAGCAGTAGCAGAGGAGAATATAATTCTCATTGTGTACCCTGCATTACGATAAGCTGACTAATTAGTTTCAGACTTTGGAGTATTGGAGTTCGGACATCATGCTGAGGTTGTACAGGGTGTTGGTGAGGCCTCTTATGGAATACTGTGTGCAGTTCTGGTTGCCCTGATATAAGAAGGATATGATTGACCTGGAAAGTGTTCAGAAAGGATTTACCAGGATTTTGTCAGGAATGGAAGGCTGGGGTTATTAGGAGAGGCTGAATAGCCTCAGACTATTTTCACTGGAATATAGGATGTTGAGGGGTGACCTTAGAAAAGTTTATGAAATCATGAGCATAAGATGAATGGCAGATGTCTTTTCCCTAGGATAGGAGATTTCAAGATGCAAGGGGCATGTTTTAAAGTGAGAGGAGAAAGATTTGAAAAAGACATGAGGGGCATTTTTTTTAACATAGAGAGTGGAATGTGTGGAATGAACTTCCAGAGGAAGTGGTGGATGTGGGTATAGTTAAAACATTTAAAAGACATTTGGATAAGTACATGAGTAAGAAATGTTTGGAGGGAGATGGGCCAAGCACAGGCAGATGGAACTAGTTTATATTGGGATTATAATCTGTGGACTGGTTGGAACGAAGAGTCTGTTTCCTTGCTGTATGGCTCTATGACTCTTTGTGGATATTGCAAGTTCATTGTCTCTTACTCACTCCTCTTTTTTGGGGAGAAGGGTTTCAATGACAGATCCATCTGGGTTGGCATGGGAGCAGAGTTGTATACAATTGCTGGCCAAGCAATGATGACAAGTTTCCTCACCTAAAAGAAATTCAGGAACCAGTTAGTATTCTACAATAACGTCACTCTATAATATGGAAACATGGAACAGAACTAGACCACTCCGCTCTTGAATTTATTCTGTCATTCATTTTGACAATGTACTTTCAAAAAAAAATTCTGTAGTTGCTTCCCCTTTCCCTGCTGAAGGTATTGATATTTTCAAAGCAACATGTTCAATGATGTTATTACACACAAGTTGGAACAAATAAGACTTATGAGGAAAGGTTGGACAGATTGTGCTTGTTTAAACCAGAGTTTAGAAGAGATTTGATTGAAGTGTATACAATCTTCAAAGTTCTTGACAAGATGAACATTGAAAGGATATTTCCTCTAGTATGAAGAACTAGGGGACACTGTTTTAAAATTAAATGTTGCACCTTTAAGACAGAGAGGAGTTTTTAAAAATATTAGAACATTGTACAACCGTAGAAATCTCTGCCTCAGAAAGTAATCAAATTGGAGTCGCTGAATATTTTTAGGATGGTGGTAGATTCATTCTCGTTAGGTAGGGGACTCAAGTGTTATTCCGGAGTTGGTGGGAATCAAAACACAAATGGATTAGCCATGACCTTATTGAAAGGTGGAACAGGCTTGAAGGGTAAAATGGTCCACCTCTGTTCCTAGTTTGTGTGTTCATTTGTCCTGGACTGACTCAAAGCAAGTAGTCTTGGCCTTTACTGCAGCATTTGGTACCTTGGTGATTTTGTGACTAAGAATTGAGATCTGTGTACACCAGTATATCTGTAACTGCTGGCCCACTTATCTCCACTGGGTAGTTTCTATGCACTGTTGCCACAGATGCATTTGATCATCAATGTAGCAATGCAAGCGATGAATATCCAATGCTGTTAATTTTGCGTTTGTAAGTTATATCATTCACTTCCAACAGTTCAGATACTTATCCTTCAGGAATTTCATTGGTAGGTTGCTTGGTCTAACTTCCATGTCAACTTTGACTTAAGTAGCTATTTGCATATTTTCTTTACTGTTTGCAACTTCCTAAAAGAACAACATGCTTATAACAATGGAAAATAAAACATCTAATCATTAGACTTCGTCAACACAACAAATCACACTCATAATGTGGTAAGATTATTTGCCCTCTATTTGAAGGTCCACACTGAATTTTCAGCCTGGTCTAACTTGCTCTAACCTGAAACATGTGTGTTTGCATTTATGCAGATCTCTGGAGCAATCCCTGATGTTATTACCAGCATACTGAATGTGTTTTTTGTGCTGTTGCTTTCTATTGTGGCCTTTAGTTGTATTTTGGAAAACAGATTTCCTGCATAGGCAAGCCCAGTGTTCTTTTGCAACACACTACAAAGACCGTGGAATACAACCAGCTTTGTGGTGGGTGCAACAGAGAATACTTCCAAGTAGTTGGTTTCTTTCTGTGTCCTGGCTGCGTACCAATATTGGTAACTGCACCTATTTGAGTTGAGTGTCTACCATCTTAAAGGAGTGTGTCAATGTCATGACATGTCTTTTTGCCTTAGAGATCTTTTTGGAAAACTTCTTTAATGTCAACTCTTCAAAGCCTGTCTACCATCTGCAAAACACAAGTCAGGAGTACACTGGGATACTCTTCACTTATCTGGATGAGTGCCACTTCAATACCATTCGGAAAGCTCAATATCCTCAAAGACAAATCAGTCCAGTTGCTTGGCACCTCAGATGTTACTGTAAACAATCACTCCCTCCATGTTCAATAGCAGCAGTGTGTGCCATCTAGAAGATGCACTGCATCAACTTACCAAGACTCCTCCAGCAGCACCTTCCAAATCAGCAACCTGTTGCACTTTGAAGGAAAAAGGTAGCAAGTATGTCTCTATCCCAAGTACCATTGTGCCTTGGAACTGTATGAATGCACTGGGTCAAAGTCTGGACCTTTTTCTCTAATAGCATCCGCAACAAGAACTTTAGCAATAGAAGAATGTAACTTATCAACACTTTCTCAAAAGCAGTTAGACATAGGTTGCAAATACTGCTCTTGGCAGTGATTTTATGAAGGAACCAGAAAAAAAACCCTTCAAGAATAAATATGGGGCCATAGTTTGATTTTAGCAAGTTCACATTTGGGTGTTGACTCCTCAAACTGTGCCCAGTTTGTGGGCCCTGTACGTGGTTAGGGAGCTTGCACTGATAGTGAAAGGACCCCACCAAGAATGGCATTGAGACTTCTTGGTCTTCCTTAAAAGCATGGGATATAGGAAATTACTTGCTTTGAAGAAACAAGCTTGTAGGGAGATATAAATGAAGGATTCGCATTGGTTGCTTATGACGCTTATGGGAAACTATAACAATGAGCATTTAACACTAGGAGATGATGGAAGCAGATTCAGCAGTAACTTACAAAATGATTAATACTTCAAGGGTAAAATATCACAGAGTGACGCAAAAAGAGCAAAGCACAGTGGGCCTAGTTGAGACTGGACAATTCTTCCAAACAGACATAAGAAAGCAGAGCTGAAGGGACGGACAACTATAATCAACCTTTGTAATGTTGTCTGCTTCAATGAGATCATTTCTAATTCTAACCTCTAACCTCTGGAGAGCCGCAATTCAGTTTACTCAGTCTCCCATCATAGGAGGATGCTGTCTAATCTCAAGGACCAATCTTGTGCAGCTGCACTATATTGTCATCAATACAAGTAAAGCCTTCCTTAAATTTGGGGAATCTAGAATCCAGATTATAGGAGGGATGTGGTCGTTCTGGAGAGGTTGCAGATGAGATTTACCAAGACATTGCCTGGTTTGGAGAGTTTAGTTATGAAGAGAGATTGGATACACTGGGGCTTTTTTTCCTTAAAGTTGAGAATACCAAGGGGTATAATTGAAATGTATGACATGTTGAGGGGCATGGATAGGGTCGATAAGAAGAAACTTTTCCCCTTGATGGAGGGATCAATGACCAGGGGCATGGATTTAATGGAAGAGGTTTAGTGGACATGCGAGGAAATCCAGAGGATGGTAGGAATCTGGAACTTCCTGCCTGGTAGAGGCAGAACCTCTGATAACTTGCAATGCCAAAACATACAAGGGCCAGAGCTGGAAAATGGGATTAGAATAATTAATTAGGTGGTTGATTTTTACCGCACAGACTCATTGGGTCAAAGGGCCTTTTTCTGTGCTGTAGCTCTCCATGCTTGTATGCTATGGAGGCCAAAGCAGCACACAATGCTCCAGCAATGGTGTCACCAATATCCTGCACTGTTGTAGCAAGACTTCTCTATTCCTCTAATCTAATCATATTTCAATAAAGATCAGCATACCATTTGCTTTCTTTGTCACTTCTGTAGCTCTACACTAACTTTCTGTGGTCAGTGTATAATGAACAGCACGGTGGCTCAATTGTTAGCACTGCTACCTCACAGCACCTGGGATCTGCGTTCAATTTCAGTCTTGGGTGAATGTTTGTGTGGAGTTTGCACATTCTCTCTGTGTCCCACAATCCAATGATGTGCAGGTCAGGTGGATTGGCTGTGCTAAACTGCCCACAGTGTTCAGTACAGGTAAACATAGGGGAATGTTGGGTGGGTGACTCTTCAGAGGGTCAGTGTGGACTTGTTGGGCAAAATGGCTTGTTTTAACACAATAGAAATTCTATTCTATGAAGTTTCTCTGATCATCAGTATTTCAAGTTTCACATCTCATTTAAAAAAATCTGGTTTTCTATTCTTATAACCAAAATGAATAACTTCACACTTCCCCACATTACATTCCATCTACCATCTTGTTTTCCAAAGGTTTTTGCAATGAGTTTTGATTTTGACAAAATCTGAGAAGGAGGTGGGAAGGAACAGAGTCCAACTCTTTGATGAAGCTCATGGTCTTCTGTCTGAAGAAAGTTCCTTCTTTGACTTAACCTCGATATTCTTGTCGAATAACACTCCATGAACTTAGAATGTTTACTCTGTTAAACGTCCAATATAAATGCAAATTAATGTTTGCAGGATGGCATAGTTGAAGCTGTCTGGGCACAAGAAAGGTCACAGTACACACTGAGATGGAGACAGGCCTAAAACAGTAGGACAGTTTGGAAGTCGGATGTGAAATGTCATTTATAGGGTAAAGAGTTTTAATCTGTTTTCTGTGAAGTACAGATGGAAGCAACCTTACTGCCCATGGTAGCCACTGTATCCCTGAGTTAATCACTTCAATTTATCCTTTATTAATTACATCCAGCTTCCTCGCTCACCAATTAATTTTCTTGCGAAGGAAGATTTTGTGACATTTATGGGCACGATATGCTTGCCCTGAGTAAAGTCTGTGCTCTGGCATGAAACAAACACAATTATTCTGAAACCAAGCAAAATGGCAAAGAAGGATAATTAATGTGGAGCTGTCACACAGAGGTCTGCTCTGCAATGAATGTATTAAAGCTTGACTGAAAACAGGAATAGCCACACAATATCGCCCTGTCCACCCCCACACTTCCCTTTCTGCTCACATCTCAAAACATTACTGCAGAGAAATAGTGACCAGCATGAAGGAAAGGCTCAGAATATTTGGAAAAACAAAATATTATTTGGCTCAAAGAAATCTCAATGAGTTAAAACACTCAAAATATTTTTATAACTGGTGGGAGACGAGGAGCAGGAAAGAGTCCAAACACGTAAATAATTATAGGCTAGCACACAGGTAGAAAAAGCAATCAGAAAAGCTGATGGAGCATTGCCCTTTAGCTCAAACAGATTGCAATTTATGAATGATGATTCTGGCTTGACCAGATCCCATTTGGAACACTGCATTCAGTACTCGGGCACTGAGGGAAGATATATTGGCCTTGGATGAGCTGCAAGACAGAATCATCAGAGCAATTGCCAAAATGTAAGCCTATGATGACAGATTGCATAGACTTCTCTTATATCCCCTTCAAAATAGCCAATTGAAAAGCTGAACTAATCCAAGTCTTCAAGAGGATGCAAGGTACATGTGGAAAAGCAACTTCTTCATGTCAGGGTAATTCAGAACAAGGAGGCAAAAGCATAATGTTCAAACTATGTCATTCAGCAGGAAAATCAGGGAGGACCCTTCCAGAAAAGGGTTGTGGAAATTCAGAGTTGGAGAGGTATTTTTCAAAGTCCTTTTATTGTTCCTGGGCATTTTTATCTTGGCAATTACTTGGCTGTGAGTTTTAGTGTGAGGATGCGGAATTTGACTGGGGGTGGTGGAAAAAAGATCTAGAGGCTGTTGGCCAATTTAGATTTGAACTTACATCAGAGCACATCAGAGAACATCCATGTGGCTGATTTCCAAAATGAAGTTTGTCCTAGAAGGAAACGTTTGGGCCTATGCACAGCGGAGGTTAGATGAGTGAGAATTGATTGCATTGAAACACTTAAAATTGTGAGGTGGCTTGACAGGTCAGAATTGGGAGGATGTTCCCTCTTGTGGGGGAATCTAGAACTAGGGGACACAGTTTAAAAACTTCCCATTTAAGATGGAGGTGTAAAAGTATTTCTTCCCTCAGACAGTTGTCACTCTTTGCACTTCCCTATTCCACAGAATCGTGATTGCTAGGTCATTGATGGCAGCATCAGAGAGACTTCAGATTGTTGAGAGCGCGAAGGATTATGACAGACAAGCAGGAAAGTGAAGTTAAGTTCAAAATCAGATGGTGAAACAGGCTTGAGGGGTCAAATGATCTTCTCTCCTTCCTATATCTTATTACTGCTCAAAATTAAAGCTGATATACACTTATGGGTAAAGGTTATATCGCTCAGGTGTTGAGATGAAGGTGAGGCACAGATGAGGTACAATCAAACTGAAAGTCTGGTGGAATAAGGCCGAGTGGCCTTCTCCCATGCCTCTGATACAATACCTTGGAGTAGGATGGCTCTGGTCTGAACATTATGCTGACATCTTTTATGACCTCACTACACCTCAAGTAAAGCTGTTGCTCCTGTGCCTAAAGGTTATAGCCTATAGGTCTTAGAAGACGATTTGAATAGTCATTCTTAGTCAGCATCACTGTGCATGATGAATGACCACTTCAATGTGAAATGAATTTGCCTTTGGATGTTTCCCATCCTCTCCAAAGTAGACAGGCAGGAGGCTGGAAGAACACAGCAAGCCAGGCAGCATCAGGAGGTAGAGAAGTCAATGTTTCAGGTGTAACCCTTCTTCAGGACTTGCAGTTTTCTTGACTCCTTCCATCCTGTCCACGCAACTCTCAGTCTTTACACTATCGTATCTCCAGGTTGTGAAATTAATGGGCAAGAATATGAGCTGGATTATCCAGTCTACTCTCACAGGATAATGACTGGATCAACACAGCTAAACATCCCTTCCTTCCCCTGACCTTTTCACAGACCTCTCCACCACCCCCCAGTCAAATTCCGCATCCTCACACTAAAACTTACAGCCATGTAATTGCCAAGATAAGAATGCAAAGGAACAATAAAAGGACTTTGAAAAATTCCTCTCCAACTCTGTCATGAAATCACCACTAGTCCAGAACATCACATGGATCCACCTTTACCTAGATGAAATGATAACTTTGCTTTAGTCAGGAAAGGGTCAACTCCTTCATGAAAGCACACCTAGCGTCAGCACCCACCACCACTCCACCATGTCACAGCTCAACTTCACCCATCTAGAATACTCATAGAATGATAGAATCCCTACAGTGTGGAAGCAGGCCATTTGACCTATCAAGTCCACACTGACCCTCTGAAGAGCATTCCACCCAGACCTAATCCAATAATCCTGCATTTCCCCTGTCTAATCCACCTAACCTGCACATCTTTATACTGTGGGAGAAAACCAGAGCACCTGGAGGAAGCTCACATAGACATGGGGAGAATGTGCAAACTCCACATGGACAATTGCCCGAGGGTGGAATTGAACCTAGGTCCCTACGCACTGTGAGGCAATAATGCTACTGACTGAGCCTCCATACCCCCACCCAAACTCCTACCATTGTTGCTTGTAATAGTCTGCTCGATGATCCCAGAGTTTTTCACGCTACTTACCCAGATTTAATTATGGCTGTTGAGAACTGAAGCCTTCTCAAACTGCTCAGAAGATCACTACTGTCAGCCATCTCAGCATTAAGGAAAACCTGGAGCAAACTGTGATTTTTAAAGGTACCATCCCAAAGTCTTTGAAGTGGAACTGGTTAATGGCATTTACACTAATCGTTAGTGATGACAGATGATATCAGTTCACACATAGCTGGAGCCTGAGACAGAAAGATTCTGATGATGTCCAGCAACAGGCTACTTTGTAAACCATTTGTGTATGTTCGTACAGCTAGTATATGTCGATCAATTTTCAAAAGTACCATTTCGAGATCTCTTCTATCAAAGGCACCCACATCCTGGATCCAACAGTTATGTAGTTTTTGTCACCTGATGTCGGAGCAGCGCTCCAAAAGCTTGTGATTTCAAATAAACCTGTTGGGCTATAATCTGACGTCATGTGACTTTTGATTTTATCCACCCCTGTCCAACACTGGCACCTCCACATCATATCTTCATCTATAACTACCTTTTGAAGGAAAGGCTGGCATTTCTCCATTTGTCTGTTGGACAACAAGCAACAGGAACAGACATAGGCCATTCAGCCCCTCAAGCTTGTTTAACCATTCAATAGGATCGACATTCCTCATCATCCACTTTCCTGCCTTTTCCCCATAACCCTTGATTCCCCAGCTGATCAAGAATCATTGGCAACGTGGTGGCTCAGTGGTTAGCACTGCTGCCTCAAAGTGCCAGAGACCTGCGTTCGATCCCAGCCTCGGGTGACTGACTGTGTGGAGTTTGCACGTTCTCTTCATGTCTGTGTGAGTTTCCTCCCACAATCCAAAGATTTGCAGGTTAAGTGAAATGGCCAAGCTAAATTGCCCTTAGTGTTCAGAGATGTGTAGGTTCGGTGCATTTGTCACGGGTAAATATAGAGGAATGGGTCTGGGTGGGTTACTCTCTGGAGGGTTGGTGTGGACTTGTTGGGTCAAATGGCCTGTTTTCACACTGTAGGGATTCTATGATCTCAGCCTTAAATGTACAGAAGGGCTCTGCCCCAACAGCTCCCTCCATGACAAGCAGTTCGAAAAGCTCACAACCCTCTGAAAGAAGAAATTCCTCATCATCACAGTCTTACATTGGCACCCCCTTTATTCTGAGGCTATGCACTCTGGTCTTAGACTCTCCCATGTGGGGAAACACCCTTTCAGCATTTACCCTGTCAAGCCCATGAAGAATCCTGTGTCTCAATGAAATCCCTTCTCATTTTTCTCGGAACTGTCTCCAATGAAGTGATATCTTTCCTTAAATAAGGGACCAAACCACTCTCAGTGCTCCAGATGTGGTCTCCCCAGCACCTTATACAGTTGCAGAAAGACCTCCCTGCATCCTATGACATAAGAAATAGGCATGATGTGGAGCTGCCGGTGTTGGACTGGGGTGGACAAAGTCAAAGATCACGTGACATCGGTTTATTTGAAGCTACAAGCTTTCGTAGACCCCGATCCTTCCTCAAGCTGCCTGAGAAATGAACAGGGGCTCCAAAAGCTTAAAATAAACCTATGGGACTATAACCCAGTGTTGTGTGATTTTTGATAAGAAATAGGAGCAAGAGTAGGCCATCTGGCCCATCGAGTTTGCTCCACCATTCGATAAGATCATGGCTGATCTTTAAGTGAGCTCAGCTCCATTTACCCACCCACTCACCATAACCTTAATTCCTTTACTGATCAAAAATCTACCTACCTTTGCCTTAAAAACATTCAACGAGGTTGCCTCAACTGCTTCACTGGGCGGGAAATTGCACAGATTCATAACCCTTTGGAAAAAGGTCCTCCTCAACTCAGTCCTAAACCTGCTCCCTCTTATTTTGAGGCTATGTCCCTCCCAGGTCTAGCTTCACCCGCCAGTGGAAAGAACCTCCCTGCTTCTATTTTATCTATTCCCTTCATAATTTTATATGTTTCCATAAGATTTGAGCCTGGGTGGCATGGTGGCACAGTGGTTAACACTGCTGCATAACAGTGCCAGAGACAGGGGTTCAATTCTCCCCATGTCTGTGTGGGTTTCCTCCGGGTGCTCTGGTTTCCTCCCACAGTCCAAAGATATTCAGGTTAGGTGAACTGGCCATGCTGAATTGCCCACAGTGTTAGGTGTAGAGGAATGGGTTGCTCTTCAGAGGGTCGGTGTGGACTTGTTGGGCCGAAGGGCCTGTTTCCACACTGTAAGTAATCTGAAAAAAAAAAGATTCCTGCCTCATTTTTCTAAATTCCAGTCTGTATAGTCCCAGTCTACTCAATCTTTCCTCAGAAACCAACCCTCTCAACTCTGGAATCAACCTAATGATCCTCCTCTGCACTCCCTCCAAAGCAGATTATATTCCCCTTGAAATAAGGGCCAACATTCCATTAGCCTTCCTGAACTACCTGCTACTCAGCAACACCACAATCCATATGTTCTTCTCCAAGACCCACGCTGGACTGATTTAGAACTAGTTCACCACTCATTCATTGTTACAAGGTCAAAATCCTGGAACTCCCTCCTTAACAGCTCTGTTGGTGTGCTTACACCCTCTGAATGGCAGCAGTTTAAGAAGGTGGTTCATCACCATCTGCTTAAAGGCAATTAGAGATCAGCAATAAGCCTATGTCTTGTCTCCAACACCCACACGCACTGAATGAATAACAAGCGAAGAACAGTGAGGCGATATAATTACAAGTATCTTTCTTGTACTGTGTGTAGAGATATGCTCATGGTGCAGCAGGTGGCTTATCAGTTCCATTACAAACCTGCGCAAAGGTTTTATTAAAGGAACACATTCTTTTAATGAAAACTGAAACACGGCTCCATGCAGAGAGATTAGCTTTGTCAGCCACGGGTAAATGGGAGTCATCTTCTTTATGAATAGGTTCAGGAAAGGAAGTAAGGGAATGAGAAAGAAAGAAAATTAAAAAAAAAAACAAGCAAGAAAGAAAACCTAAAAGGGTGGAGAAATACAGAAAGTGAGAGAAAGGAAAGAATGAGGTGTAATGGTGGAGGTGAGGGGCAAATGGGAGAAGGTGAGGAAAAAGAGGTGAGAAGGGGCTAGTCTGCCCAGATGGAGGGGAATGAGGAAGCAGGGCATTAAGGAGGATGTAAGAAGAGGAGAAGAAGTGAAAGCTGGCAAGAGGGGAAAATTACAGCAGGACAAAAGCCCAAAAAACAAGTTAGATAAAATAATGATCTAGCGTCATACAGTCATAGAGATGTACAGCACGGAAACAGACCCTTCCATCGAATTCGTCCATGCTGACCAGATATCCCAACCTAATCTAATCCCACCTGCCAGCACCCGGCCCATATCCCTCTAAATCCTTCCAATTCATATACCCATCCAGATGCCTTTGAAATGTTGCAATTGTACCAGCCTCCACCACTTCCTCTGGCAGCTCATTCCATACATGTACCATCACCTGTGTGAAAATGTTGTGCCTTTTATATCTTTCGCCTCTCACCTTAAACCAATATACTCTAGTTCTGGACTCCCCACCCCAGAGAAAAGACTTTGTCTATTTATCCTATCCATTCCCTTTATAAACCTCTATGAGGTCACCCCTCAGCCTCCGGCGCTCCAGGGAAAATAGCCCCAGCCTGTTCAGTCTCTCTCAGTAGCTCAAATCTTCCACACCTGGGAACATCCTTGTAAATCTTTTCTGAACCCTTTCAAGTTTCACAACATCCTCCAGATAGGAAAGAGACCAGAATTACACGCAATATTCCAACAGTGGTCTAACCAATGTCCTGTACAGCCGCAACATGACCTCCCAACTCCTATACTTAATGCTCTGATTAATAAAGGAAAGCATACCAAACGCCTTCTTCACTATCCTATCTACCTGCGACTCCATTTTCAAGGAGCTATGAACCCACACTCCAAGGTCTCTTTGTTCAGCAACACTTCCGAGGACCTTACCTTTAAGTGTATAAGTCCTGCTAAGATTTGCTTTCACAAAATGCAGTAGCTCACATTTATCTGAATTAAACTCCATCTGCCACTCCTCAGCCCATTGGCCCATCTGATCAAGATCCCACTGTAATCTGAGGTAACGTTTTTCGCTGTCCACTACACCTCCAATTTTGGTGACATCTACAAACTTACTAACTATACCTCCTATGTTCACATCCAAATCATTTATATAAATGATGAAATATAATGGACCTAGTACTGATCCTTGTGGCACTCGACTGGTCACAGGCCTCCAGTCTGAAAAACAACCCTCCACCACCAACCTCTGTCTTCTACCTTCTATATGCAATGGCTAGTTCTCCTGTATTCCATGAGATCAAACCTTGCTAATCAGTCTCCCATGGGGAACCTTGTCGAACGCCTTACTGAAGTCCATATAGATCACATCCACCGCTCTGCCCTCATCAATCCTCTTTGCTACCTCTTAAAAAAACTCAATCAAGTTTGTGAGACATGATTTCCCACGCACAAAGCTATGTTGACTATCCCTAATGAGTCCTTGCCTTTCCAAATACATGTACATTGTGTCCCTCAGGATTCCCTCCAACAACTTGCCCACCACCGACATCAGGCTCACTGGTCTATAATTCCCTGGCTTGTCTTTACCGCCCTTCTTAAACAGTGGCACCACATTTGCCAATCTCCAGCCTTCCTGCACCTCACCTGTGACTATCAATGTTACAAATATCTCAGCGAGGGGCCCAACAATCACTTCCCTAGCTTTCCACAGAGTTCTTGAAGCAGTGCAAAGAGCTAATATATCAGAAAAAAATGGAAGCTGCTGGAAAAGCTCAGCAGGTCTGGCAGTATCTGTGGAGAGAAATCAGAGTTAATGTTTTTGGGCTGAGTGACCCTTCCTCAAAACTTTTCTGATGATAGTTCAGAAAATGTTGGTGCAAGCTGGAAGAACAGCATCTCATTTTCCGCTTGGGCACCCTACATTCTTCCGGACTCAACATTAAGTTCAACAACATTAGGGCTTGAGCTCTCCCATGTCCTTACCCCAATCCCTACACACCAGGCCTTGTTATCACATAATCTGCCATTACATACTGTCTATTGTTAGCCACTAATGGTCTCCATTAACACCAACCACCCTCCTAGCCAGATCATTATCTACACCATGGTCTGTCCAATTGTTCTTCCCTCTCTTTGGGCTCTATTCTCACCTATCATTTACTCCTAACCTCCTCCCCCTTATCCCCCTTCCCACCCCCCATCTGATCTTCTGCATATAAACCAACAGTGTTCTAGCTATCATCCATTTTGAGGAAGGGTCACTTGATTCGAAATGTTAACTCTGATTTCTTTCCACAGATGCTTCCAGACCTGCTGAGCTTTTCCAGCAATTTCTGTTTTTGTTTATGATTTAACAGCATCTGTAGTTCTTTAGGCTTTTACTGAGCTAATGTGGTAATTAAAGAGCTGAGATCCTCCAGTGATAGGTTGGCACTTCCAGATTACGGAATTGCTCAAGTTGACCTTATACAAAGAAGGATTAGCATGGGGGAATAAAAAATAGAAAATACTGGAATTACTCAGCAAGTAGCAGTTCACACTAACAATGTGGTTATGCAACTAGATTAATAATTTCGACAGGTCAGGCAGCATCTGAGGATCAGAAGAATCGACGTTTCGGGCATAAGGGCTTATGCCCAAAATGTCGATTCTCCTGCTCCTCGGATGCTGCCTGACCTACTGTGCTTTTCCAGTGCCACACTTTTCAACTCTGGTCTCCAGCATCTGCAGTCCTCACTTTCTCCTAATAATTTCGACAGGCTGGTTTCTGTTCCAGAGTCATGAGTTCAAGCCACACTACATCATCTGAGGAATTGCACTTTTATGACTTAAGTAAGTCTGGAATTTTAAAAGAAGTCAAGGAGTATCAGTAATGATGAACCTGAACAGTAGTTTGTTCATTGTCACTGGAATTTCTAGTGTCCCTCAGAGAATGTGATCAAGGATAGTCAGCATGGTTTTGTGAAGGGCAAGTCGTGCCTCACAAACCTTATTGAATTCTTTGAAAAGGTGACGAAGGAGGTTGATGAGGGGAAAGCGGTAGATGTGGTATATATGGATTTTAGTAAGGCGTTTGATAAGGTTCCCCATGGTAGGCTACTGCAGAAAATACGGAGATATGGCATTGAGGGTGAGTGGGAGGTCTGGATTAGGAATTGGCTGGATGGAAGAAGACAGAGGGTAGTAGTTGATGGCAAAGTTTCTTCATGGAGTGCCGTCACTAGCGGTGTTCCGCAAGGATCTGTTTTGGGACCATTGCTGTTTGTCATTTTTATAAATGACCAGGAAGAGGGGATAGAAGGTTGGGTGAGCAAGTTTGCGAATGATACGAAAGTCGGAGGAGTTGTTGACAGTGAGGAAGCATATGGCAGGTTACAGCAGGATATAGAGAAGCTGCAGAGCTGGGCAGAAAGGTGGCAGATGGAATACAATGTAGCTAAGTGCGAGGTGATTCACTTTGGGAAGAATAACAAAAAGATGGGGTACGGGGCTAATGGACGGATACTTGGTAGAGTGGATGAGCAGAGGGACCTTGGTGTCCATGTACACAGATCTCTGAAAGTTGCCACCCAGGTAAATAGTGCGGTGAGGAAGGCATATGGCGTACTGGCTTTTATTGGTAGAGGAATTGAGTTCCGGAGTCCTGAGGTCATGATGCAGTTGTATAAGACTCTGGTACGGCCGCATCTGGAATATTGTGTGCAGTTTTGGTCGCCATACTATAGGGGGGGGGTAGATATAGGACTGGTGTTAGGGGTAGGTTCTTCACTCAGCGAGTCGTTAGTTCATGGAATGCCCTGCCAGTAACAGTGGTGGACTCTCCCTCTTTATGGGCATTTAAGAGGGCATTGGATAGGTATATGGAGGATAGTGGGTTAGTGTAGTTTAGGTGGGCTTGGATCGGCGCAACATCGAGGGCCCAAGGGCCTGTACTGCGCTGTATTCTTCTATGTTCTATGTTCTATGTTCTATGTAATGAAAGCAACGCCAACACCTGATCTGTTCCACAAATTACCACAGACTGAAAACAATGAAGCTGCTACCAACAGCTGAAATTTCTTTCCTGGCATTCCTATTCATAAAGAAGATGCCTTATCCTCATTGAATGTTTTCAAAGCTAAGATAGATACTTTTTTTGGACAGTAAAAGAATTAAGGGTTATGGTGAGCGGGCGGGTAAGTGGAGCTGAGTCCACGACAAAATCAGCCCTGATCTTATTGAATGGCGGAGCAGGCTGAATGGGTGAGATGGTCTACTCCTGCTCCTAGTTCTGCATATTCTGCCCTACCCATGCCTCCCCTCCCACTGCAAGTCCTAACAAAGGGGAGGTATTATCGCTGGACTATTCATGTCAAAATGAGGGTGTGGTGCTGGAAAAGCACAGCAGGTCAGGCAACATCCGAGGAGGAGGAGAATCGACGTTTCGGGCAAAAGCCCTTCTGCAAGGATGAGGCTGTGAGCCAATGGGGTGGTGAGATAAATGGGAAAAATTCTGGGAGAGTGTGGCCCTCAGCTGAGACAGGGCTGACTGTAGAGGGAGTAAGTGGCAGCACACGGCTGTGAGTGTGGAGCGAAAGATCCGGAAAGAGAACCTTTTCTGGAGGTTTTGAATTCGTACTATGTGCGGTTGTCCTGTTCAGATCCAAATGGTGTTGGTCTGAATGTAGTCTGGAGTCCATGAGGGATCAGTCGGTTCTGTAGGCAGGTGATGAGGAAGGAGATGTGGCTGTGGTAATGGGTCTGTTACAGGACGTGGCTGAAGACCTTCAGGGCAGAGGAGATGACCTGGGGGGTGCAGTGAGAGAGAGAGACTCACTGAGATCCTTGTAGAGGGAGGAGGAGAGCTTCTTTAATGTAGGCATCCTCGGAAGAGGCTTCGCAATAAGGTTACAATCAACTCGGTGAAAGTGAGGACTGCAGATGTTGGAGATGAGAGTTGAGAATGTGGTGCTGGAAAAGCACAGCAGGTCAGCCAGCATCCGATGAGCAGGAGAATCGATGTTTTGGGTAAAAGCCCTTCATCAGGAATGAGGCTGTGAGCCAAGGCTGTCAGATAAATGGCAATCCGGAGACCCAGGGAATATCCTGGCAACCCAGGTTAAAATCCCGCTAAAGCAGATGGTAGAACTTAAATTCAATAAAATTCTGAAATTAAGAGTCTAATGATGACCATGAATCAGGACAAAACTCATCTGGTTCATTAATGTCCTTCAGAGAAGGAAATTGCCATCCTTACCTGGTCTGGCCTACATGTGACTCCAGATTCACAGCCATGTGGTTGACTCTTAACTGCACCCTGGACAATTAGGGATGGGCAATAAATGCTGGCCTAGCCAGTGACACCCTCATCCTGTGAATGAATAAAATAAATTGCCTAACTTCCAGGTGGGATTCCTTCAACTTAGTTCTACAGCTGTGGCGTTAGTGAAAGTGCAGAGTCCTGTTACTGAAAGGGTTTTGCTCAGTTATTGAATTTTCGACAGACTGGTGGTGGATCTTGAGAAGGGGGTGAGCGTGGTGGCTTGCCCTGTTAGGAGAAATCTTACTTCTTATCATTCACCGCTGGGATGTGGGCATCGCTGGCTGGGCCAGCATTTATTGCCTGCCCCAAATTACCCTGAAGAAGCTGGTGGTGAGCTGCCTTCTTGAACCACTGCAGTCCATGTGTTGTAGGTAGACCCAAAATGCCATTAGGGAGTGAGTTCCAGGATCTTGACCCAGCGACGGTGAAGGAAAGGCGATGCTTTTCCAAGTCAGGATAGTGTATGGCTTGGAGGAGAACTTGTGGGTGGTGGTGTTCCCATATATCTGCTGCCCTTTTCCATCCAGATGACAGACGTCCCACAGACAAGTGTATAAGATACACGTAAAAGAGTATATGGCTTTGAATCTTGAAAAAGAGCAGGATAGTTCTTCTCAAAATTACACCGCTGTGTAAGATTGCACTCTTAAGTATGAGCAGATGTAAGTCAGATTTCCATAAATCGGGAACACCCCCATACTCAAATTCACTTGAGATCCAGCCCAGATTAATGTACTGCTATCTCTGGACTTGAACACAGAACTTTTTAGATGTAAACATGAGGGTGCTACTGAGTGGCAACCAGCTTTTGGTAATTTCCCATTGTTTGGTAGCTCCATAGTCAAACTTGAAACTTTATTGCTGGAACAGCACAGCAGGTCAGGCAGCATCGAGGGAACGTCGAATCTTCTGTTCCCTAGATGCTGCCTGACCTGCTGTGCTGTTCCAGCAATAAAGTTTCAGCTTTGATCTCCAGCGTCTGCAGACCTCACTTTCTCCCCATAGTCAAACTTGACAAACTTTCCCATTCATCTGAGTGAGAGAGAGAGAAACAAAGTGCTAAAGCTATCTGGGTTGATGGAGTTTGATCGCTGTAAAAGGATCTCACATGGTTATACTCTGCCATCTAGTGTTCACTGGGAGAATAGGATGATGTGAAGTGCTGAAAATGTGTTGCTGGAAAAGCGGAGCAGGTCAGGCAGCATCCAGGGAACAGGAGAATCGACGTTTCGGGCATAAGCCCTTCTTCAGGAAAGGCCAGACCAGGTGGGATGTGAAGTGACCAACTTGGTTCAGGATGATCCTTTGGTGGGTCAAAGCTGTGGACAGCCCCCTACCTTTAGCACATTCAGGGAATGACCACCAGTAAGGACAGATTTGGACATAAACACAACCCTCAACAATAGGGAGAATGGAGTCACCCACTTATTAAAAGAAAAGTGGACATTCGATATCTGGAAATAATTGGAGGGAATGACATGAATGGGGTGCTGTCAGGGCTGGAACAGAACGGAACGGAGACAGTATGTGTGATAGGGGTATGTGTGTGTGTGGGGGGGTGGTGAATGGAATAGGCTGAAATTGGGGTAAAGCCGGAATTCTGTGAGAAGAGGAGGTGCTGGCATAGCGAGCAGGTGGGATGAGAGGTGGATGGGCCAGGCAGGGGATAGGGGTTGAAGCAGGATGGGGGAGGAAAGGAATGAGCTGAAAATGTGTTGCTGGAAAAGCGCAGCAGGTCAGGCAGCATCCAAGGAACAGGAAAATTGACGTTTCGGGCATAAGCCCTTCTTCAGGAATGAAGAAGGGCTTATGCCTGAAACGTCGATTCTCCTGTTCCTTGGATGCTGCCTGACCTGCTGCGCTTTTCCAGCAGCACACTTTCAACTCTGATCGCCAGCATCTGCAGTCCTCACTTTCTCCTCGAGAAAAGGAATGAGGCAGGAAGGGAGTGAAGCAGGAAGTAGGTGGAGTAGTGTTGCATCATATTTATGGGGCATAACTTTAGCAAGTGCCCAATGTTCCTGAGTCCATGGTACTTTCTGTGAGAACTCTTTATTTACACTGTGATTGCTACTCTGGTTGTCAGGCCAAACATCGCCACTCACTTCCCACCGCTTACTGCTTCTCTAATCACAGATTGTACTTCTCTGACATTGACTGCGGAAGGACTCTGCCATGTCTGGGCCTGGGGCGAATTTACAACGAAGTCAGGGATTTGAACCACACTGGGTCTAAATAGCAAAGTGTAGGCGGAGTCTGTAATATGGATAGAAGTGGGAAACTAGTTGAGAGGGCAGCCTCTTAATCATGTAAAAGTAAGATCGGAGTCTGATACTTCTCAGACTACCATGTATTGAAGAATTTACTACTAACAATCAAGATTTCTAAAGAAGCCTGCATCTGTAGACAGTCCTTCACCTTGCTTTCCCCTTCACCAAATCAGAAGCCACATGACACCAGATTATAGCCCAACAAATTTATTGGAAATCAGAAGCTTTAGGAGCACTGCTTTTTCAACATCCGATTTAATCTGATGAAGGGACAGCACTCCGAAAGCTTATGGTTTCAACTAAACGTCACAGATGTACAGCACAGAAACAGATCCTTTGGTCCAACTCATCCATGCCAACCAGATATCCTAATCTAATCTAGTCCCATTTGCAAAGCATTTGGCTCTTATCTCTCTTAATCCTTCTTATTCATATATCCATCCAGATGCCTTTTAAATGTCATAATTGTACCAGCTTCCACCACTTCTTCTGGTAGCTCATTCCATCCATGCAACCCCCTCTGCATGAAAAGGTTGCCCCTTAGGTCCCTTTTATATCCTTCTCCTCTCACCCTGAGCCCAACCTGTTGGACTATAACCTGATGTTGGGTGACTTCTGACTTTGTCTACCCCAGTCCAACACTGGCACCTCCACATCATGGCTTCCCTTCACCAGTATGACCTGAAACTAAACCCATGGATATGAGCATAAAATCACACAATAAAACTGGCTCTGTATGAGCCTCCCAGTCGTGGAAAATGCAGAAGACTGATTTATTCACAGCTCTGTTAAAAACACTGGGTGTGCCAGGCCCCCTCTCTATGGGGTTAGTGGGGCTGGAAAAGCACCGCAGTTCAGGCAGCATCCGAGGAGCAGTAAAATCGATGTTTCAGGCAAAAGCCCTTCATCAGCCCTCCAATCCCTCTGCTCCAATCCCGAACTCACCATCAAGCCAGTAGATAAAGAGGGGGCAGTGACAGTCTGGCGCACTGATCTCTACACGCTGAAGCCGACGCCCAATTCGAGGACACCTCTTCCTACTGCCCCCTCGACCATGACCCCACCCCCCATCACCAAACCATCATCTCCCAGACCATACAGAACCTCATCACCTCAGGAGATCTCCCACCCACAGCTTCCAACCTCATAGTCCGGGAACCCCGCACTGCCCGGTTCTACCTCCTTCCCAAGATCCACAAGCCTGACCACCCTGGCCGACCCATTGTCTCAGCATGCTCCTGCCCCACTGAACTCATCTCTACCTACCTCGACACTGTCCTATCCCCCCTAGTCCAGGAACCCCCCACATA
>NC_057710.1:9231263-9262133 GCF_004010195.1 Chiloscyllium plagiosum
CCCTCCTCTCATTTATCTCTCCACCCTTCAGGCTCTCTGCCTGTCTGTTCCTGATGAAGGGCTTTTGCCCGAAATGTCGATTTTACTGCTCCTTGGATGCTGCCTGAACTGCTGTGCTTTTCCAGCACCACTCTAATCTAGAATCTGATTTCCAGCATCTGCAGTCCTTGTTTTTACCCCTCCCTATGGGGCCATAATTTAGAAAATCCTGCTGGATGTAAATAGGGTTAAAATGGGAGAGATGATGGTCTCATATTCCATAAATCCAGATGTCTGCGGAGCTGGATTCATAGCAGCTGGTGGAATTTAGATACTATAATCTATTGATTCAAGAGTCTAGTAATGACCATCAAACCATTAGCAGGACCAACATGAGATGAGACACTGGATTGGTTAAGACTATATTTATTGGGGTTTCGAGGAATGGGGGAGAAAAAGCCTATAAAGTACAAACACGAATGCAGGAAAGGTGTTCCCAACGATCTGGAAGTCCAGAACCAAGGAGCACAGTCTAAGGATGTGGGGTGGATCATTTAGGACTGAGATGACAATAAAACTCTTTACCCAGAGAATGGTGAGCCTGTGGAATTCTCTGCCAATAGAAAGCGATTGATGCCAAAACATGAATAAGGAGCAGTTAGATATAATTCCCAAGGTTGAAGGGATCCCAAATCTCTGAGGAGAGAGCTGGAACAGTGTACTGAGTTCGATACTGATCATGGAGCAGACTTTAAAAAGGCTGAGTAGCTTACTCCTGCTCCTCGTTATTATGTTTCTCCATCTTAGTCCAAAAACAAAGGAAATAAAAGGATGCAGTCTCTACAGACTTAAAACATTTATTCAGGCACCTTTCAATCTTGTAGCCATAAGTCTAAAACTTTGGGTTGTCTTTACTCTTTTCATGTGTTAAAACTTTGTCAAATGAAGCTAAGTAAAAGTCACATGATGTTAGAATATCAAGATCTATATTGTCTTTACTTAAGCAGACTCTATAACCTCAGATCATTCAATGAATTTGTTGATTATGTGATTATAACCAAACAAAAGCAATCATAAAATGTTAGTTTAAAATATTAGTTTCCCGACAAATCCTACACATATTATGATCACTCTTCCCCCGAGCTTTGCACAGCTAGATTACTAATTATTCCTGTCTCACTACACAATATTCAGTGTCTAATGGCCTGTTCTCTATTTTGTTCCTCAACATATTAATCCAGACAACCATCTTGTACAACTTCAGGGATTCTACCTTTATGATGTTGTTACTGATTTGACTTGTCCAAATCTATATATAGATTAAAGTTGCCCATAATTCAGCTGTACCTGTTATGGGATAAACTGATGCTAACTGTTATAGGGTAAACTTATAAACTATTATTGCAATACCTCTGTTCTCTGCAGTAGTGAGGATTCAGAGTGACCTCACTGAAGTGTTTAAGAAAAGTAAATGAGTTCATCAGATACACAAAGAGAAACCATTCTGTTTGCTGGGACAGTCTAGAGCAAGGTAGTATGCATTACTCTGAAATTTAAAATTAGGCCATTGAGGGGTAACATCAGAGCACAATTCTTAACAACAAAGAATAAGGGGTATCTGAAATTCGCTCCCCCTGGAGGACAGACCTCAGTTAGGTTGTCATAAATTTGGTAGGAATAACAGTAAAAAGGACTACTACTTGATTGGTAAAGAATTACAGCACGCCGCTGTGCAGAGGGACCTCGGTGTCTTTGTGCATGAATCACAGAAGGTTGGTCTGTAGGTGTAACAGGTAATTAAAAGGGCAAATGGAATTTTGTCCTTCATTGCTAAAGGTTTAGAGTTTAAAAACAGGGAGGTTATGCTGTAGCTGTACAGGGTACTGGTGAGGTCACACCTGGAGTACTGTGTACAGTCTTGGTCTCCTAATTGAGAAAGGATGTACTGGCACTGGAGGGGGTGCAGAGGAGGTTCACTGGGTTGATTCCGGAGTTGAGGGATTGTCTTATGAGGAGAGGCTGAGCAGACTGGGATTATATTCATTGGAATTCAGACGAATGAGGGGGGATCTGATAGAAACATATATAGTTACAAAAGGATAGATCAGATAGAGGTAGGGAGGTTGCCTATCTGTCCTAGTTGCACTGGCAGGTGAAACTAGGACAGGAGGGCACAGCTCCAAAATTGGAGGGAGCAGATTTAGGACTGAATTGAGAAAGAACTTCTTCACCCAGAGGGTTGTGAATCTATGGAATTCCCTGCCCAGTGAAGTGGTTGAGGCTTCCTCAGTAAATGCTTTTAAGGCTAAGATGGATCATTTTTGAACAATAAAGGTATTAAGGATTATGATGAGAGGGATAAGTGGAGCTGAGGCCACGAAAAGTTCAGCCAGCATCTTATTAAAAGGTGAGAAGGCTTGCTGGGACACATGGCCTCCTCCTTTTCCTAATTCTTATGGTCTTATGTTTTTTCACAAGGTCTCACATGGCAGACTGGTTCAGAGGCTAAGAGCCCATGGCACTTTGGCACATTGGATCTAGAATTGGCTTAGAGGAACCTCGATTATCAGGTATTCAATTAACCGAATTTCAGATTATCTGAACAGGATTGCAAGGTTCTGATGCTTGGCTAACTATGTTATCCAGCATTTGATTATTTGACATTTGATTAACCGATCAAAATTCTCCCTGATCGTGTCCTTCGGAAAATCGAGGTTCCTCTGTAGTAGGACGTGGAGAGTTAATTGTTGCAGGGGTTTTGTCACTAAAAGCTTGTATCCAGTGGCATATCACAGAGGCCGGAGCTGAATCACTTTTCATTTTTAGTGTATGTTATTGATCTCGTCAGTAAGTTCCCAGATGATATAAAAAATTGGTTCTGTGGTAGAGTCATGGAGACAAAGACATGTACAACACATAAACAAACCCTTCGGTCCAACTCAGCCATGCTGACCAAATATTCTACATTAATCTAGTCCCACCTGCCAGCACCCGGCCCATATTCCTCTAAACCCTTCCTATTCATATACCCATCCAGGTACCTTTTAAATGTTGCAATAGCACCAGCCTCCACCACTTCCTCTGGCAGCTCATTCCATACACGTATCACCCTTTGTGTGAAAAAGTTGCCCCTTAGATCCCTTTTAAATCTTTTCCCTCTCACCTTAAACCTATGCCCTCTGGCTTTGGACTCCCCTACCCGGGAAAAGACCTTGTCTATTTACCCTATCCATGCCCCTCATGATTTTATAAACCCCTATGAAGTCACCCCTTAACCATTGACACTCCAGGGAAAACAGCCCCAGACTAATCAGCCTCTCCCTATAGCTCAAGCCCTCCAAAGCTGGCATCAGTCTTATAAATCTTTTCTGAACACTTTCAAGTCTCATAATATCCTTCCGATGGCAGGGAGAACATCACAGCACATAGTATTCCAACAGTGGCCTAACCAATGTCCTGTACAGCCACAATATGACCTCCCAACCTCTGTACTCAATGTTCTGACCAATAAACGCAAACATACCAAACACCTTAATCACTATCCTATCTCGCTGTGACTTCACTTTCAAGGAGCTATGAAGCTGCACTCCAAGGTCTCTTTGTTCAACAACACTCCCAAGACCTTACCATTAATTGTAGATGTCCTGCCCTAATTTGCCTTTCCAAGATGCAGCACCTCACATTTACCTAAATTAAGCTCTATCTGTCACTCCTCAGCCCATTGGCCCATCCGATCAAGATCCTGTTGTACTCTGATGTAATCTTCTTCGCTGTCCACTTCACCTGCAATTTTGGTGTCATCTGCAAACTTACTAACCGTACCTCGTGTATTCACATCCAAATCATATAAATGGACCCAGCACCAATTCTTGCAAACACTGCTGGTCATAGGCCTCCAGTCTGAAAAGCAACCCTGCATCCCCAACCTACTTTCGAGGCAATTTTGCATCCAAATGGCTAGTTTTCCCTTTATTTCATCTGATCTAACCTTGCTAACCAGTCTACCAGTAAATAGCAAGGAGGACAGCCTTAGAGTACAGAACAATATGGAAAGGCTGAACAGTGGTCAATGGAATTTAATCAGGAAAAGTGCGAGGTAATGTATTTGGAGATGATTAATAAGGCAAGGAGTATATGTTGAATGTTACCAGCCTACAAAACATAGAGGATCAGTGGAACCATGATGTGCATGTCTATTGACCCTTGAAGATAGCAGGACAGATAGATAAGGTAGTTAAAAAGGAATATGATATATTTGCCTTTATTAGTCAAAACACTGAACACAGAGCAGGGAGATGATGATGGAGCTATATATAGTGTCATTTCTACTATACACAACTGATACAGTAAAAACGAAACAGCGTTCCTCCAATACCGAGAGTGCTACATGGACAGCACAAACTACACAATCAAACATACTTTAACATGCATAAGAAGTGTAGTGTACAGTGTTACAGTGTAACAGAAGAATGATAAGTAATAGATATTTTTCTAGCAGCAATATGAAAGAAGTTCAGATGGGAAAGAGTCCGATTATACCGTGTTAAGGGGCCTGATGGCTTGGGGAAGAAACTGTTGCACAGTCTGGCCATGAGAGACCTGATGCTTAGGTATCTTCTGCCAGATGGCAGGATGGAGAAGAGTTTGAGTGATGGGTGTGTGGGGTCGTCCACAATGGTCTTAGCCTTTCGGATGCAGAGTGTGTGAATAAATAATAGTAGTTAGGCCATAGCTGGAGTACTGTGTGCAATTCTGGTTACCACACTGTAAGAAGGATTTGATTACACTCGAGAGCGTACAGAAGAGATTTGTCAGAATGGGTTAGAATGATTCAGTTACTAAAAAAATTTAAAACATAAATGAGTTTTTTGAGGAAGTAACAAAGAGGATTGATGAGGGCAGAGCGGTAGATGTGATCTATATGGACTTCAGTAAGGTGTTCGACAAGGTTCCCTGTGGGAGACTAATTAGCAAGGTTAGATCTCATGGAATATGGGAGAACTATCTATTTGGATACAGAACTGGCTCAAAGGTAGAAGACAGAGGGTGGTGGTGGAGAGTTGTTTTTCAGACTGGAGGCCTGTGACCAGTGGAGTGCCACAAGGATTGGTGCTGGGTCCTCTACTTTTTGTCATTTACAAATTTGGATGCGAGCATAAAAGGTACAGTTAGTAAGTTTGCAGATGACACCAAAATTGGAGGTGTAGTGGACAGCGAAGAGGGTTACCTCAGATTACAACAGGATCTTGACCAGATGGGCCAGTGGGCTGAGAAGTGGCAGATGGAGTTTAATTCAGATAAATGCAAGGTGCTGCATTTTGGGAAAGCAAATCTTAGCAGGACTTATACACTTAAAGGTCAGGTCCTAGGCAGTGTTGCTGAACAAAGAGACCTTGGAATGTAGCTTAATAGCTCCTTGAAAGTGGAGTTGCAGGCAGATAAGATAGTGAAAAATGCTTTTGGTATGCTTTCCTTTACAGGAGTTGGGAGGTCATGTTGCGGCTGTACAGGACATTGGTTAGGCCACTGTTGGAATATTGCGAGCAATTCTGGTCTCCTTCCTATTGGAAGGATGTTGTGAAACTTGAAAGGGTTCAGAAAAGATTTACCAGGATGTTGCCAAGGTTGGAGGATTTGAGCAATAGGGTGAGGCTGAACAAGCTGGGGATGTTTTCCCTGGAGCGTCGGAGGTTGAGGGTGGCATGGATAGGGTAAATAGGCAAAGTCTTTTCCCTGGGGTTGGGGAGTCCAGAACTAGAGGACATAGGTTTAGTGTGTGAGGGGAAAGATATAAAAGAGACCTACGGAACAATTTTTTCACGCAGAGGGTGGTACATGTATGGAATGAGCTGCCAGAGGAAGTGGTGGAGGCTGGTACAATTGCAACATTTAAAAGGCATTTGGATGGGTATATGAATAGGAACGGTTTGGATGGATATGGGCCGGGTGCTGTCAGGTGGGACTAGATTGGGTTGGGATATCTGGTCGGCATGGATGGGTTGGACTGAAGGGTCTGTTTCCGTGCTGTACATCTCTATGACTCTATGACTCTATATGAACTAGGAGCAGGAGTAGGCCATCTGGCCCCTCGAGCCTGCTCCGCCATTCAATAAGATCATGGCTGATCTTTTTATGGCCTCAGCTCCACTTACCCACCCTCTCACCATAACCATTAATTCCTTTATTGTTCAAAAGATTGTCTATCTTTAAAGGTAAGAATGATTCAGTTATAAATAGACTGGGATTGTTTTCATTATACCAGAGAATGTTGAGGGAATACCTCATTGAGGTGCACAAGTTGT
The DNA here is from genome assembly GCF_004010195.1 of Chiloscyllium plagiosum. Taxonomy (NCBI): domain Eukaryota; kingdom Metazoa; phylum Chordata; class Chondrichthyes; order Orectolobiformes; family Hemiscylliidae; genus Chiloscyllium; species Chiloscyllium plagiosum. The sequence continues at coordinate 9,237,545 of NC_057710.1, forward strand.
GAGGGGCATAAACAGGGTAGATAGAGAGAAATCTTATACTTTTATCTTGGGATTACTTTTATCTTGATAAAAAGAGCAGGAAGTTTAGTCAGCTTCACAGAATCAGGAAAGAGAGATCACATCTGGAGTGAGGCGCAACCTGAGTAAGTGAGTATTTCTGGGAGTTTGGTGTCACGTAGGGAATTTGGTGCAGAGAGCAAGAAGTGCTTTTGTTTGCTTTTTTGGCTCCTTGTTTGGAAAGCCTTGTTATCAGGATAAATTAAAGCTCAGGAGGGGGCCCAAAACAAAGAGTCACATCATTGGTTGATAAGAGCTGCTAATTTGACTATGTATTATAAATTTCTTACAGATTAAAGGTAAATAGAAGAAATATTTTCCAGATTAAAATGTAAAAGACTCGTAGAAGTTATTTTAAAAAGTCAATAACAAACCAAATAAAATAGAAATGCAGGACGGGCATTATGTTGTACCTGCACAATATGGGAGCTGGTAGACCCCATTTTGGTTCAGAGTGACCTCATCTATAGCATGTGCTGGTTGCTTGACAAACTCTGGCTGAGATTTCATGAGCTGGAGTCTGAGCTTTGGACACTGCAACACATCAGGGAGGGGGTACGTTACCTGTTCACTGTGTTTCAGGAGGCAGTCATACTCCTTAGATTAACTAACTCGAATTTGGTCATTGGACAGGGACAGGAGGGTGTGACTGTAAGTGAGGTAGGTAGAGGGATGCAGGGGGTAGTCCTGAAAGAGCCTCAGCCCTTGAGCTTGTCTAAAAGGTTTGAAATTCTTGCTCGCTGTGTGGATGAGAGCAAGGGTTGTAGGGAGGATGAGCAAACTGGCCATAGCACTGTGCTATAGGAAGACATTCAAGAAGGAATGGAGTTATAATTGAGGACGGTATAGTGAGGGAATTGGAACACTGTTTTCTGTGGCTAGGATCAGCATCCTGAAGGCTTTGTTATCTGCCAGGTGCCTGGGTTCAGGATATCTCATCTGTGCTGCAGAGGAACTTTAAGTGGGAGGGGAAAGATTCAGTTGTCACTGTCCGTGTAGGTATCAACGATAATGTTAAAAAGAAAATGGTGTTGTTGTGGGAATATGAGTAGCTAGATACTAAATTAAGAGGCAAAACCAAAAAGGTTCTGAATCACTATCTGAGCCACAAACTAATTGGTATGGGGACAATAAGATTAAAGAGATAAATACATGGCTTAAAGATTAGTGCGAGAGAAACAGGTTCGAATTCATAGGACATTGGCATCAGTACTGGGGAAGGAGGGAGTTGTTTTTAATGGGAAGGGCTGAATCATGCTGGGAACCAGACTCCTAGGGCATAACCAGGGATGTGGATAAGACTTTAAACTAAATAGTGGCGTGTAACAGGGGAAAGGAGAAAATGAGGACCGCAGATACTGGAGATCAGAGTTAAAAGGGTGGTGCTGGAAAATCACAGCAGATCAGGCAGTATCCGAGGAGCAGGAGAGTCAACTTTTCAAGCATAGGCTCTTCCTGATGAAGTGCTTATGCCTGAAATGTCAACTGTCCAGGTCCTCAGATGCTGCCTGACCTGCTGTGCTTTTCCAGCACCACCCTTTTGACTCTGCAGTGGCGGGAAAGTTCATTAGCATGGACAATTAGAAACTCAAAGTAAAGGAGCAGATAGGATTGCAGGTAGGTGATGGGGCTAACTGTTACCAGAAAATAAAAAGAAGGGACAGAATGTGTGAATGTCATATTGTACCAAGGAAACATAAAAGTGCAGAGACATTTCAGAATAAAACAAACTTAAAGGCTTTGTATCTGAATGTATGAAATATCGGAGTAAGGTAGACAAACTGATGTTGTAACTTAAGGGAAATGACTGTGATCTCATTATATAGACATGACTACAAGGACATCAAAACTGAGAGTCTGGGATTTTTAACCTTTCAGAGAGACAGGTGAGTAGATAAGGTGAGGAGTAGCACTCTGAGTAAGGGGTGAAAGGAGGATTGTTGTGAGAGATGATCAAAGCTTGGATGATGTAGAGTTCATTTGGATGGAGGTAAAAAAAACAGTAAGATAAAGAAGACATTGGTAAGAGCAGTGTACAGATCCCCAAACAGTAGCCACTCTGTAGGAAAGGTTATAAATCAACAAATCATTGCAGCATGTGAAATGAATAGCAGAATAATTATGGGTGATTGTAATGTTCATGTTGATTGGGTTAATCAAATTGAAAAGAGTAGCTATGGCAACAAATTCATAGAGTGCAGTTTTATAAATACAGAACAACCTTGGTTATCCGAACATCAATTGTCCGAATTTCGGATCATCCGACCAAGATCTCAAGGTCCCATAAAAATACTATCCGAATAATCAGATATATGAACAATCAGTTATCTGAACAAAATACTCTCTGCCCATCTCATTTGGATAATCGAGGTTGTTCTGTATTCATTCATGGAATGAGGGCATTGCTGGCTAGGCCAGCATTTGTTGCCCGTATAAAGTGGATAGTGTAGAGGATAGCCATGAGCTCCAAAATGATCTAGATTGGTTGGGAGAGTGGGCAGGAAACTGGCAGATGGAATTCAACTCTGGTAGGTGTGAAGTCAAAAGGGAATATACAATAAATGGGAACATACTGAGTGGGGTAGATAGAGAATCATACAAAATGGAAACAGTCCCTTCAGGCCAACTTGTCCATGCCGACTAGACATCCCAATCTGTCATAGTCCCATTTGCCATGTTTGACCTATTCATATACCCATCCGGATGCCTTATATGAAGTGAGAGATGCACAAATCCCTAAAGGTAACACTGCAGGTAGGTAAGGTTGTAAAGAAGAAGAGTCCTGAAAGTTATACTCAAACATTGACTTCTCCACCTCCTGATGCTGCCTGGCTTGCTATGTTCTTCCAACCCTCTGCCTGTCTAGCCAGGTTATCAAGAAAGCATTCGGAATGCTCTCTTTCATTGGCAGAGGTATAGAATACAAAAGTAGGGATACAATGATGAAAGGAGGCCACCATTGGAGTACTGTGTGGAGTTCTGGTCACCAGGAAGGATGTAATGGCTCTTGAGAGAGTGCAGAGCAGATTTATCAGAATGTTGCCAGGGCTGGGTAATTGTAGCAATGAGGAGTGATTATGGGTTAGAGTTGTTTTCCTTGGAGCAGAGAAGGCTTAGGGATGACATGATTGCGGTACATAGCCTGTGAAGAGTTGAAATAGAGTAGACAAGAGGAACCTGTTTCCATTGGTAGAGGGTTCAAAAACCACAGGTCATAGATTCAAGCTAAGTGGCAGAAGGATTAGAGGTGACATGAGGAAAACTGTTTTTACGCAGAGTGATGGGTGTCTAGAATCTGTTGCCTGAGTTAATAGTGGAGAAAAAGATCCAAAACTCTTTTTAAAAGTACCTAGATCCACACCTTAAGTACTGTAAGCTGCTGTGGGCCATGGGCAGCAAGATTAATTAGAAACAGCATCTGGACATAGCTGGATCAGCATGGATAAGGTGGGCCGAATCTGTACCATGACCAGTGCCTGTTTACCATCTATCTCCAGAATGGCCTGCAGCTGCTCTGTGACATCCCTGACCCTGACACCATGGAGGCAAATACCATCCTGGATTCATGTCTGTGGCAACAAGCGCACCTGTCTGCACTTCTTACTCTTTAACTCCTTATCACTATAGCCCTGCCACTCATTTTCCTCCCCTTCTAGGCAACAGAACCACCTATGCAGCCATGAACTTGGCTGATGCTGCTTTACATGACCATGGGGGAACTCCTGCACTTTGTTTCTGAGCCTTACTTTATCTGATAGTCACCCATTCCCTTTCTGCCTGCGTAGTCCCCACCTGTGGTGTGACCACCTCACTAAATGTACTGTCCATGACATTCGCAGCATCGCAGATGCTCCACCGTCAGTCCACACACAGCTCCAGCTGTGAAAAGCAGTTACCCAATAGCTGCAGATGGACACACTTCCTGCATACGTAGCCATCAGGAACACTGGAAGGGCCCCTTATTTCCCACATAGTGCAAGAGGTTCACACCACAGGTCTCCTGCCATAACTTTTCTCTAGATTAAGCTAGTTACCCCATAAAAGAATTTAATTGAGCTTGGGACTTTCCTTCATTTTGAGCATTTCTTTAATAGTAGAAAGTCTCTTTGTTACTTAATCATGTGCTTTAAAAACTGTGAGCAAATACTCTGCAGGTATCACATATCAATTGGGATCTTCTTTTCAGACTATGTCACTTTCTAAAACGGCCTGGACTGTGACTGTGCACTGCATTCAGTCTTTCAGCTTCACCTACTCCCTGTCTCATGTCACTCCCTGTTCTCCCCCAACTCCAAAGCAGTCTTGATGAAGGGCTTTTGCCTGAAACATCAATCTTCCTGCTCCTCGGCTGCTGCCTGACCTGCTGTGCTTTTCCAGCACCACACTCTCGACTCTAATCTCCACCATCTGCAGTCCTCACTTTCATCCAAAGCACTCTTGTTCAGCTAAGCAGCACTCACATATATATCAATGACTTGGATGTACTGTCACCAAATTGCAATTGTCAATAAAAAGGATGGAAGGTCAGGTTGCGAGAGAGATACAGACAGTTCACAGAGATTGATTTGGAGATGCCGGTGTTGGACTGGGGTGTACAAAGTTAAAAATCACACAACACCAAGTTATAGTCCAACAGGTTTATTTGGAAGGACACTAGCTTTTGGAGTGCTGCTCCTTCATCAGGTGGTTGTGGAGTATAAGAGCGTAAGATACAGAATTTATAGCAAAAGTTTACAGTGTGATGTAACTGAAATTATATATTGAAAAATACCTGGATTGTTTGTTAAGTCTCTCATCTTTTAGATTGACCATGTTGGTTTCAGTTTAATTCATATGTAAATTGCAGAACTTTTTTAAAGTTACATTCTCAAGTGAACTTTTAACAATTGGTGTCATGTTGGCCCAAATAATGCATTTAACGTGTGAGGTGTCCTGTGTGAGACTGTCTGTGCCACAATGTTCAGACTGATTCTAATCTAAAAAAATAGATTTACATAATCTTACATGGATTCATGCAATTTTTGAGCAAAATAAAATGTAATTCTGCAAGTATAAATTCATGCCACAAAGTTATATGTGTGTTTGTGTGTGCATGTATGGGGGTGTTATGAGTGTCTGAGAGACAGTGTGTATATGTGTGTGAGTGTGAGTGTAAAGGGGTATAAGTCTGTGAGAGGGTGCGTGTATGCATGTGAGAGTGGGAGTGTATGTGTGAGCATATGAGAGAGCTTGTGTACGAGACGAGGTCTACGTGAGTGTATGGGTCTGTAGGAATGTGTGTGTGTCTATAGGAGTGTGTGTGTGTGTAGGTAATGGTATATTATGGTGGTTGGGATTCAGGCAGGTTCTAACCTCACACCTTGATATATTGTCTGAGCTGAGATGTCACTTTTTTTTAATAAAACCTTAAGTTATCTTGACAATGTGACTTTAAAGGAGTTCTGGGATTTACATATTAATGAACCTAAACCATTCTAAAAGATGAAAGATTTAACAGCAATCTAGGTTTGTTCACTATATTGTTTCATTTGCATGACACTGTGATTTTTGCCATAAATTCTGCGTCTTATGATCCTGCCCCATTAATTATATGATAAAGGTTCAGCGCTCCAAAAGCTATTGCTTCCAAATCAACCTGTTGGACTATAGCCTGGTGTTGTGTGATTTTTAACTAAACTCCGCCCCTTAGCCCAAGCCACGCCCCTCAGCCCAAAGTGCCTCCCCCTTGGATCCCTACGGCCGTCTCGGGGCGGCGGCAGCCAATCAGCGGTGGCCGAGGGCGGGGTCAGACGGGCACTTCCTGGATAGAGTTCAGGGAAAAATGGAGGAAGTGAGCGGCCTGGGAGAGTGAGTGACACAACAGAAGCAAAGAAAGTGCACAGAGAGAGAGAAAGAATAAGAAAGAAAGAAAGAAAAAAAAAAGAGGGAACGAGGAGTGAGGCGAGGGAGTGTGAGTGAAGGGAGAGAGAAAGAGTGAGTGAAGGGGGGTGAGAAGAGAGAGAGAGAGACTGTGGGAACTGAGGACAGAGAGAGAGAGAGAGACAGTGGGAACTGAGGACAGAGAGAGAGAGAGAGAGACAGTTGGAACTGAGGACAGAGAGAGAGAGAGAGAGAGAGAGAGACAGTGGGAACTGATTGAGGACAGAGAGAGAGAGAATGCAAAACAAGACTGAGTTATGAATGTGGGATTTTTTCAGAACAAAACTAGGCAGAGAGTGTCAGGCATTTACAGGGCAGAGGTGGCAAGGTGGGTGGGGTGGCCGGTGAGTACACATTATCTGCTGGTACAGACAGCACTGGGGATTACAGGCTTTGAGTTGCCTGCTCAGTGCTCACAAGAACTCCCAGTGTGATAGCTACCCGTGCTAGCCCAGTAATCAAGTAACAGGTTACGGTAAATTGGCCAAGATGCCTTTTGTAGAAACCCTGGCGAATGTGGCTCTGCGGGTGCCCAGTGTCATGCTGCTGGACCTGCTTTACAAATGGGACGTTGGTCACTTTGCTGAACAGATCCGAGCCAGGAATGAGGAAATGCACATCAAATATAAGTATGTTTTGTGGAATGCATACTATTTGGGTAAGGCTTTCTACAATCTGTCCTGTCTTGCAAAGTATAATTTTCAATTATTGAGATTTAGAGTGGGTATCGTCACTGATATGGACATTACTGTTAAGACTGGCACTCATTTTCACACAGGTTGCTGTACAAGTAGTGTTCCTGAACTGTTGCAAGGCTGTTTGGGGAAGACGTGATAAAACTGAGTGAGCTGTTTAGCTTAGGACTTGACCATGTAGGATCTGGGACTGGAGTCATCTATACTTTCAGCCAGGAGGTAGGACAGCAACCCATTCACCGGTATCTTTGGAGCATGTGGGTCTTGAGCCTGGTCCTCCTGGTCCAGAGGTATCGGCAGTACCACTGCACTATAGGATGGATGTGATTGCACTGGAGGGGGTGCAGAGGAGGTTCACATCATGAGGGGCATGGATAGGGTGAATAGCCAAGGTCTTTTCCCTGGGGTGGGGAGTCCAAACTAGAGAGCATAGGTTTACAGTGAGAGGGGAAAGATTTAAAAAGTACCTGAAGGGCAACTTTTTCACCCAGAGGGTGGTACGTGTATGAAATGAGCTGCCAGAGGGAGTGGTGGAGGCTGGTACAATTACAACATTTAAAAGGCGTCTAATTGGATATATGAATAGGAAGGGTTTAGAGGGATATGAGTCAAGTGCTGGCAAATGGGACTAGATTAATTTCGGCTACCTGGTCAGCATGGATGAGTTGGACTGAAGGATCTGTTTCCGCACTGTGTATCTCTATGACTATATGACTTTTGATTCACTAATACCTAATCATTAGTCCACTAAAGAAAACTGTGACCCTCCCATGGTCTGGCCTACATGTGGATCCAGAGCAATAGCAATGTGGTCAACTCTTAACTGCCACCTGGGCAATAGATGCTGGTCTGGCCAGCGATAATGAATAAGAACACACACTCCCCACCAGCCGCATGAAAGCATCTAAGACGTAATCCTCCTAAAAATTCAACACCGTCCCAATACTTGTGCGAACTGGAGCCCGACAGGCTGGGTCATTGCACCAAAACTGTTTTCTGTTTGCTTTCCCTCCACAGATTGCTGCCAAACCTGCTGAGTTTTTCCAGCAATTTCTGTTTTGTATTCCTCCTCTATCTTTCTCGCTGCAACACCCCTCCGCATATCCGTGAAGCTCTTCTCCAGGGCAAGAGGGAGATGCTAAAACCTGCGTGCTGAAGTCCAGAACCAAGATAGCCCCAACCTTCCTTGTCAAGCTGCAATATACAAACAAAACCACTAGTCCATTGCCTCTCCTCGTTTCTTTTCGTCTTCCCCATCTTCTTCTAAGAGGATTTTGTCAATCAAGAGGCACAGTGGACTTTATTTTCACGGCAAGCATGGTCCAAGACCAGTGTGGAGCAGCAGCAGCACCCTTTGACCTCGCACAGACCTTTGACCCTTTCAAACTTGAAGGATTATGGAGTGTTCTCCTGGAACGTGGTTGCCTGTGGAAATTCTGCCTCATGGGGGAGGGTGTGTGTGTGTGTGTGTGTTCAGAGTCCAAGCTCCAAGCAGTTGTTGATGTGTTTGTATAGAGAGAATGGGCCTCAGTCTATACATCCAGAAGACAATGGTCCTCTACTCGCCAGCCCCTATTCTACTACCTCTCAAGATCCACAGTGAGCTGCTGGACAATTTCCATACCTTGCGAGTGTCCTTTCAGGGAAGGCAGGTATCAATGGCAAAATGCACCATCATCTTCAGTGTGCCCTTCCAGCCTTTGGCCATCCGAGGAACACAATGTTTTGCTGACAAAGATTTTAAATCGGCCACCATGGCTGTGGACAACAGAACTGCAGTGTTCCCAGCTCTCTGGTATGCCCCAAAGACGTGGACCATGTGCGGCAGAAGTATCACCAGCAATGCATCTGCCAAAACCTGCAAATCCACTGGCAGGTTCAGTGTCCCCTCTCTGGCCAATATGCCCTGCATTGAGGCACTGGATGTGGTCAGTCGGCTGCATTGGGCAGCTCGTGTTATCCACGTGTTTGACACAAGACTCCAGAAATGAACTGTTTATCAGGAACTTCATCACGGCAACAAGTTACCAGGAGGGGAGAGGAAATAAGGATTGAGGTTGTCCTCAAAGCCTCCCTGAAAGATTATTACAAATTCCCCATTCATTCATGGGAATCTCTAGCTCGAATCTGCCTGAACCAAAGAAGCAGCTCTCTTTTCCCCCCCCCCCACCCCCGCCCACCCCCCCCAACCCACCCCAAAAAAGGTGTCGGTCATTCTGAGAGTCTCCAACAGGCCCAGGTGGAGTCGAGAGTTTGGTGCTGGGAAAGCATAGCAGGTCAGGCAGCATCCAAGGAGCAGGAGAATCGAAGTTTCAGGCATAAGCCCTTCATCAATTCTCCTGCTCCCCGGATGCTGCCTGACCTGCTGTACTTTCCAAGCAACTGTGGTGTAAAATTCCAAGCAGTGGAATGTGGTGAAACGGTTAAAAATTATGTCCCAATACATGTGTGAATCTAACCAGAATGGAGGTGTTGCTTAGTCCCGTGTGAATCTTCTTATCTGTATGTAACCAGAATGGAATGTGTTTTTTAGCCTTGCTCTGCTGTTCACATGAATGTTTATATCTGGAAAAGAGTATATCAGCTGGAAAAGTCTCCAGTTCGGTGAGTCTGCTCCGGGGTTACGTTTAACCGCCGAGCGTGGGTTGTTGGCAACCGCTCTACGAGAACTGCGGCTCCCAGTTTTTGTAACATGTAGAGTGAGCATAAACCAGACCCGTTGTGCGACACTGCGGGGAATAAAATGCCCATATTCTAGCAGTCTCGCCTCTTGGTCGTTTGTTCTGTGTCAGACTACTCTCCTACGAACCTGACCTTGAGAATTTTTTTAAAACAGCAACGCACTCTCGACTCTGACCTCCACCATCTGCAGACCTCACTTTCTCCTAGGCCCAGATGGAGGCCAAGCTTAGACAACAGAAGAAGTGAGTGAAAATCCGAGCACACCATCCACCCAGGGGTTTATGAGACTCGTCACCTCTGGATCCACAAGTGTGGAGTGGAGGAAGGTCATTTTTGATCCCAAGGGATTTCCCAAGAGAAGCAAGGATTGGATGTAGGGAATAGTTACAGCCGAGATCTTTGCAACTTCAGGAAAAGTTAGGTAACCATGAGATACACATCTATGAGCTGAGGACAGTAGGATTCATTTTGGGTTGCTCCAGTAAAGAGCAAGGAAGGCTGCATGGGTCTAAGGGCAGAAATTTCAAGTCATTACAGGGATTCTAACTTTGTACCTCCTAGCCAGAGTACGCACGGACTGAGCTGTCAGTTGAGTTTTTTTTTTGAACACTCTCATTTTCCTTTTGCGTTAAAGGCAACAAATTCATCGCGCCTCCATTTGTACTGAGCTCTGCTACACTTCTGCTTCACAGGTCATCTTCTCAGTGTGTTTGTGCTTGTGTTGCCCCTCCAGCATTTGGTGAAGCTGTACCTGTATTTACTGACTGCCTCATTGCTGTACTTGGGACACCAGACCTGCAGGTGAGTGTCGGACAGGTTTGTGGTTCAGCATTGCCTGCTCTCCTATTCCTTGCCTCTTGTTCCAGCTGAGGAGCTCAGTGAAGTTTAATCTCAGCAGGTGGATAAAATGGGGAGCATGAATTTGAACAGCTGGGGTGGGGCTTTCACAGTAGGATTAGCGTCTGTGGAATTTAGCCCCAAGTGCATCCTGCTACCTTGAGTGCTTGGCACCATTTTGCAATATTGATTGATTTATTGTTGTTATGTGCACCAATTTACAGTGAAGAGTCATCGTATAATCATATTTTCTTGTGTTTTGTCAGAAATTAAATGTGAACCTCGAGCTTTGCTATTGCAGGTTCATTTCTCATCCAGCAGAGTTTGACATGGGGGCAGAAATATTACTGTGGTGCCTTTCACCGTTTCAAATTCGGTAACGTGTGCTGCAAAGTAACTGGTCATTTACCCAATTGATTCAATCACTTAATTGACACCCTGTCTCCCACCTTCAGCATTCACCCCTGTCACCACAGGCACACGGGTGGCAGTATATACCATCTGGAAGGTGTTTGCATGCATCACCAATGGTCCTTCCCAAGCCCAAGAATGACAAGGGCAGCATCGTGATATATTGGAGCATCGTGACTTACAAGATTCTTTCCAAGCCTCACGCCACCCTGACTAGGAACGATACCATTGTTCCTTCGTCTTGCTGGGGTCTAAATTCTGGAAGACCCTCGCTGATGGCATTGTGGATTTACCCACGCCGAAGGGACTGCGGCGCTTCAAGATGGCAGCTCATGGCCTCCTTCTCGAGAAATTGGGGATGGCCAACCAATCCTAGCAAAGCCAGAGGCACCCATGCCCTTTGAAAGGATAAAGAAAATAAAAATCTATTAGAGCGTTTACACTCCACAACAGTCTCCTCTTATAGAAGTGATCACAGTGCAATAAGAGGCCATTCCGCCTGATGTCGATACTGGCTCTGTAAGAGGAGCCCAGCTTGTCCCATTTGTGTACCCTCTCCCTGTAACTTTGCAGCTTGTTCCCTTGATGTAATGATTTGATTCCATTTTAAAAGTCACTATTGAATCTGCATCCACCATGCACACTCGAGGAGTGCAGTCGGTGTTCTACACAATTGCTAAGCTTTTTTTTTTAAAAAAGGGTTATCCTCATGTTACCTTTGGCAATCTCCTTGATTCGGTTCCCTCTGTTTCATGACCCTTCTGTGAATGGGTGCAGTTGCCCCCAATCTACACCGTCTTGACATACCCGACTTCATCCCGTTCAGCGTGCAGATCAATATCTGCAGGAAGTTCCATCACTGACCAACCACAGACAGTGCTTGAGACAATTTTACTTCATAATCGTGGAGATAGTGAGGATTGCAGGTGCTGGAGGATTGGTGCTGGAAAAGTACAGCAGTACCTGAGGCGCAAGAGCTTCGATGTTTCGGCAGGACCCTTCATCAGACCCTCCTCCTCAGATGCCGCCTGATCTGTGTTTTTTCCACCGGCGCACTCTGCCCACTTCGTAATTGTCAATGACAAGGCCAGCATTTGCTGCTGATCCCTAACTTACCCTGGAAATGAGTGACCTGTTAGGCCATTTCAGAGGGTAGTATAGTATCAGTCTATGGATCTGGAGTCACATGGAGGTCAGACCAGGTAAAAACAGCAGAAGGAAGTGAACTGGATGCTTTTTTAAAAAATGATAATCAGAAGTGAACAAAACACAGTACAGCACAGGAACAGACCCTTTGACCCACCAAAGCAACACTGATACATGATACCTTTCTCAGCTGAAAACCTTTACATGGTCCATATCCCTCTATTTCCTGCCTATTCATGAATCTGCCGCTTAAATGTTGGTATTTAAGCTGTATCTGCTTCTACCACATCCTCTGACAGGGCATTAGCAGCACCTACCACCCACTGTGTAAGAAAAACTATTATAAACAACAGGGGTCCCAGCACTGATCCCTGCAGACCACCAGTGGTCACAGAGCTCCAGTCAGGAAAACCCTCCTCTACCTCTACGCTCTGTTCTAAGATCAAGCCAGTCTTTCCAGCTCCCTGCGGATGTGACTTCATCTCATGTATCTGCTGGCCATGAGGGACCTTGTCAAAGGCTTTGTTAAAGTCCATGTGGACACCATCCACTGATCTGTCCTCATCAATCATCTTTGTCATTTGCTGAAAGAAACTCGATCACGTTTGTGAGATGTGACCTCCGCCCGCACAAAGCCATGCTGTCCATTGCTAATTCTCCATATTTTTCCAAATGTGAGTTTACCCTGTCCCTAAGAATCTTCTCCAATAATTCCCCTACTACTGTTGTTAGGCTTGCTGGCCTGTAATTTCCTGGGTTATTCCTGTTGTCCTTAAACAAAGGAACAATGTTGGTTCTTCTCTAGTGCACTGAGTGCTCTCCTGTGACTAACAGGAACACAAGGATTTCATACGTGATCCCAACAATTTGCGCCTTTGCCTTCCTCTGTATTCTGGGATAGATCCCATCAGGTCCTGGCAAACTGTCTACCTTTAATGCCTTTCAAGATGCCCAACATGTTCACCATTAGATTAGTTTTTAATTCCATGTTTTTATAGAATTTAAATCTCACCAGCTGCCATTTGAACCCCAAAACTACAGAAATTCGGATGAGCATTTGGACATATCTCCAAATAGTATAGAATGGTATAGATTCAATTAAGAGGAAGGTCAATAGGTGCTTGAGTGAAAAAGAATTAGGAAAATGAAGTGCTTTTGGAATACTACAACGTGACATGGACTATTGGCCCAAATAGCATGGTATTTTATGCTGATTTCTATCTGGTCATTATTTGGAAGCAGTGCAGCAAGTTGCGTCAAAATTAGTATTTTGGGAGTCAGATTAATTTTATTTTTTTTCATTCCTGGAATGTGACTATCACTATCAAGGCCTGTCATTTTATTTTTTTTTATCAATTAATTGCCCTTGAGAAGATGGTAGTGAGCTGCCTTCTTGAACCATTGCAGTCCACGCACTGTGGGTTGACCCGCCAATGCCCTTAGGGAGTGAGTTCCAGGATTTTGACTTGATGACACTGAAGGAGCGGCGATATGTTTCCAAGTCAGGATGACTGAAAGTGATGGATGACGTGGTACACAAGTGAGTTGCATTGTCCAGGCAGTGCCAAGTCATTGAGGGTTTTTGGAGTTTCCTTCCAGTCTGGGGAGTGCTGGATGCTACAGATGGTCTGGGCCCTGATGACATTCCAATAATACAACACCAAACTTGTGCTCCAGCACTTGCCACTCCCCTAACCAAGCTGTTTCAGAACAACTAGAACACTGTTGTCTATCTGACAATGTGAAGGATTGCCCAGGTGTGTCATGTACATGAAAAGCAGGACAAATCCAACCCTGCCTAATCTGTGGCACCCACATCATATGAATGAATGAATAAAGAAAACAAAATGGCATTCAGGCAGTTAAATGGATTCCTGGGAAACTGTAGTTGTCTAATTCTCTGGTGTTTTCTTTCCTTCAAAGGAGCTACATTCTCAAAGAACTTGAATCTGGGTACGACGGAGCAGTGTATTTTGACTTAGTGGCACTTCAGCGTTTTGTAAGTGCTCTAACAGGTAAGGAAGAAGGTATCCTCTATCACTAAGCGGAGAGGCCACATCTCTTTCAGAAATTGGAATGTGTGTCTGTAGTTACGCAAGGAACCATTGGCTCAGTTGGAGGCCATTTGACCCCTCATGCTAGGGCTGGCTTTTTCCAAAGGTTTTCCATGAAGCTGTGCTTCCTGAAAGCCAGATCCCAAATGCTAGATTCCCAGTGTTGACCCCAAACCATCCTCAGCTCCTCAGTAACATTCATAATTTTTTTTTCTTTAAATACTGATCTGTTTTGATGTCTGTTGTTTTCTTTGCTTTATTAGAAACAAGGGAGGGCTGTTAGTCCCAGGAAATGAACCCAGGCTTGTAGCCCTCCATTGTCTCATAATCCTGCCCTCTTTCACATCCCGGATCATCATCATTCCTTGATTGGTGTCCATATCATCAGTCGTTTTGGATCTTGGGTTCTGGAAATCCTCCCTTTCAGACATTGCTAACCCAGCCTAATGTTAAGCATGAAACCCGAATGGCCTTCAGGGAAGGAAATCTGCCATCCTTATCTAGTCTGGCTGCAGACTTATAACTGCCCTCTGAAATGGCCGAGCAAGGCTATGGTGTTCCAGGACAGTTAGGATTGGGTAATATATGGTGACCTAGCCAGTGACACCCAAGTCCTGGGCATGAATTGACAGACATTCACGTCTCCCTCTCGCTCTCTGACTTGGGCACTTCTTAAAACCTATCTTTTTGACCCAGGGTTTAGTAAGCTACTCTAATGTCGTCTTACGAGGCTTAGTGTCAAATTTGTGTTAGACAACACTCCCGGTGAAGCCCATTTGTTCATTTGGGGCACAGCATAAATAGAGGAATATTTCCAGTGTTGGCCTACCACAATAGCCTTGAGTGCAGAAAAAATAAAAGAAAGATCTGTGGTTGCTGAACATCTGAAACAAAACAGAAATTGCTGGCAAAACTCAGCAGATCTAGAGATGAAACAGAATGAACGTTTTGAGACAGAGTTGTTCAGTTAGGAAATAGAACCCTCGGTCCAACTTGTTAATGCTGACCAGATATTCTAAACTAATCTAATCCCATTCGCTAGCATTTATCATATATACCTTGAAAACCTTCCTATACTTATACCCATCCAGATGCCTTTTAAATATTGTAATTGTACCAGCCTCCATGATATTCTCTGGCAGTTCATTCCATACATGCACCACCCTCTGCGTGAAAAGGTGGCCTCTTTTAAATCTTTCCCCTCTCACCTTAAACCTATGTCCTTTTCTTTTCGACTCCCTTGCCCTGGGAAAAATAGACCTTGACTTTACCCTGTCCATGCCCCTCATGATTTTGTAAACATTGACAAAATCATCCCTCAGTCTTTGACGCTCCAGGGAAAACAGCCCCAGCCTATTCGGCCACTCCCTATAGTTCAAACCCTCCAACCCTGGCAACATCCTTGTAAGTCTTTTCTGAACCCTTTCAAGGTACACAACATCCTTCCTACAGCAGGGCGACCAGAATTGTGTTCAGTATTTCAAAAATGGCCTAACCAGTGTCCTGTACAGCTGCAACATAGACATTTCCTCAGGACAGTAGGCCAGTGACAACTTGCAATTATGTAGAATCTCTAACACTCCAGAGCTCGTGATGACCATCAAACAAAATTTGTCAAATAGCCTCATGTGGGGAGATTCGGCCAGATGTTTAGTCAAGGAGACAATTTTAAGGAACCACTCCAAGGCAAGAAGCAAAGTAGAGCGATGGAGCGTTTTAGGGAGGGAGTTACCAAACGTGGGCCTTCAACAATTAAAGGCAGAGTCATCACTGGCCTGGTTGGGAAATTATGGATGTAGGAAAGGACTGTAGAAATCTGAGGGTAACAGAGGAGGCTGTAGAGATAGGAAAGGGCAGGCTGTGGAAGGGTTGGAATACCAAGATATTTTTTGTGTATTGAGAAAGCCATTTATGTGTGGAGGTTTTTCTTTTGGGTCAGAAATGTTCCTCATGCTAAACTTTGAATGTTTTCCATTTCCCGCAGCTCAACTCCTGGTCTTGTCTCTCAGCTCTTTCTTCATGAGGCCCAAGCCATTCTGGTTGTTCTCCGCTCACTTGGTCCCTTTGCTCGCCAGGCTCTTTTTGGTGCCCCTCACTGCCCTCCTCATCCTCAACAAGTTGGCCATCATCTTCACCAGCCTTGAGGTGCTCTACTTCCTGTTGTGCAACATGTTTGTGCCCTACAACCTGGCCAAGTCCGCCTACCGGGAGATTGTGCAGGTAGACCTGTTCCAAACAGCGTTCAAGTTAAGGCTAGATTGCCGCGCCATGTCTTCTGGTGGGGGGGTGGCACAAACATTGAGGTTGATACAGTGGTGCTGGAAATTCAGGATTCTGCCATCAGTGGCAGAGTACAGCATCCTGACTGTGGCAAAACATCCCAAAGTGCTTCCTTTATCAGACAAGCATTGACACAAACATACCAGGCAGATGACTGAAAGCTTAGACACTGAGAGTAGACTTAAAGGATGAGGAGAAGCTGGGAGATCGCGGAAGAGAATTCCAGAGCTCAAAGGATCAAGTTGTTTTAAAAAAAAACTTGAGGCCAATGGGAGCGGGAGTGGGGAGGAATGAACTAAGAATATCACAACTGCGCTTGAGTTGTTTTTCTAGATAGGAGTACTATAGATTTTGCTAGATAGGGGTATTACAGAATTAAGTTGAATAAGAACATGTTATGGATTGAGCAGCTGAGTTGAATGTTGGAACAGGATTGAGGGCTGACTTTTTAAAACAAAAATTATTGTTATGATTTGTTGCCCATCTCTAATCACCTTTGAACTACTAGACTTGCTAGTCCATTTCAGGGGGCAGTTCTGAGTCCAGCATAACCTTGAGAATCTGGAGTCCTATCTAGGCTAGACTGGGTAAGGATGGTAGATTTTCCTGCTAAAGGAGATTGGTGAACCCGATGGTGTTTCTTTTAAATTCATTCTTGAGGTGTGGGTGTCACTAACTCAGCTAGCGTTTATTGTCCATTCCTAATTGTCCAGAAGATAGTTGAGTCAACCACTTTGCTGTGGGTCTGTGGTCACATGTAGGCCAGACCAGGTAAGATTTCCTCCATTAAAGGACATTATTGAACCAGATGTGTTTTTCCTGACAATCCACAATGAATTGAATTTATTGTCAGGTGTATCGAGGCACAGTGAAAAGCTTTGTCTTGCCAGCAATGCTGGCAGATCACAGAGTTAAGTAGCGTAGATAGTAAATAATAGATAAACAGCGGCAAAAACAAAAACACAGGTACAGGCGAATGTTAATAGATTGTGAGTCCATTTAGTATTCTAACAACAGTAGGGTAGAAACTGTTTTGAAACCGTCTGGTGTGTGTGTGTTCAAGCTTCTGTAACTCCTCTTTGATGGTAAAAGATGGTTGTAGAAAAGCATTGCCAGGGTTGGATGGATCTTTGAGAATGCTGGCGGCCTTTCCTTGACAGTGGGCCTGGTAGATAGATTCTGTAGTTGGGAGGTTGGCCTTTGTGATTGTCTGGGCCGAGTTCACCACTCTCTGTAACCGTCTCCGATCTTGAATGGTACAGTTGCCATACCAGTAGTGATACATCCAGACAGAATGCTCTCGATGGTGCACCTATAAAAATTGGCAAGGGTATTCGCCGTCATGCCACATTTCCTCAGTTGCCTGAGGAAGAAGACACATTGTTGGGCCTTTGTAACCAGTGCGTCCACATGAAGACTCCAAGAAAGCTTGTTGTGGATGACCACTCCCAGGAGCTTGAGTGGGGTGGGGTGGCGGGTGCATGAGTAACATCCTGCCGAAAGTCAATAATGCGTTCCTTGGTTTTGCCGGCATTGAGAGCTAGGTTGTTCCCAGTGCACCATTTTCCCAGGTCTTCCACCTCCCGTCTGTAGTCTGTTTCATCGCCATCTGAGATTCGACTGACTATGGTGGTGTCATCAGTGATCTTGTAAATGGCATTAGTCTGGTATTTGGCAATGCAGTCATGGGTTTACAGTGAGTACAGTAGGGGGCTGAGTGTGCATCCCTGGGGGGCTCCAGTGTTGAGTGTTAGTGAGGATGAAATATTGTCCCCAATTTTCACTGATTGCGGCCTGTGGGTCAGGAAACTGAGGATCCAGTTGCAGAGAGTGGGGCTTTGTCTGAGATGACTAAGTTTAGTAATCAGTCTCGAGGGTATAATAGTGTTGAAGGTTAAACTGTAGTCACTGAGTAGGATTCATATGTAGCTGTTCTTGGTGTCAAGATGTTAGAGGGCGGAGGGAAGGGCGAGTGATATGGCATCTGACATGGATATGTTGGTCTGATAGTCAAATTGGAGTGGGTCAAGAGTAGTGGGGAGGCTGGTGTTGATTAATGCCATGACCAGCCTTTCAAAGCACTCCATGACCACCGAAGTTAGGGCCACTGGGCGGTAGTCATTGAGACATGCTGCATGAGCCTTCTGAGGCACAGGGATGATGTTGGCCGTCTTGAAACAGGCAGGGACAGTGGCCTGCTGCAGGGAGAGGTTGCAAATGTCAGAGAAGACCTCTGCCAGTTGATTTGCACATGCTCTGCGTGTATGGCTCGGTACTCCGTCTGGTCCCATCGCTTTCCTTGGATTCACACGAAGGAAAACTGATCTGACCTCTGATGCAGTGACTGTTGGGATAGGTTCGTCTGGACTTGTAGGAATAGGTGTTACCTCTCTGCTGAAATTCTACTCAGTGAGCATAGAATGGTTGGAGTGTGGCGCTGGAAAAGCACAGCAGGAGAATCGACGTTTCAGGCATAAGCCCTTCATCACTCTTTGACTCTGATCTCCAGCATCTGCAGTCCTCACTTTCTGCTAATCTGCAATGCCATGAGGAAGTGGAGGAGAGTTGTGTGGAACATAAGCACCAGCATAGATTGTTTGGGCTGAATGGTCACTGTACATTGTTTTATAAGTACACCTACATATATACCAGTTGTTGTGTATGTAATACTGTAGGCCCTATTGTGTCTGAAGGGAACTTCTGTTAGCTTAGGGTAGGTGAGATTGCTGCAGTTAGGATCACCCTTGGTCACTGGTCAGTGAAAGGGAGGGAGGTGACTGTTATGGACTAGGCAAGATCACTCTTAAGCAGGCTGCCCAGACTGTAACTTTGCAATTTGTTTCGGTAAGTGTACAGTGAAAATTACCCGGAGTAAGTTAACGAGGTTGACTACCAGGTTTTAAAACAGACAAAATTTGATTCACGAACTTACACAATGAAACACAAAGAACAGAATAAAGAGCCCCTACAGAACTCAGCCTATCCAAACAAGACTTAATGATGCTGTTCTGAATATATACAACAGTCGGAATAAGCAAACCCCCTGAAAACAGTTTTTTAAAAAATGGAACTGATGCTGACAGGTTGAAGTTAGAAGGACAGAAAGAGAGAGCCTGTTCACACAGTCCACTCGACTGAAGGAATGGTGACCACTCCCCTTTCATTATACAGGTCACGTCTAAAACATAGGCGAAAGTGAGGACTGCAGATACTGGAAATCATAGTCAAGATTAGTGTGGTGCTGGAAAAGCACAGCAGGTCAGGCAGCATCCGAGGAGCAGGAAAATCGACGTTTCGGGCAAGAGCCTTTCGTCATCTGCCCGAAACGCCAATTTTCCTGCTCCTCGGATGCTGCCTGACCTGCTGTGCTTTTCCAGCACCACTCTAATCTCCACTTCTAAAACATGACCACTTTGGCCTGAAGTCTCATCTGTTTGCAGGGGAACCTCGATTATCCGAACAAGATGGGTGGGCACTGTTTTGTTTGGATAATCGATTATTCGGTGAATCGATTAAATGCTTTTTCTCTGGGGCTCGGAGTTTTTAAAGTCTGCTCCCTGTTCAGGAGACTGCAGCAGCACACCGTATGTGAGTCCCTGCCCCCAACACGGTCTCCTCAGCACCACCTCCCAACCGCGACCCCAACCCCGTACAACACCGCCCCCCCCCCCCCCCCGACTCCAACATTGTCCGCTGACTCCAACCCTGTCCACCTCTGCCCCCTCTCCGGGGCAGCTGGACTGAACCAACAACAAGACTGCTGCTGCCTTTGTGGGGTAAGTCTCCAAATAGCGCGCACGCACACAGCCACAGAGCCACAACCACAGCCCCACACACAACTTTTTACTGCAACTTTTTGATAGGTTCCACGTTTGTCCTGTACAGGACACTAGGAGAGATTATTTGGGGAAGGGGGGGCTTTCCAGGAAGAGTATGGGGAGCGAGAGACAGGGCGGGAGGTCAGTCGTTTGGCGACGGTGCCTGTTTAATCACTTTAAACATCACTGCTGGAAACACGTCTTTGATGTAATGTTTCCATCGGCACCTCGAGATCTCCTTCAGATAATCCGATTTTTGGATACTTGGTATTCAGATAATCGAGGTTCCTCTGTAAATATGAACAAAAAGGCCTCTCAATACCCTCTAATCTCTGTACCAGAATAGTCCAATCGGAGCCTGGCCTGTTTACGACCCCTCTGAAAACAAAAAGTCAAGGACCTTGAGAAAAGGAACAGCTTTTAGAAAATAGGGACCAGCTTTGTGACAACCCCCCCCCCCTTAGAAAAAACATCAGTAACAAAAGATGGCTTCCTTTTTAAAACCAATAAAAAACCTGGTTAGTAGTCTAACACACTATACTAACTACACACATGCAAACGTGCACTATCACGTGCAAATTCAGAAATTCCCTAATTACTTTTGTTTTTGCATTCTGTGGGGCCATTTATCCGTGTCCAATAAAATGGCCCAGGAAGGTGACTTGGGCTTTGGCAAATTCACTTTTAGCTAGTTTTATCACCAAGCCTACTTTCCGAAGTCGATCGAACAAGACCAATAAATGCTGTAAATGTTCCTTCCATAAGTGACGAAAAATCACCAGGTCATCAATATACACCACACAGTTGGGTAATCCGGCAATGACCTTATTAGTCAGTCTCTGAAAAATGGCTGGAGACGATTTTCATACCAAATGGCATGACTTTGAACTGATTTAGTCCATTTGGTGTTTCAAAGGCCAAAATTGCCTTTGCTGTTCCTAACAGAGGTACTTGCCAGTAGTCTCTGAGCAAGTCCAACTTAGTAAGTTGCTTGTCCCACTTTTTCAACACAGTCCTCCAACCATGGAATTGGATATGTATCAGTCTTTGTAACGGCGTTGAATTTGTGATAGTCCACACATAACCGTTGGGTACCATCTGGCTTTGGCACCATGACTATGGGTGAGCTCCAGTCACTGTAACTCACTTTGATTATGCCATCTTCTTCTATCTCCTTCTGAACCTGTGCCAACTTTAGAGGGTTATGCCAATAAGGATGTTGCTTAATCGGAACAGCATCTCCTATATCTGCATCATGCACAATTAGGTTAGTACTTCCCAGTTTATTTCCGCATATCTCCCCATGTGATAGTAATAACTCTTTCAAGTCATTTCAATTTTCTTGTGGAAGGTAACTCAATGATTTATCCCAATTTTTGACAACTTCCTTATTGTCCAATTTGATTTGAGGAATGTCCAATTCAGAATCCTCTGAACTTGGTTCTTTCTTCTGTGCTGTAATCATTACCACATTCTCCTCTTGCTTTCCCTCCCTATTAAAATACCTTTTGACCATATTTACATGACACACACTGAGATTTCTCTCTGTCTGGAGTCCTTATCAAGCAGCTTACCTCAGTCAATTTCCTCTCGATTTGATACGGTCCACTAAACTTTGCTTTTAAGGGCTCACCTATTACTGGAAGTAATACCAATACCTTATCCCCAATTGCAAATTTGTGATTTCTTGTCCACTTCCTGTTTCATTGTATGCTGTGATACTTTTAAATGCTGTCAAGTGAACTCTCCAGCTCCCTTTAATCATTCTCTAAAATTTGACACATAGCCCAAATGGGTGGTTTCTGAATTCTGACTTAATGGTCCTCTAACTTTGTGCCCAAAAATTAATTCAAATAGACTGAATTTGGTCGATTCATTTGGTGCATCTCTGATCGCAAAATGTACAAACGGAGCTCCCTTGTCCCAATCATCTGGATAATCCTGACCATAAGATCTCAACATGGTCTTTCGTGTTTGATTCCATCTCTCTAGCAGTCCCTGCGATTCGGAATGGTACGCAGTCGATTTGAATTGCATTATTCCCAAGTTATCCATAACCACCTCAAATAGTTTGGATGTGAAGTTTGATCCTTGATCTGACTGGATCTCTATTGGTAGTCCATATCTAGTAGAAAAAAATTAAGTAATCTTCTACAAACTTTTTTGCTGTGATGTTGCGTAATGGGATTGCCTCTGGAAATCTAGTCGACACATCATTGTTGTTAATAAATACTTATTCTAACTTTTTGTTTGAGATAGGGGACCTATGCAATCAATCAAGACCCTGTGAAAGATTCCTCAAATGCTGGAATAGGTAGTAAAGGTGCAGGTTTTATTGCTGCCTGTGGTTTTCTGATTAGCCGACATGTATGACATGTCTGGCAAAATTCAACTGCATCCTTGTGTAGTCCAGGCCAGTAAAAATGTCTTTGTATTTTAGCTTGTGTTTTACTCACCCCTAAATGATCTCCAAGTGGTTGCTCGTGCTCCACTTGTAGCACCTTCTTTCTATATCCTACTGGCAAAATAGTTTGACGAATCTCTGCCCATTTCTCATCTCTTTGAACGTGTGATGGTCTCTATTTCCTCATTAAGACATCATTTGTTAAGTAATAACATGCAGGGATGCGTTAACTCTCCTGTGTGTATGCTTTTTGATACAACTGTTTTAAGTTCTTATCTTACAGCTGTAGCTCAATCATGTTTACCTAGTTGCTCCTGCTCTGTACCACTTATCTGATAAAGCTATGTCAGCTTCCTTATCTGTGCCTTTTGATCTCTCCTGCTTCAACTTGTGCCTCTGTGCTCTTGTGATCACACAATCTGGGAAAATTCCTGGATAAACATTCTTCATTTATTTAGCTGTCTCCACTGGCTTTTCAACTAGTGTAGGCAGCACACCCACTGGTGAATCAGCTAAATAATTTGAATTGCATTTGAATTTATTGTCATGTGTAACGAGGCACAGTGAAATGCTTTGTTTTGCGAGCAATGTAGGCAGATCACATAGTTAAGTAGCATAGATAAGTAAATACTAGGTAAACAGCGGCAAAAGCAAAACACAGGTACAGGCGAATGTTAAGAGTTTGAGTCCATTCAGTACTCTAACAACAGTAGAGTAGATAAAACATAGTTATTAGTAATTTTAAAAAGCATTCTATTAAGTTTAAAGAGTGTAGAACGATTGTAGGAAATAGGAAACTAAGATCTGCATGCAGAAGCTCACAAGGAGTAGGCCATATCCGGTGCCATTTTGAATGCATTTTCAAGGACAAATTGTATTCCTGGAGCTGAGATTTGTCCAATACTCCTCCCACAAATTCTCCACTCTTCTCTGGACTTTCGAGCCTCACTTTACACAATTGAGCTCTTTTTGTCTCACCATGAATTCCAGTTACCAGTACCTTTTCTGGCAATAGTCCTTCAAGAGTACATAGTCTGTAATGCTGAGGGATGAGGAGATGAGAGGATCCTGCGTCCCTTAATATTGTAACCTCTTTACCTGCTACTCCTGGCCTATGTGAATAAACTTTACCCTTGCATGTATATTTTTTTTAAGCAGATCTGGCACTTCCTCCTTAATCAACCTCTCGTCATCTTGTACACTCTGAGGCAGTTGTCTAGCTTCCCTTGTGCTTTTTGTTATCAGTTCAATGAAACTTCCAGGCTTGTCTGGTTTTCCTACATCTGGCTTTCTCCTGGCCCACTAACACTGTGATTTCATGTGGTCTACTTTATTACAGTGAAAATACCGGAGTTTTTTAATTTCTTTGTTCCAATCAATGGTTTCATTTTTACCCTGTGGTAGGTTATCCTTATGATCTTCACTGAGATCGATCTTTTACTTTCCACGTGAGGATTTCTCTTTGCCCCAATTTCTATCCCTCATGGACTGATATTGATTCTGGAAGCCAAACTGAGTTTTATGGACCAGCTCATATTCATCATCCACTTCAGTTGCTAACCTTGCTATTTTAACTCTGTGCTCTTTCACATGAGTTTGCACTCATTTTTGCAGTGAATTTTTGAATTCCTCAAAAATAATTACCTCTGAAAGGGCATCATAGGTTTGCTTGATTTTTAAAGCTCTTATCTATCTATTGAAATTACTCTGTTTGATCCTTTCAAACTCAATATAGGTTTGACCTAAGTCCCTCTTTAGATTCCTGAAACGTTGTCTATAGGCTTCAGGTACAACCTGATATGCACTTAAAATGGCTTTTTTTACCACCTCATTCTCCTCAGATACCTCCTCTGATAGTGATGCGAATACCTCAACCGCCCTACCTACAAGTTTTGTTTGGATCAACAAAACCCACATTGCCACTGGCCACTGCATTTGTTTAGCCACCTTTTTAAATGAGATGAAAAAGGCTTCCACATCCTTCTCATCAAATTTAGGCATTACTTGACCATTAAACAGTTTCTCATCGGGCTTTCGCCCACCATGGGTTTGCTCATCCCCACTCTCCTCCTCACTAGACTTGTCTTCAGCCTTCATCTCCATCCTTTTAAGCTGACTTTCCTTTTCAAGTGTCAGTTTCTGAAGTTCAAAAAGTCTCTCTCTTTTTTTTCTGCTTTTAACCGTGACTCAAATGGTTTCATTTCTGCTGCCCTTTCCTTATCTCTCACCTCTAACTCAAGCTGTTTCATTTGCAATTGAATTTTTGCCATCTCTACAGATTCTGTC
>NC_057710.1:9262449-9267363 GCF_004010195.1 Chiloscyllium plagiosum
CTGCTGTAATTATCTCTCCTTTCCTCACAGAAGCAGGTAAGTCCAACCCCAGCTGGTCTGCTAATTCCTGCAGCTTGGTCTTATTCACCTTGTGCAAAACTTCCAAAGTTACCACATCCACTTCCAGAAAACGTTTGGCGATTGAAAGAGCCATTACTGCCCCATGCTTTATCTACCCAACCAAACCAACACTCAAAATGAAGACACTAGCACCTACCACTCACTGCTTAAGATCCCACAAAGAGCCCCCATTCTGTTCTGGACTGGGCCAGACCACACAAAACATTCTTAAGCAGGCAGTCTAGACCATAACTTTGCAATTTGTTTCGGTAAGTGTACAGTGAAAATTACCCGGAGTAAGATAGTTAGGTTGACTACTAGATTTTAAAACAGACAGAAAATTATTCACAAAATTACACAATAAAACACAAAGAACGGAATAAAGGACCCCTACAGCACTCAGTCTATCCAAACTAGACTTAATTATGCTGTTCTGAATATACACAACAGTCCCAAAAAGAAAATCCCCTTAAAACACAGTAAAAGAAAGGAACCGATGTTTACAGGTTGAAGTTAGAAGGGCCGATGGAGAGAGAACCTGTTCACACAGTCCACTGCTGAACTCCCAGCTAGTTCTGGATTGAACTGCTCAGTTAGAGAGCTGATCACTCCCCTTTCACTATATAGGTCACATCTAAAACATGACCACTTCGGCCGGAAGTCTTATCTGTTTACATGTAAACAAAAAGGCGCCTCAATATCTGTACCAAACCAGTCTAATCGGAGCCCAGCCCATTTACGAGCCCCTCTGGAAAAAAAATCAAGGACACCGTATCCTTGAGAAAAGGAACAGGTTTTAGAAAACAAGGGATTTGCTTTCCGACAGTGAGAGATGAGGAGGTGGGGAAGGTGAGGTGTGGTTTGCAGATGGGCGCGTACCCTTGGACTGATGATGAAGGGAATCTTGGGCGGGATGTTGGCTATGAAGAGGCAGTGCCTGGAGTTGACTTGTCATGGCTGGCTTGTATGTGTTTTTTTTTCTGTGTGTGTATACACAGGAGAGTGAGCTGTATGGAGTGCTGGGCCTAGGCATGATGCTGTGGAACCAGTTTGCGGTGCCAGCCCTCCTCACCACATTCTGGCTGGTCCTGTTTGTCACAGAGATCTACTTCTACTTCAGTTCGCGCCGCCAGCAGGGGGCATCACAGGAGGGGCTGGACTTCGCCTTCCTCACCAGGTACTGTTTGCGATCAGCTGAAGAGAATTTCAAAGACTTGTAACGTTTTTTGAAAAAAAAGAGTGACAGCAAACCTCATCCATCACTTACAATTTGCGGATTCACTGATTAATTTTTCTCGGGAAAGAACTGCATTTGTTTGACCCAGTTTCCATGTCCCAAAGCAGTTTGTGGCCAATGAGGTCACTTTGGAAATGGGGTCTCTATTGTAGTTGAAACATAAGGAATATGAGCATTTCATAAGGAATATGAGAATTACAGCGTTCAACCCCTCAATCCTGCTCCACCATTCACTATGACAGTAGCTGCTCTTCACCTTCCTATCTCCTGAATTCCCAGAGAGATCAGGAATCTATCCATGCTGGCCCATGATATACAGAATGATACAACATCCACCATTCTCTGGACTGGAGAATTCCAAAAATTCATAAACTTGAGTGAACAAATTACTCGACAAAAGTGAGGACTGTAGATGCTGGAAATCAGAGTCTAGATTAGATTGGTGCTAGAAAAGTACAACAGGCCAGGCAGCATCTGAGGAGCAGGAAAATCGATGTTTCTGGAAAAAGCCCTTCATCATTGGCCCAAAACATCGATTTTCCTTCTCCTCAGCTACTGCCTGACTTGCTGTGCTTTTCCAGCACTATTGTAATCGGAACAAATTACTCCTCATCTTTGTCCTAATTGATTGGCCACTTATCATGAAACTGTACTTCAGTGTTTTTCAATTCTGTCCTCAGGGGAAACTGTTTTGTGGCCTTAGTTCCACACCTTGCCCCTTGAGAAGCTTATTTGCTTCAGTGAGATTGTGCCCCTCAGCTCCGGGAACGTTAATCTCGATTACCCTAATGTATAGGCCGTATTGTGGTGCAAGTGAATGCTTTCACGTAACGATGCATAAGAACGTAAGAAACAGGAGCAGAAATTAGGCCATTCAGCCCATCGATTCAATCCTGGCTGATAAGTCTCTCAACCCCATCATCCCACTTTCTCCCCCTTGATACTCCAGAACCTATCTATCTCAGTCCTACATATACTCAATGACCTGGCCTCCACACCCTTCAGTGGCAGTGAATTCCATAGATTCGCCACTCTCTGTTAGAAGACATTTCTCCTTATCTCTCAGGGAATTCGTGATTTGATTGAACGTGTCACCTTCAGGGATTTTTGTCTCTGAACTCCCGAGGTCTCCTTGTAATCCCTCTTTAAAATATGTGCATTAGGAGAAGTTGAGGCCATTAGACTCCTCGAACTTGTACTGTCTTTGGTTAATGATGTGGAGGTGCTGGTGTTGGACTGAGGTGGACAAAGTCAGAAGACACATGACACCAGGTTGTAGTCTAACAGGTTCATTTGAGAGCACAAGCTTTTGGAGCACCGCTCCTTCACCTGACGAAGGATGATGCTGTCCCTTTAACAAGGTTATGGTTTTTTTCGCTTTTTCAAAAGGGAGTTGTAAAGGCAGAGGTTCTGATATGTCTGGAAATAGCCACTTGAAAACAATGCCAGGGGAGTAGCCAGTTCTCCCAGTTCAAGATTTTTTTTCTAGTTTGGTTTAGTTTTTTTCGCAAGCAATCAAAATGTTGCTGGGGACCCAGAGAAGCAGCTACAGTGAAAAGAGGTTTCATGATTAGCAGAGGTCTTGCCTGGATCTTCTCTCTGAAACCTCTTCTGTCTGTAAGAACCCGTGTTTGAATATACCTTTTACTAAGGGCTGTGTTTATAGGATGTTGCGGGGATTTAAACAGCTCCTTTGTTAAATTGCGATAGAATTGATTGGGTTATCAAATAAATTAAGCTATTCTAAATTCTGTTTTCTTTTGTTTGAGTTTCATCCGTGATGTTGAAATAACTCTGTTTTGTTTAAGGTTGAGTGGTTTGACCAGCTGCATCACTCTTGGGATATCCAGTTTTAATTTTTTTTGGACAGATGTAAAGTCAGGGTCTGGGCTACCTTCTTAAAATGTTTTGAGATGGGGTGGTTGTGAGGGAAGGTTTGGGGGGGGGTGGGGGTGGGGGTTCCGGCCTGGTCGATAATACCTGAAAGCTTATGATTTCAAATAAACGTGTTGGCCTATATCTTGGTGCCGTGTGACTTCTGACTGACTTTGTCTTTGGATAAGATCAAACATAATCTGATTAGTGGCCTCAACCATCTTGCCTGCTTTACCATCACTACCCTCAATGAATATCTTTTTCAGCGTGGCATTGTTGGAATCCAAATATATTTGATGGGTTTAAGCAAAAGCATTGTAAAACTCCAGCATGCGTGTTTCTCTCTTGCCTATCCGATGCTATCAAGTATTCGCCTTGTCGAATGTTCAATGCCCTTTTGACCTCCTGCCTTTGACCTCTTGCAGCGTAGCTGGGTGCTGTGTCACTCCGTACTCTCTGGTGGGCCTGACATTCACGGTCTCCCGTCTGTCGCTGGGCTTGCTCACTCTGTGCAAATTTTACCTTCAGGGATATTCAGCTTTTGCGAATGGCAACCTCATGCACAGGTAAGGGAGCTTCAGTGACCCGATCCACGCCCTAAACCAAGCAACAAACAAACAGTGGAAGAACTTGCCCTGTCTACTGAGCCTGTCACCACACCCCCCTCCCTGTCTCCCTCTTTGGGCATCATAAAACGTTTTACAGCCAAGCCTTTTTGAAATGTGGTTTCTGTTATAATGGGAGAAGCCATTACCAATTATCCCACCATACAATTCCCAAAACTCCGACAATGTGAAAATGATCATCGAGTGTTGCTGCTCTATAGACTGAGAATGAGAGTTGGTAGTCGATAGTAAGGAAATGGAGGATGAGATAAACAATTGATTTACTTTTGTCTTCACTGTAGAGGATATTAGAAACACTTTCTGGCAATAGTGGAAAGGGGAAAGAAACTTGGCGAAATTGCAGTCACGAGAGAAATCGTGTGGAGCAAAGTTATGAATTTGCAGGCTGGCAAGTCTTTGCCTTGAGGTGTTAAAAGAGTTGGTTAATAAAGGTAGTGGATGCTCTGGTGTTAATTTACCAGATTCAGGAAAGGTTCCATCAGACTGGAAAATAGTAAATACATTCAAAAAGGGAAAGACTCAGCAAATGGGTAACTATAGGTCACTTGATGTCCATTGTGGGGAATTGATCAAATCATTTATTAAGGTGTTTTTACAGGTTTTTACTGATTTCCAGCATCCGCAGCACATTACTTTTAAAGCGGATGTGGTCCAGATCTTGCTGCACCTTTCTTTAGTCACTTGAGATCACATTGACTGGCAGAGTAAAGCCTGAGGGATGACGCGTTTGGCAGACACCTCCAATATCTTAGTTTTCAACCTTCTCTGTTAATGCCCTTTTCCTGAAGTTTTCAAACAATAATACCACAAGTGGGTCTGATGTTGGTTTTTATCCTGCAGTAATTTTGTTCTGTGCACAGAGGTGTGACCGAAGGGGTGACCTTTCTGCTGCTGGCGCTACAGACTGACCTCATAGACCTGCATGTCCTGCAGCGTACCTTCCTGCTCAGCATCATCTTGTTCATCATAGTCGCCTCCATCCTCCAATCGATGTTGGAGATCACTGACCCCATCGTGCTTGCCCTGGGAGCTTCCCGGAACAGGTGAATGATAGGACGGTGGTGGGGGGAAATGGGAGTGGTGGGGAGTGGGTGTGGAGGAGTGGTTGGGGGGAAG